>NC_090732.1:79062005-79094505 GCF_036898095.1 Palaemon carinicauda | reverse complement strand
AATACGATGTAGGTACTGAAAGTAGAAATTTCTTGTCGGAACTATTTTATGGAGAATGGACCATAATGACATAAGCAAGTGATTACCTAAAAGAAAACTATAATTCTTGGAAAAATAAAAACCTCTTATTTTTCGCTGTCTTTCCGAAGAGATGGAGATTCGAAGAGTCTGGTGAAATCTAGAAAAAGTTATTATTTCATCAAGCTTTGGAAAAAAGAAGACTGAAATAAGTTTCACCGATCCCATGATTTTTGTAGAAAATGGGAAGTTTATAAAAATACCCAGCTTCCAAGCAACAGACGATAGTCCATGTTTTACAAGTTGAAGTAACAGCATCAACAATTATTGAGTTTATTTGGTACACTGTTGCTTATACAAAATGAATCGTGGAGCAGGAACATAATGAGACTGGCTCTTCAATAAGGTCTTTGTTATGAGCAAGTTCTGTTTCATGTCTCACTAGCTACACTTTTCATCGGTTCGTTCCAGATCTCTGTTACAACTTGCATTACCTTTCTTTGTAAATTTGGATGAAGCAAGTTGATGAACCTAGTACAGAATCATCAGCAATTTGCATTCATTTTCTAAAACCTACTACTTTCACTAGGAGTTAAGGATATAAAAGTTTCGAGGGGACAAAAATATTTTCTAATTATTTATCTGTAACAAATTATTTAGAAGGTTTAGTTTCTTAATGATAACAGTTTGGAGAATGTAAACTTTAATTTGGGACAAAATAAACCCTCGAAAACATTCTCTCTCTCTCTCTCTCTCTCTCTCTCTCTCTCTCTCTCTCTCTCTCTCTCTCTCTCTCTCTCTCTCTCTCTCTCTCTCTCTCTCTCATATATATATATATATATATATATATATATATATATATATATATATATATATATATATATGTTATATATATATATATATATATATATATATGATATATATATATATATATATATATATGTATGTATATATATATATATATATATATATATATATATATATATATATATATATATATATATATTGTAAAATAAAAAATGCATTTTGCATCAGTAGTGAAGACAACTGATTCCACTGACAGGCTGAAAGCCTACATGGGAGTGGAAGTTAGAAGTTAGTTAGAAAACGATAGGAAGATTGCATGCATTTTTTTTCGTTATAAGTAATCATTATTACGTGAAAAACCACCACGAATATTAGTTCTCAAAAATGTTCGGCAAACAATTGCTCTGTATCAGGTAGAACGCCGATACAGATTTTGCATCCCCTAAAATTGATATTATTTATATCGAATGGTAGGTTATATTTTCTTTCTCAAACACCTATACAGTATAAGCTCTTGGTATAAAATACAAACGAACGAATTTGTTAGTAAAGAGTTTCAGAATATCTTATTGGCCGCCCGACGCCTTTGAACACCACATTTAAATTTAGGAGCTCGGTATAGATTTCGGCACTCAGAATCGTTCAATTAACCTCCGAATTGCATTCCAAAATATCCACTTTCAATGAAGCATTTTTTTTCTCTAAGCATCTGTTATTCATCGTATATAAGATTATTATGGATTGTAAAGTGTAAGTTATCTATTTACCATTTAAGAAGCTACGTGCATTTCTATAAGAGTTTAGAGCGATGCAGATCTTCCACCAAATATGCAAGTGTATCCAAGGATGACCAAACTTAGGGAAAGAGGGTGCAGGATTATTTAATGACCTCTCTTTAAACGAGAAGGTGCAATAAACAGAAAAAATAGCTATGAAATATATAAAAAAATTGAATACGTCCAAGCTATTTTTCAAAAGAAAAAGCAGATTTACTGTTTAGGAGTAAAGAAACCAGCACCTCCGCTCCAATAAGCTTGAAAAGCAGTATATTTATTAACAGTTATATCATGAAGCAACCGTATTTTGAACCAGTGCTGGGTCACTTACCTTTATCAAATGATCTGGGAATACTCAAGATATTGTGTCCTGAAGCGTTTAAAATATAAAAGAATGTGTATGTATGCAAATATTCATAGATGCAAAGCCAGAAAATATTCTTTTGTATATATGCCGGAATATATATATATATATATATATATATATATATATATATATATATATATATATATATATATATATATATATACACAAATATATATATATATGTATAATTATATGTATATACATATATATATATGTATATATAAATTTTTCGTCATATTATATATATATATATATATATATATATGTATATATAAATACATATATATATACATATATATACACATATATATACACATATTTGCATATATATATATATATATATATATATATATATATATATATATATATATATATATATATATATATATATACGGTATATATACATATATATATATATATATATATATATATATATATATATATATATATATATATATGTATATATATATATATATATATATATATATATATATATATATATATGTATATGCGTGTGTGTGTGCGTATATGTGCGTGTGCGTGTGCGTGCGTGCGTGTGTGTATACAAATGTTGGTAGCTGCATTTAATGAATTTACTAATAATCATACATTACAAACAGGTTAGCGTGGTGACCACCAAACTTCCTAGTGCAATGCATCTATATATATATATATATATATATATATATATATATATATATATATATATATATATATTATATATGTATATTGTATATATATAAAAATATATATTATATATGTGTGTATGTATATATATATATATATATATATAATATATATATATATATATGTATATATATATATATATATATATATAACATACATATATATATATATATATATATATATATATATATATATGCGTGTGTGTATATGTACTGTAGGTATATATAGACACAAACGCTTATACTATATATATATATATATATATATATATATATATATATGTATATATATATATATATGTATATATATATATATGTATATATATATATATATATGTATATATATACATATCTATATACATATGTGTGTGTATATATATACATATATATGATATATATATATATATAAATATACACACACACATATATATATATATATATTCATATATATATATGATTTTTAAATATAAAAAGAGGCATATGAATGTATTTTAGTATATAACCACAACAGCATGACCCTGCAGGTGTCCTTCGAAGATCCCTCAGCCGCTATATATAGGAAGAGGATTTTCTTGAGAAAAGGGTTTCATTTCTTTCGAAAGTCAAGCGCTGGGTCACATTTATCATTTCTGAAACGAAAGCGAAACCGACTACTTAAATTGAATACCTAATTCAGATATTTCTAATAAATTTACAAAGTAAAAAACAAATATTTCCTTAAAATATATCTTATATGGATAAAAATGCTGAGCCAATTCACAATATCTTTGCAAGTTACTGATTGATTGATTCGTCTAATGTAAAACTGTCATGATGATAACCAGAGTAATGGGTGACAAAAAATACATCCATACATACACACACACACACACACATGTATATATATATATATATATATATATATATATATATATATATATATATATATATATATATATATATATATATATATATATATATATATATATATATATATATATATATATATATATATATATATATATTTATATATATAAATATATTTATATATATAAATATTTTTATATATATAAATATATATATATATATATAAATATATATATATATAAATATATATATACATATATATATAAATATATATATACATATATATATAAATATATATATATATATATATATATATATATATATATACATATATATACTGTATATATATATACACACATATATATACTGTATATATATGTATATTATATATATATATATATATATATATATATATATGTATATATATATATATATATATATGTATATATATATATATATATATATATATATATATATATATATATATATATATATATGTATATATACAAACATATATATATGTACGAATATATATATATGTTTATATATTTTAGATAAGATTTTGCGATCAGAGGTACAAATAAGCCAGCAATAGAAAATAATAAAAGCTAATGTGTCTCGAGAATTATTTTGCCTAACTGAAGTAAGTTGAAATGGAGAAATTTTTAAGAAAATTTATGTGAACGAGGATTTCACTTAAAGATTTATGTTCAAAAAAAAAAAAAAAAAAAAAAAAGAATATTCAGAAAAATACAATTTGGCAAGAGATAATGAGACGGTACAGAGCAGGTGATAAATAAAACAGCTTGGTGGATGTACTGGTTGGTAATTTGAGTAGGACTGGAATTATAATTGATTATTTGATAATTTGGAAGAAGCAAAAGTCATAAACTACAGAAGTTCAAGTCTGTCAGACAGGGGTGAGAAATGTAGTTATAGATTTTGAATGTAAGTAAAGCTAGAGAGTTTGAAGTAGCGAATAAGAAGAAAATCAGCCAGATAGGCTCGGATCGAAATCAGAATGCGCAATTACAGGATGGAGTCGTACAATTAATCGGGAGTCTTTTTGGTTATAGGAAGAGGTATAGGGATTGTAAGAGGCAGGAAAAAAATTATATAATTCAAGGTGAAATTGTATGACACAGAAGACATCTTATGTTTTCCCTTTCGATCATTAATTTTTCTGCAAGCAATTGCATATATTTTTCATTTCATCGGTTAACTATAAAAATATTTCATCACAAAAATTAACACTAATACGTCGAATGGTTTAAAAGCATGTATTAATTAGGAAACGTTATTATTCTTTAACTGCGTTGTTTTTAAGTGAATATTATATTTACAATAAATACAGAACATGATAAGTTTTTTGTACAAAACATCTGTTGTAAACATTTTTATTCGGATGAATCATCTGGTACTAACAACTCTAATAATATGATCACCGACTTATTTCATATGACTTTTTACCTATGCGGACACTTACAAAGACACACATGCACTCACACACATAAGTGCATATATATATATATATTTATATATATATATATATATATATATATACATATATACATATGTATGTATATATATATATACATATATATATATATATATATATGTATATACACAGACATATATATATATATATATATATATGTGTGTGTGTGTGTATTTGTGTGTGTATCACTAACGTGTCTAATGTCACTCCCATTGAAATAGAATAAAATACAAGGTTGTATAACCAGTATATATATATATATATATATATATATATATATATATATATATATATATATATATATATATATATATATGTACATATATACATATATATATATATATATATATATATATATATATATATATATATGTATATATGTACATATATATATATATATATATATATATATATATATATATATATATATATATATACATACATACATTGTCAAATATCAAGGGTAATAGAAAGTATAAAAGTTACGTGTGAAATTTGGGAAAAAGAAAAATCAATGTCGAATTATCATAATGTTAAATGCTACGTGTCACCCAACTATCGAAGCATTTCCTGATACTGACATAGTTTTGCTAGCTTATGGTAGAACAAGGAACAAGGAAGTGTTTTGCCCGGTCGTTCAACTGACAGGTTTAATAAACACAAGTGTGTTATCCGAAGACTTTAGACGGATTCGTTACTACCTTGTTTCTATTTTCAGTGTTCTCATACAAAAATTGTCATTAACACTTTAATCCTTAGGTTTCATCTTTCATTTTCATAATATAATTAACTGAAATTAATATCATAACTTTTTTTTTTTACAACAACGAGCAGCCAGGTCAATAAAGTAGTGTTTTTTTATATAGGATTTTTCTTAATTAATAATTTTTTTCCTTTTGTTTAAAGTGAAACCAAATTGGGCACGGTAGTAGGGAAGGATTAATCCGCCAGTGATCGTTTGTACATAGTAACCAACGTTACTTTGGAGCATTCCCTAGATAAGAATAGTAAGAAAAAACTATAATTGTTACATTTTTGGAATATATAGACATTCAAAAGATGGGTTCCGGAACAAAATACATGTTTAGGGTTATTACAGACCTTGTATAAGTCAGCCCGGAGAAACAGGAACATTATGTACAAGTAAGATATAAATTTGAATCAAATTAGAATTATTTATTTTCTTACATATTTTACGTAAACTGTTGAGAAAAACAATTGAAATATATAGATTTTGTGTAATGCATATGCATTATGTCATTGCTTCCATCGCATTCGTTGTTTACATAACTGTAATGATTTAATAGGTAATTCACCTTACCCAAAACAATCATTCTTTTCTTCATTTTCCGTCTTGTCACTGTTAGAGATTATATATTTATTGATCATAACACAGAAGAAAGAAAGCTTTCAATTCTAAAACTATAGTATTCTACTTGAAGTCAGTGCGTCATTTATCTATTTATTTTCTATTCATGAATATTGTATAATGAAAGAGTGAAAATGAACATGCAAGCGCAGCTGATCACAACATATTACAGTAAATGCACTTTCTTTGAAAACATCTCTACCGAAAAATGTTATAATTTTACGATATTTTCAGGAAAGTCTTCTCACGTGAGGGTGAGAATTAGAAAAAATACATTACTTACTAAATTAAGCAAAATGTATTAAGAAGTAATGATGAATCGACTTCGTTGTTTAAAAGATTTTGAAAATAGGAATCAGAGTACATAACATGATAATAAATATATGCACTCATCCTGAAATAAGCGTGAAAAAAGCATGTAGCCTATTTATCCAATATTAGAAAAATATTAGCATTTAATAAAGAAAATCAATTTACTGAGCTACAGTACACTGCTTTTCTGCAGGGAAGAATACTAAAATTCATTAGAATCTGCGCTCTCTCTCTCTCTCTCTCTCTCTCTCTCTCTCTCTCTCTCTCCTCTCTCTCTCTCCTCTCTCTCTCTCTCTCTCTCTCTCTCTCTCACAATATTCATGAATGTAAATGTAACATTTCGTTGACAAATAAGTAAGATAATTAAGATTCTTTCTCAATTGCTATGTGTTATCATCTTCCAACTCCACTACGGGAGAAACTCTCACATTCGGAAGGGAAGACACTGCCACCTTGCTGTTTATCTCGATCATACCTTTATAGAAAGCTCCCTCTATCAAGCCAATATGGATAATTTAATCTCTCTCTCTCTCTCTCTCTCTCTCTCTCTCTCTCTCTCTCTCTCTATTTGAGTTATTGTAAAATCTTTCACAGCTTCGAGATTGTGTACCTGAGTTTCTAAAATCAACCAGTGACTTTGGAAATAGGTTGATAAAAGTATTATCAGAAAAGAGGACATTCTTTCCATTATGAAGACTCGAGTAAATTTAAGGAGTAGGTTCCATTAAGGGATGTAGATACTTTTAAAGAGATGGAGATTTGCTGATACACCTCTATTTCACAAAAGTTTATTTTCTCAAGGATATCTTATAGATCTGAAGGCATTAACGTTAAGAACAGCGTGAGACATTAAAACGCAGTGACCAAGTATAGTCAAAGCATGACTTGGATAGAGCAAAAGCTTTGCTGGGTTCAGTTTATTAATGAATTATATAGGCTCTTTTCCTGTTATGGTTCATTTCTATGGAAGTTACAACTTCGTGAGAGTGTTTTTTTTTTTTCTTTGGTTGCTGATTGAGGCCAGAAGCGTCTTTCCAAGTTTCACAGCACTTTCAGCAATGGGATCTTCATCATATATCTGGGTGTACTGCGTATATTGCTTTTTTGTTTGTTCATTGAGATCTAAGATGTAGCTCTTGATACTGCCTCTATGGATGTGTTTTTTTAAACTTCCCAAACCAGTAACTGGAAGTCATTGTAGTGCTGTGGGACTGGGATGACGTTGGATATCCCAGTCTCCAAGTCTGACTCAAAGCTTTCCCACTTATCCTTACGCAAGTTAAATCTGAATCTAAGATTAGTTTTTCGGGGTCTAATCACAGGTTTTGTGTCGATTATTATTGGTCGGAGTTGTGATTTTGGAATAAGGTTACTCATCGATCTTTTCAACGTTATGGTTTGTGTCTATGAGTGACATCTCACTTGTAAACAGTATATTGTAAGTCCACTAATACTGATAAATGCCTAAATGTAACAAGAAATAAGGCAAAGTCATATGACTTGGATCGTGTTTATAAATATTAGTGTGATATTCACTAACTGCTACAGCTAAAGTTTTATCCATAGAGAAAAAACTCCCAGAACACCTTTCATCCGCAGAGCAAAATCTATAATTTTTTTTATAAATAATGCCCTTTATAACAAACATCAACAAGAAAGAATTGTCGTTACCAATGTTCTCCTACAGAACGGGTCTAAAAGAGGAAATGAAGGGAATATAACTGAAAAGGTGTTCCTTTTAACTACTAAAAAATGGATTTTGACATAGAAAAATTCTATTTTTGGGTGATATAGCCATGTCATCCTGATGGAAGTTCCTCAATGGCAGCATTTTACTTGGGATATTTCTGCGAGTAATATACCATAGAACTTTACCTTAGAGGTATCACAGAGTTCTAACCTCCGGAGCGAATATCCCGAGACATATTATGTATAAATCAGGGACGTATTAATAACAAGTCATGGCTATCCTTCCCTGGATAGAGATAACCTTTTTTCGAAGAATATGGGATAGGGTTGGATATGTGGGCGAGAGAGCCGTCACAACTCCTGATCTCAATGTGCTACAGCTAACACGTTTCCTGTAGAACCATTCCTTTTTGCAAATGCCATCTTTGATGGTTGCTTAGATTTTTTCTGCCTGTTTTCATAGCTTTTTGAGTGATGTAGCAATCATAGAGGCTTCAGCTTCTTCCTCATCGTCTAAGTTGCGTGCCCTTTTCTTGTGCGTTGGAGAATTTCAGGTCTCCACCCCGTTTTTTACTCAATATGAATGTTTTTTTTATTGCCTGTGGCCGGTATGCAATCAGCGCCATTGCAACATGTTTCCATATTGCTCAGAAATGCTCATAGAAATATGTTTTATGTTATTTTACAGTGTCATATGATTATGGGGTATCCCACCCCATTTTTTCTAGTGTTACTTATGAGCATTTTATCAGTCTTGACTTAGGCTAGCTCTACCCTGGTCGGGGGGCCATGGCTGGTGAATTTACACTCTTGCACCATCCCCTTCTTTCACCTAACCCTACTAGTTTCATGAGGCTGACCATCCTCCCATTCTGTCGATTCGTCACAGCAGGGAGCTGTGGCCCTGAAGGTCCCTCTGGGAGTTGGATAGTGTTTTACAGTTGTCCCAGGGTGAATTTCTTCACTTTCCACTTAGCCTATGTTTGGCAAGGCAGCACAGGTCTCGGGAACTTGTTCCCTATGTCTACTTCTTGTTTACCCATTGGAACTCATTATCCCCTGTTCTAATGCTGACAGGTAGACCCATTTGTGCCGCTTTACTCATTCTTAGGCTTCCTTCTTAAAGGAGGAAACGAAGGGAATATAACTGACAAGGTGTTCCTTTTAACTACTAAAAGAAGGGTTTTAGAAGATTTAAACTGATGTAATTGTTTGTTGTGAGAAACGGTAATGGTCCCCACTTGGAGAATGGGAAGTTGACCAATACTGTATTTTATAAAATGCAGATAACAACAATAGTGAGCCAAGAATTATCGTCCAATTTCCTCTTAGAAACCTTTGATTAATATGTAAAGTATTATTTTCGCTCGCATATTAAAAGTAGTACATGATTCCGAACCACTATTCAAAATGAAATTACCAAAGTAGAAAATTAACTTTTTACTACTTCCATTATGAACTGTTCATAGATGCTCTTCAAAGCTATGTCCAGAAAAGTCTGCAACTTCGATTATTTCCAGTCCTTTATCCACTCATTAAGCATCCTCTGAACTTCATTGCCTTTGTGCTTTGGCCATACAGCTGCTTGTTATAGGGAATTATTTCTAACGAAAACAATTACAGTTTATCATAAAATCTTCCTTGGTATTTGTAATATTAAAACTTATATTTAATATACAACATATTCTTCAGGAGCCATTATACATATCAATGTAAACATCGATTATGTGTGAAAATTTATACGAAAACACCCATATCACTTATCAGAATTTTGAACAATACCAAGAGCGTATTAACTTGCATGTAAGACATGCGAATTTCTCTAAGGTTTTGGGAGCCTAAGAACCAAACGCCAGCAGACCAAAGAAAAAGGATGTCTTTGAAAAAAAGAATTTTATAGCTAAAGGGAAAAATAAAACCAAAACCTCAATGTGTCTGGGCAATTTTATAAATCATACCTGCAACACCAATCCCCGCATATTTTGTGATTTAATTGATGCTGGATCAACTCTTAAAGGAAGGTTTAGTATCATTGTTCTTATTTTGTTCATTTTGTACACCCTTTCTCTGCATAATATAAGTCTGGCCTAAATTGAGAAGTGACCTCACTGGGTCAGATTTTAGGTAGGGTGTTGTAATTACATAATATACGGGTAAAGGGAACTACATGACAAAGGATTTAAAATAAAGAGAGAGAGAGAGAGAGAGAGAGAGAGAGAGAGAGAGAGAGAGAGAGAGAGAGAGAGAGAGAGAGAGAGAGGGGGGGGGTATGAGTTTTCAAGTAACCCATGGCATCATTCAACCACATGAGATACCACAAGCTTGATTCAATTATTTGAAAACAGAGACAGTAATGAAAACACTGTTTTTTATGTTTAGTTGTATCCACTACTTTTCTTGTATTTGAACATTAATAAAAATGATTTTTCATCATTATCAATACTAATATTATTGGCACTCGACAATATCATTATTTCGCGACAATGAATGCTGAATGAGAGAGAGAGAGAGAGAGAGAGAGAGAGAGAGAGAGAGAGAGAGAGAGAGAGAGAGAGATTTACAAATGAAAAATACAATCCAAGATTTTAATGAACTGCTTTCATATAAAATAATGAGGAAACATCATACGAGTGACACCACTTTTCATCGCGATCGTGAGATAAGATCGTTTGTTCAGAGCACTATACAATACCTTTCTCTTATTCCGTGGTTTAAGATTGGTTTTAGATAAAATACAGTTTATTTCAATTACTATTCAGTGTTATTCAGAAAACAGCATCTCGTTTTTATTAAATTAAGTTCCGTAACTCATTAAAAACTCATCACCATTTACGGATATTTTTCCTCATTTGTGTTTATTTCTCAATAACCATGAAGATGCTATTTGCAAAATTAGAGATGTATTTTCTGTGACTCTCCTTACTGATATCATTTGCTAGTTTTGGAAAACACTTTTGCAAGTGTAAGCAAAACCTTAATAAAGAAATATTAACTTACCGACGTTTTGTTCCTGGTTAACTGAGCAACACAGACGAATATCAAAGAACAACACAAATAAATCAGAAATGGTGCCTTTCTTCTTCGATTTTATGTTCAGTCACAACCAGAATAATATCACTGCGTTCTAGTGAGAGAACAAACTGGTTCTATTTACTATTGTTGTGACATACAAAGTAAGATATAAAGCCAAACCAGAATTACTGTGCATCACCTGCGCTACTGAGGTTTCGATATGTGCGCACTGCTGTGGCACAACTTTTGATAATCGTCGAATACAAGTGTTTGTAGTTCGCAGATGAGATGCGGAAATAAACGTAGTGGCATTATTGGCATTCAAAACCATTATGCTTCTTATATAAATTGTACTACTTGCATTCAAAATTATGATGTCAATACCTTGACTTAAGCACATTATACCGATCTTTCCATTTCTTGCATTATACATTTTTATTATGAGAAAATGATACATTTTATTTTTTTTTATTCAATCCCAATAGACGTAGATGTGCGTGTACTTGCAGTATATATCAGTATATGCTAAGTATTGATTGTCTACTTGTCTTCTCTCTCCTGCATCAGGAAGATTAACTCTTTGGGTGATTCTGCCTATGTTCCTCCCGAGGGAAAGGACACAGTTCTAGAGATATCACAAGCAAGACTAAAAGGGCCTTCTGTGACGATTACATTCAATATGGTTTAACTTTATTCTCTGATAAGAGGGTTGAGAAGTGCCAGTGGTTTTAGTCATGCAGTTCTTAGGAATGACTACCTTAAACCCTCAAAACTTAAAAATTGTCTTGAAAAGATTCATCCAGAGTATGAGACTAAAAACATGAACTTCTGTATGTGTCATGAAAAGGCCTGGAGCATCTGATACTGGACTCAAGTGAAACATTTCCCACACAAAGAAAACAATGTATTTAGAGCTTTATTTCAAGTATCACTTGAAATTGCTAATAAAAAACCATATAACATTGCCAAAACTCTTGTAAAGCTTTGTGCTTTGAAGATGGCTAAATTTGTACTTGGAGAGGACTGTGAGATAAATGCAGCAATTGGCTCTCTCTGATACCACACGAGCAATACGCATTGAAGAAATGTCCAGATATATTAAAGATCAAGTAACCAATGATATAAAAGGTGCTCAATTTGGGTTGTTTGCACTTCAATTAGATGAGTCAACTGACGTTTTATCTTGATCACAGCTTCTTGTGTTTGGTAAATATGTCCACACTGACCAATTTAAAGAAAAAAAAAGGTGAAGACAACGAAAAAAGGTAACTGGCTTTTTTAACGTGGAAAATTTTTCTTGGAAGAATGTATGTAGGGTGTGCAGTGACGGGGCACTGGCAAAACTGAGCTCAAAGTCAGGGTTTGCATCTAAAGTTAAAGATATGGTACCTGGAATCACGGTGAATCTTTGCAAGATCCATCGTCAAGCGCTTGCAACCAGAACTCTTCCCTGTGAATTTCCGGCCACCTTGGGCAATGTCATAAAAATTGTAAATTATGTAAAGTACATGTCTGTTGACTCAGGCCTAGTCAAAGAGCTATCTAAAGACTTAGATTCAAAGCATCAAGTCATTCTATTTTACACTAAAGTTCAATGGTTGCCCAAAGGGAATATTCTCAGTAGGGGTTTTGAACTTGCAGAAGTGTTAAAGATGTTTATAAAAAAGCAAGGCAGGAAAACTATTTTTAGTGACCGACTGCGGGAATTCGTTTGGCATATTAGTTGATATATTGAATCAGGTTAATAAACTTAATCTGAAACTTCAGGGTAAGTGTATTACTGTATTTCATTTTGCTGACTTATTGCGTACTTTCATTGCTAAAGCCAAGAACTCGGCTAAGAAAGTTGATTTGGGTAATTTTTCAAAGTTCGAAAAGTTCTGTGCTGTTGCTGAAGAGGAAAAAATTAAATAACCAACTACCTTCAAAATGTGATTCAGGAATATTTCAGGCTGTTTCGTGATTGTAAGGACATAGATTTGTCATTAGTAACCAAACCATTTAATCTTGAACCATATTTTTTTTTATTAGTAACAAATCCATTTGATTTAAACCATGGTTTTTTTTTCAGACTCCTACCTGGTTTGATTTCTGCAAATAAAATTTGATTCCATTGTCTAAAAAACTTTCTATACATGAATTCTAGGGACAAGTAAGTACATCATACCATAGAATTGGTAAGCATGCACTGACAAAACTGATGCCTTTTTATTCCATTTATATATGTGAATCAGGCTTTTATACTCTACTAGAAATAATAAATATATATATATATATATATATATATATATATATATATATATATATATACGTGTGTGTGTGTATATATATATATATATATATATATATATATATATATATATATATATGTGTGTGTGTGTGTGTGTGTTAGAGGTGAATCATTCCATGAGATGTGTTCCTTGTCATCAATTATTCCTAGACTCGAGATTGAGAGGCTTGTAGAAACAAAGCAATCTCAGCCATTTCATTATCATGCTTATCGTAGTTAGTATTTATGTAATACAGCAGAATAGTTGCTCATACATACATTTCTCTCTTGTTCTTTTTAATAACTCAGCACGGTACACAAATTCTATTTACATTATTTCTAATTTAGTTATTTTTTGTAGCATAACAATTGTCATGAAAAATATCAGCATATTCGTATTTTGAATTCATGAAAATTAGATTTAATTTAAATTCACTAGTTTATTTCTAGATCATAAAAATCATTATGAAGATTTTGAGCTTTTTTGTAAATAGAATATATGAAAATCTATATTTTGACTTTATGGTAATGACATGCAATAAGATCCCAGTTCCAGGAACTATGCGTTTTATTTTGAACTTATCAATTCCTATTCTAAATCTGAAGCAGTGGGCCATGGGTATTTTGATATCTAGAGTAAGCCATGAATTCGAAAAGGTGGAAGACCACTGGTATAGTGTGACAATTTTAACACAAAGTGACTACTGACTCTATGTAACGTAAATAGCAATAACTAATTTCAGTAGTCTTGGTAAATACTGAAAGTGGGAAAAACAATAACTTCGAATTCGATCGCACAGAACGATCCAGGGAAACTGCTATTATTTAAACGCTTTTCTAAGTTGATTAAGACAAATTTAATCTTAAAATAAAAAAAAATAAATCTGATTTTCAGGAATGAAAATCAGCTGTATGTAACGATAAATTGAATGATTTGAGGTATGTTTGTAAATTTGCTTGAATTCTGGCATTAGCAGATAATCTTTGTTTTACTATGTCTCAGATTTCTTGCTGAGATTATTAACAAACTCACATTACATTTAAGTTAAGGAAAGATCAGTTAATGAGGGTTGCATCAACCATATGCAGTGATATCTTATTTTGTAGGCCCACAATAGTTTGTGGCAACGCAAGAGTAAGGAGTTCAAACGAAGTTCCCGGAAACGCAAAAGAGATTAATACTACTAGAACGCACCAACAACAATATTTCTCTGATGCCGACCACTTTTAGTATTGGAAATGAGACCGAGAAGATTTCTGCAGTCATACATAAACACGTAAAAATCGCGTTCATTCTAAAGGAACGCTTTCGTCTTGGTTATATCATAGCGCTCAGTTCCTCCCTTCTATTCAGTCAAGAGTTAGTGGTTACGCACATTATAATATATCAATTGTACTTTTTTTTTTTTAAATTTGCTAAATGATGCTATTTATTCTCTCTCACCACAGCTACGTGAAACACTTAATCACAAAATATGAAACGATACAAAAATATTCTATTAAACAAAAATATTTAACTAAGATTCTGTCTCTTCTTGTTCTTCTATACTCGTTTCCTTTGTCTAGTTGCAATGCATTTAAGCAGCATGTTATCCTTAAGGAGGAAAATTATTGCTGTAAAACTAAAAGCCAATTTAGAAGGTCATACTTAGGCAAACACATGTTGCATTCCTTTATACTCCTCACTCCGTTCTCACGCAAATCAAATGTTCCTTGTCCTGACACATTGCGATATATCTCAATAACTAAGATACGAACAAATTTATGATGAGAAGAAAGACTTCGAGGATTTTTTCGAGTAAATTTCCCATTGGCCAAAACCAGCTTGAATCGAAGCATTTTCCAACAAAATCGTGTAATAGGACTTACAAACCTAGGACAATAAAAGTATCTCTCTCTCTCTCTCTCTCTCTCTCTCTCTCTCTCTCTCTCTCTCTCTCTCTCTCTCTCTCTCTCTCTCTCTCTCTTGTAATCTTTGAGCAGGAAACAGTCGGTCAATTATGCAAGTAATTGCTCACAAGCCATTTGTTCATAAGCACGCAACAAGTCATGTCCTCATGATTCGCGTTTTCTTTTCGTGGGAAGATTGATTTCAACAATCATATAGATTACTTCAACGTTCAGCTTATTTTTGTTCTAAATCATTGCTTTTTTGTTCACTGAAATATCTGTATGTATATAATACCCTACCACATCAAAGGCTGTACACTGTCTTCCAAGGTAATTAAAGGCACCACGTGTTACCGCCAGTGGTTTTTGCTCTGCTGTAGCACCTGAGATGCGGTTGAAGAGGTCAACAGTTTACTGGGTCTAAGTTGATCCTTGTTAAAGGCACTTTATTTGCCCTTGCAAACTGTTCTCCTAATTTTCCTTCGTTGCTTTAATTGAAATTGTAATGCAACGAGTTCTCTCCCCCCCCCCCCTCTCTCTCTGTCTCTCTCTCTCTCTCTCTCTCTCTCTCTCTCTCTCTCTCTCTCTCTCTCTCTCTCTCTCTCCTTAGAAGTGAGAAGGGTATTCTTGCTTCCCTACCTATTATGATTGTAGACGGAACACATAGAATTAAAGCCTGCGTTTGCATACTGTATATTTGCCGATGTACAAAAATATTTGACCGACCTGTTTATGCGAAATTTCTTGTTACCATATTTCGGATTGGAAATATCCACTGCAAATAATAACCGTTGATTGGTTAGATTAACCTGGCCCTTACTCAAAGATGTTCCGTAATCTCTTATTGCATCAAATTCAAGGTATTTGACTGTTGTGTTAGAATGATTCTGTCAAACATCATAAAAAGGCATCCGCACTGACACAAATATCGTAAAAACATAAATTAAAAGGAGAGAACAGCATTTTCATAAACTCAAACATCATTTTTTAGTCAAACATGTAACCAAATTTTTGATCTAGACAAGTTTCCACAGAATTGAATTGCAACACAAAAATTGTTCAGTTAAAATACAAACAAAATAGAAAATTAAGAGTGATAATTAAATTGGCCAAAATGATTAAAGAAAAATAACAAAACTTCCTTAAGTGGCACTACAGCCACTTTTAAACTGTTCTCTTCACCCACGCCAATATAAGATGGCCTTCAGAGGTCTTGCAAGAAAGCCTTCTGCGAGTGAGCAATACTGGGTTGCTGTGCCCTAACAAAATAAGAATGGTAATATTTTATTCTCAGAAGTCTTGAATAAACATCAGATAAACTAAATTTGAACCTTATCAAGAGTAAGAATTCATTATACGGTAAATATCATGTATATGGATCATTAAATGTTGCTTCGTCAAGTAGAAAGAATTCGAGTAAAAGTATTGAAGGATGGAGGGGTGAGAGAATAGGAAATAAGCGTATGAAGAATGGTAAAACATCAGAGAGAGTGAAGTAGAGAATCCAATTAATAAAGGAAAAGTAGGTAAAGCTGCAGGAAAGCAAGGGATAGCAATAACAATGGTTAAGGCATTGGGAAATCCAGATAAAGAGTGGGTGCACAAACTCTTGGAAAGGATTTGGGATGTGGAGGAATGGCTAAGGGACTCTGGGAAGATAGTTGGATGATTAAATTATATAAACAAAAATGAGATGGGTTAAGGTATGGGGACTACAGAAGTATAAAGCTTTTGGAGCATGTATCAAGATACTGGTAAAAATAGTAGAAAGGAGGTCGAGAGTTGATAGATATAAAAGAGCAGCAGTTTTGGTTTATGAAAATATCTTTAATAGCACAGTGGATGCTAAAGTTTAAGATAAGTATCAAGAAGGAAACAGCAAAGTTTACATATGCTTTGTGGATATTGAAAAGGCGTGTGACACGGTACCAAGAAGGTTAATCTATTGGTGTTTAAGAAAGAGAGGAATACGAAGAAGTTGGTAGGGTTAGAGGATGATGTAAGAGGGGCAAGAACCAGCGTACATAAAAAATTGGGGAAGCAAAGGCAATCCCTGTGGAGGTTGGCCTCCATCACAATTAGCTCCAAGTCAAATCTTGTTTCACGTTGTTATGGACACTTTGTCATCAGAATTAGGGAACAACGAAGAATTGTAGAAACTGATGTTTGCTGAATATTTAGTCATTATAGCAGTCACAACAGAAATGCGAAAATTTTTTAGCATGGAGAGGTACCCTAAAAATTAAAAGATTGAAGGTGAATATTGAAAAGAAAAAAAAACAGAAATAATAATTTGCAGTAGAGAAAAGCGTGGAGAAATAAACATCAAAGTAAAAGATGGTACAGTGCTAAAACAGAACAATGAGTTTAACTACTTGTGATTGATAATAGCTGAGTAATGAGGTGCTGAGAAAGCAGTGAGACAGAAAGTGAAAGAGGTATGGTAAAATGGAGAGAAGTAAAACGGTGTTATTTTACACAAGAAAATGTCATTAAGGCTCAAAAAGAAGATTTATAAGACGGTTTATCCGGCGTGTACTATTATTTGGGGCAGAAACTTACGTACTTAACAGGATGGAGGAGGGAATGCCGGAAAGACTTGAGATGAGGAAGGTAAGATGAACTGGTGGAATTTCACTACTGGAAAGGCGGGAGAGTCGAGATATAAGAAGAATGTGTGGTAGATGTACAGTGATGCAAAAGGTAAGGATATAGGGAAGCTCGTCTGAGATGCTATGGCCATACAATAAGAGATGATGAGGAATTTATCAATAGAGCTAAAACATACCAGTTACCGGGGAGGATGAGTGTGGGTGTCAACTGATCAGATGGATGGATGTGGTGAAGATGGATATGGCTGAGGTGGTACAGAGGGAAGGAAATGTAAGTAATAGGGATAGATGGAGAAAGTTGACTGGAGCAGCCGACTGTGATATACAGTGTGACTAAAAATGTCGAAAGAAAAAGTAGATATGAAAAAAAGGTAAAAGGTTGCAGGAAAAAGCTTTGGAATAAAAAGGGGGATGTTAACGAAAAAAAGGCTTCCATTGACGGGCATGATCAATTATTGAATCATTTCTTTGTATAAAAAGAATTGTTTAGCCGTTTGAATGCAAATGAAAGAAAATTGAGATACGCTGCTTCAGTAATTTACGTAAATAAGTAAATGCAATGATGCAACAACACTACAAAAATTTTCCATGAGTGGACACTGGATCAAGCCATTGTCAGTAGGTTTGGTCACGTGATAATAATGAAGAACGAAATTTTATTGGGAAGTGCAAATAATTGATGCGATCGGGACTTTCATCTAATCGTTCATTTATTGGTTCGTTTATCTATTCATTAAGCGTGGTTTAATGCCCTTTAGTAACTAATGCGTGAATGTAGCTTGGACTGTTGTACAGATTTTTCTGGAGGCAACTTCGATCAGGGAAAAAACGACAAGCACCTTACACGCACAAGAGCATACATGTGTATGTGGATATGTGGGCATTTATATATATATATATATATATATATATATATATATATATATATATATATATATATATATATATATATATAAATATATAGATATGCACACACACACACACACACACACACATATATATATATATATATATATATATATATATATATATATATATATATATATATATATATATATATATATCATATATTCAGGTTCACTAAGGCAATGAAAACACCTTCGTTTAAAGTTTATGGAGATTAGAAAAACTATATGTTTTTGAAAAGCTTACAACACAATGAATCCAAAAAATAATGTTTCATTTGTCCAGATGCCCGCATGATCGCCATTTTGAAATTATAAAATGGCTGCCGTAAATAAGAATTTGTGGATAACTGTTTCCTAATGATATGAGTAGTTGATTCAAAATACTTTTTCTATGTTTTGGAGCCCATGTTAAAATTTTTATTTCTAATGTATCATTTATCTAGCAAATTTCTTGCATTATTTTGGAAAACATGTCTTTAAAGTTTGTTTTTTCAGCTGAATTCTTCAGAATGTTCATTAAACATTGTATAATCATATGAATTTATAAACTTTCAATTATTTGTTTAAAAAAAAAAAACTTGTATTTAAAGCCCTTAAGCCAAGGTATGGCTCAATCATGGTTTATGAATAGATTACAAAGCATCATCATGATAATGGCTTTCCTCGTTTTCAGTGTTAGTGTCTTCATTATTTGTACCTTCGAATTCACAAAAACAGAGTTCTGCGCCCAGCAAACTGTTCCTTCTGCATGAACACCGTTGTTTTGAGCGGTTGATTTTGCACTGGCATCTCACTAATTATGAGATGATCTGTGAAGCAGGAAGAACTTCTTTCGTGATTATCAGCAACTGACCACTTGTGTCCTTATAGTAACCAAATTCCAGTGGATCAAACGGTGTTTGTTGCATGATAAAAGCTTGACACCATACCCGGCTTTGTAATTGCACTCGGCTGATATATTGCTCAAGTGCACCAGTAGTAGGTGGTAACCTGTTGCTTTCATCAAGCTATTTGCAAATAAGAGGTCATCTGACACCAGGTATACTTGAAATGTTAACACTCTTTGGATAGTACACAGAACAAACAAACTTGCCTAATACATCTTTGACCTCTGGTGTAAGATCACTTTGTGTTGGTAGCTTAAGGAATGCTCTAGGTAAGTCTACGTGGACTTCCATGTATTTCTCAAACCATTTGGATTTTCTATACTTGAGAATGTTCCAGCGTTGCCTGGTTCGATGAATGCATGGAATATAAGTGATGCTTATGCCCTTTCTTTACCCACAGCTCTCCAGATTGGTTCTACATCCATGGCTCCTGATACCATTGAAAGAGACGTCCTTTTCAGAGTTTGTCGTAGTATGCCACAGCCAGAACTAATACATCTGTATCAGGTGTGAAGAAAACTAGCTTTCCTTCTGGACTTTGACGTGAGGCTTCCACTGCCTGGCTAATCATCAGTGTCACCTTCTTCGTGATTGTTGCCTTCAAAGTATGGGCTTCCATTGCTCCTGTCTTACTTAAGGCAGATGTGATAACTAACAAAAGAGAAAGCTTTTTGTAATGGACAATTTTTTTAGAGAGGTAACCAGCAAAGTAGTTTTAGTATTTTCGTGTGACAGGAAGCGTTTTAGCATAATGTGCTTGATATTTGTATCATCTGCTATCTGGTATCGTATAAAGCCTTTCCTTGTTGTAATTTCTCGGTAGTTTTCCCTTTAAGTGACCCAGGTTTGCAGGTATCGAAGGCTAGAGTAATATGACTGAGTTATTTTGTTAGTCTTGTTAGATTGTCACTAAAGGCCAGGGCAAGATCTTTCACTGGGCTTATTGTCTCCATTTCATTCATCAGCTTTTGGACAATAACCATTCCATCAACCTCTTTTCTGTTGTTGGAGAAGCAGGAGATACAGGGCCATCATCCAGACCACTTGTTGCTGGATTTTCTCTTAGGCCATTGGTTTTTTCTGTGTTTGCTAACTTCTCAAGTTCGTGTATCAGTTTAGATTTGACAGTGCACAGCAGCATTGATGTATTGGGTGCAAAGAGTTCTCTCGGTGTGAGAGTGAATTCATGGTTGCCAATAGCATTCTTTTTATTCTTTTGATCTATAGTTCTGTTAGATTTGGTCAAAACCATCAGTCAATCATACAGATTGTTAGTCTCTCATGTCCACTCTCTGGTTATGAACCTTTAAAGTCTACTTCTTGCTCTCAGACATATAAATCATGTAGTTCTGCTTTTTGATTGTTGAGCAAAGCCTGACATCTCCATTGATCCATTCATTAACATAATCTTTGTAAAGCTTCTGTCCAATGATATGTACATTCAAGATTTGCAGAATATACTGTTGCAGTGCACATGCCTATGTGATGAAATTGTTAACTTCATCACCTTCGGCAGTAAATAAATTACCATGGCCATTTCTTCCAAAAAGAATTCTCGATCCTCTGCATAAGCTCAAAACTTTGCCTTGGATTATTACTTTCGTCCTACAATCCACTTGAGACTTTGACATGTGTATGACCTAAGAGCAAGTCATTGGGGCAAAGATAAATGCCCAAACTCGGATCAAACCCTGATTTGAGAACAATTGGACAGCTATTTATTAAATTAGCAATTTCAAACATACAAGTCTAAACTTCACTCCATTAAAGAACATTAGTACCAGCAGACGTCATATTACATCTCTTTACAGTTGTTATCAGAGATTCACTGCATCCATTCTCCCATAGAGCATCTGCAGACTTGTTGAAAGTCCAATCATTCCAAAACCACTACCAAACTCTCCAATCTATGTTGTATTCCAGTTCCTGGCCATAGTTTGAAATTCTTTGCTAGCTGCAACTAACTGTGTGTCTCCATCCGAATGCATAACTTTCAAAATCCTCTAATGGAACAAACCTACGTAATATCATTAAAAATTCTCTGTTCACAACCCCCTGCTAAATCTAAGTACACAGCTCTACTCACCATACAATTAAAGATTATGCCATAAACCTTTTTTTAGTGTTCCTCTTGGCTGTCTTTCACAATAAATGGTTCAAACAAACCAATAGCTGTATTAAAAAGGGAGGAGAGGGTTGAAATCTCTCATATGGACACTGACTCATGCATTGCTCTTTAGTTTTCTTAGCAAATTTATAACAAATGGCACACCGAGCCTTCACAGATTTTATAAGTTTCCTGGCTCCAGACACCCAAAACTTTGATTGTTATTTGGCTAAGGTTACCTCTACACTGGCAGGATCTATGTCATGGATGTGTTTAACATACAATCTGGTGAATGAATGCCTTACAGGTAGCAACATGTATGCACTCATGCTCCAATTATCCTTCGGCCATTCTGAAATCCTTTGACCAATACATATTAAATCTTCCTCATTCATCACAGCTCCAAGTGTCTCATACCTCTTTTCCCAGTTGTCAACTATAGTCTTCTAGACCCACCCTACCCATATATCCTCTGCTATTTTCAAATCATCTGACTGAGGAACTAAAAAGCTGCCTTTAAATTATCTCAATCTAACTGCCTCCAAAACTCTAGCAGTCACCCTTATAAGCTTATTTAACTACCATATGTATTCACATCAATTATAATAGTATTACCCTACACGGACTATTTACAATTTTAACTGAAGTAATATCTAGTAGTTCAAGATAATTTGACTGACTGATAGGCCTTCACTAACAGGTAAACACATAAATGGGGGTCCCTTTTGCCATGAAGATTTAAAATCTAAAAGCACAGGTTGTGTGGGCATTGTAGTTAAGTCTGCTGGATTATTTCCTAGGGATGTCCATAACCATTAAACAGATTTGATTTAGTTTGAATTTCTGCGACTCAGGTAGCGGCAAAAATATTGAAACTGCTTGACCTATTACAAATTTGTGCTCTAACAATGGATGAATAGATAATATTTATGATTGACTCAAGTTCAATATCTATTTCCTTCTCAATCATAGTCCTCAACTGGCAGGCCACCACAACCCCACACAACTCTAACTGCAGGATGGTGAGCTGTCGAGTAGATACAATTCTATTCTTTGTCATCAATAGTTTACTTACAAAGGGTCCCTCCCTCACTTTCCACCTCAAGTCTGCACAGGTTACTTGCTGCCATCTGCAAAAATTACTAGATCAAGCTTACTGATGGCATCTTTAGGCTTCACTCGTCTCATCTATGGAATGTCAAGGTTTCTAACTCATACATTTCTTTAAATAACATTCTCCATCTTTCATACATATACTGTGGCATTGGTTCATCCCAATCTACGCTTCGCTCATTTTCACTGTCAGTGGGCAGTAAATCCAAGGCCGTCTCGGGAGAAGAATGGGTCATTTAGGGGGTAAGAAAGGTCCCACGTGGTACGAGTAGTGCTTTCACACAGATACTATAGGCTGTGAGTAAAGGGGTCTCGCTCGATTTCTTCACAGTTTTCGGCTATTATTCCAGAAAATTTGTCTGTTTTGGGATTCCAGGCTAATCCCTTTTATGTGCTTCGTGTAAAACTGTAAAGGAAATTAACGAACTGGACCGAAAGTGAGTGTTTTCCTTTCCAAATGTTGATGAAAAAAAAAGCCTAGTTACTGCACGCCATCAAGAGAGCCCGATATGTTCGTAACTATAATAGTAAGGGAAGTACTATATTTATTGTTGTAATAATTATAATTGCATTATATTGTTCATGTGGTATTGGGTACAGAATATGTGCCTCTTATATAATGATGAAAAGATTACTAAACTGTTTACAAAATTACTTTGGTATTCACACTTTTTCCCTTGCTATTTACTACTTCATTCTCTCTCTGATTTTTTCTCTTTCAATTCTTGTTTCCTCATTCTTCGGTTGCTGCTTCTCTCTCTCTCTCTCTCTCTCTCTCTCTCTCTCTCTCTCTCTCTCTCTCTCTCTCTCTCTCTCTCTCTCTCATTTCTATGAAAATGTGTTTTGCACTTTAATATTGCATTTAAACACTTTTCAGGTGTGCCATCTATACTTCAGATATAATTATATTGAATCAGAGACATCCTTTTTCGATAGAACAATTCGGGAGAAAGTCATAGCTAAGAGAATTGCAAACTATAGCAGTGGAAAAATAGTAATAAATCGTTAAAACTTTCAAGTAAAGAATATGTACAGCAACATCAAGTGATTGTGGGTGATTGTGCAGAAGATGTTAGACTATTTTAAATTGCCAGAATTGTTTACCTTTTATTTATTCTTCGAAATCAAATAGTAAGAACCCTTCTCTGTTTTTTCGGTATGCAAGTGTAGTTTGGAATTAGTGGGTCCAATAATTAGACTACTAACACGGGAAACTTTTATTTTAATTTTAATACTTTTTTCTCTGTCTAATTTTTCTTAGGCCGATTATTCAAAGTCGTCTCCTTTTGGTGTGCATGATCTCTTAATTTTTCTATAAGGATTATCAGCCGTAGACTATAAAGAGAAACAAAGTGTGCGTGCATAGTGAGTACGTGCGTGAGGGAAAGAAAGATTGTGGATGTCATAACCAAACTCATTCCTTATCTGTCTCCATGTCAATCGACCTACGAATGTTGACTTCTTCCCCCACTGACCAGGCCTGTATTCGAGACGGCCTTGGTAAATCGCACATATGGAACTTTGCTTTCAAGGTGAATGACACAATGCACCCCAAGAGATCATACACTGAAGCAGTTAGTTTGATTGAGTACCATCCTTCAAGTTAACGTAATCGGGAGTTTCTCATCAATTTTCGATTTCTCTATGAAAGGCTCCATTCGAATATTTTTCACTTTATTAGAGAAATTGATTCTTATGGCATAGAAAAACAGGTCTGCCTTAGGATTCAAGTTTAACCCGAGGACCTTTTCTTTGTCAGTTTTCAAGATGTTGAGAAAATAATCTTCTGGACTCTCACCTGACATAACTCATTGCTTGATCTGAAATCCTCCCCAAGATAATATTACATTAGCTTCTGCAATACTTCTCCTAGCCCTTTCAACCTTCGATACACTTGAATGTATATCATCAACATAAGAGTTACGATTGATCATCTCTGCAGTTAGGAGAAAGGATTCATCCATCTCAGTGGTTCTGCGTAAGACCATCATTGCTATTATGCCACTAGGTCTATTACTAAAGGTCATAGTAGAAAGCACACAGTGATCTGGCTTTCTGTCAGTCTCAATTTCCTGCCACAAAACCCATGAATATGTTGATCAAGTTCTGAAATGCATACTGAGTTGTACATTTTCTTAACATCTGCTACGATGGCCATACCACACTGCCTGGAATGTATCAGTATAGCAATCATGTTGCTTAGCACATCAGGGCCTTTTGCAAAGTAATCATTAATTACATGACCAAGGTAAGAGGATGAAGAGTTGAACACAATTCTCATTGGGGTAGAAGCAGAGTCTGGCTTGTGGATTTCATGGTCGGGCAAGTAGTGAACGGGACTATTATAATTGCTCATCGCATCAATGTTCAATTTTCTGGCAAATCCCCTATGAACCATATCTAAAATCTGATCATTATATGTGTGAGGGTAATCACTTCCGAGCTTTAGTAACTTCCGTTCAGTAGATTTTAGTCTTCCATATGGAAAGGAAACATTGTTAGGGAGCTTGTTAGGATCCTTAATGCATAGATAGCTTGCTGTCCAATACGCATTTATTAAATCAAAATCAAGTCCTTCCTCTATCTGCTTTAATTCCATCTCCTCCTTCAAGCTATGTTCCCCACTCAATGAACACCTCCCACATTTACTACCACTACATCTAGGTATACATGAAGTTCCAAAATTTTCAACTAAAAAAATCTTCTAACTGTTTTGAGAGGTTCTCACTGTATCATGGTAATATGTTCTTGACCTCAGTAGCTACAATCATATTTCTAATCTTTACCGTTCAGAAACTCTCGGTACCTATCTTCCTATTCATAACTGGATGTGAACCTCTTACACATATTGCAAAATTGTTTTGCATTAGCTGTAAGTTATCAATGGTTCTAACTACTTGTGGTATCATACTGCTGTGATCAGTGCAAATTAACAAATCTATCTCGCCTGTTAGCCGACCAATTTTCCAATCCTCTACACTAAACTGTCTAGCTATAAGTGTGGTGTCAACTTATGCAATGTCAGATGTAATTTCATTGATACCACAAGCTTCGTTAGTCTATTCAGTACCAGTCAAATCAGTAATTGGTACCTTATAAACTTTACTGTCAAATAGCTCAGTACTATTCCCAACTTTAGTTACAGTGAGACTTTCATCTTTACCTCTCAATCCCAACTTGTTTGCCATCCAATGCATAATCTTGGTTAAATTTGAAACTGGATCCCACAATGTTGCCACCTTTTGCCCTTTACTCTGCATATGTCCAATCATCAACAATACTCCCTCACTTGACAATAAGTTAGTTGATCCCTGTAGTCCACTGATGACAATTTTGTACAACCAAAGAATAGAGAATAGGGTGGTGATGTCTGGCGCATACTTGTTTGTTTTGATCTTTAACATGATATTACTCACTGTTCAAACAGTCACTACTTTTGTAAGCAGATGAAGCACACTCTCTTAGATTTATTATCCAAGTTCTGGAATCCTGAACAATCCAATATGATATTGGAAGCTGTACTATGAAACCAACAATTCTTAATAATGTTAGGTGACACTTTGGGTCTACGCCTAGGTTGACTTGATGAGTTTGAAAAAATTTAGTTCATGTTTACAATTCATTCACTTAGTTATTGTTGTGACTCTTGGTTTTCTCTTAATTGATCAATTGCTTCATTCAAGTTATCTGAATAACAATGATCCTCATGAGTCACACTATACGCTGCTACCCCATCAGTGGTTGAACTTGACCTCACTCCTCCTTGCACATAATCTATCAACTTCCTTTCCTTTTCTGAAAATTCTAATAATTTTTCATATTCCTTCCCATTTTGGAACTAACTAGCTTTCAAAAACCATTCCCTTTAGAGCTTTTCTGCTTAGCTAATTACAGTAGTGTTATTCATTTCTGATTTAAGATCTAACATACACATATCAAGTCATCCCCTCTCAACAGTATTTACCAATTCCACAAGCATGTTATTGCCTTCTGGCACAGGCTTAAGGGCTCTTATCTCGCACAAAACAGAGTCCACTATATTTGCTACATTTCCATTTTTTTTTATCAAGTCTAGCCATCATCTTATGGAAGTTATCATCAACAAACACTGCTTAAGGACATGGATCCTCCCCATAGTTCTTAATCATAAACCTGTCTGTCCTTTCTGAAGGGGTTGTATAGTCTTATTTGTCCCTCAAATCTAGGAGGTTCAAGCTTCTTAAGTATAAATTGTGTGTTGTCTGTTTTTTGCTTACCCTTTTCTCTGTCTATTTTTGCGAGTACTTGAGAATATACCTTATATTTCAACCTGTACACTTCAGTTATATAATCCTCAGCCAATGCTAATAGGATAGCATAATCATCATGAGACTCGTTAATGTACGAAATAAAATCCTCATCAGAATTTTCTAACCTCTTATATACGTCACAAACCTCATCAAACCCTCTTGACTAGCAGGGGTATGTTGAATGTCTAATAAAAGCTCCTTCACCCATGGATAATACAGTAACTTGCACCTTGGCCCTCCATATCTTATTCCCACACATCCTTAACGGGTAGAGCGCTGGACATACACCTATGCCAGTACACTCTGGACGTACACCACTTTAAATACAAAAATAAAAAATCAGCCTATGTTTGCACACCTGGTTGGGATGCTAACCGACCCCTGTCAATACACATGGAGAAATTACGGCCAGAAGCTGCCCCCTCCTACTACAATGCCCAACAAAACACCATCACTTGCACAGTAATTTATGATGTTCCTAATATTATTCATAATTTGTTTAACATTCCCTTTCTATAATATATAATGTTGCAAACAAAATAAACAAATATAAATAATTATGATTACAGCATACAATCATCTTGTTGAGTTGTTCACAAACGTGGTCTGCCAAATGACAAAAATAGAATCTTGCTCTTGATGGCAAGTATATTCCCATTTTCAAGTTCATCTGATGCTGCTGTGTGTGTTTTTTTTTAATTGCTACATGACAGTGATTTACTTTGGCTAGAGTCTTTTGTATTTTGTCTGATCTAATATAGAATAAAGTTTACTGAGTACCTCACCAGCTTCTAGATGGAGAGTAAGATCCGAATTACTAGATGCTTCAACTAAGAACAGGATGGTTTCAACCAGGTGGAGATAATTCATCATTAATTTAAACATAGCACTCAATTACTTTATGTCTTCCAACTTTTTCAGATGTTCAATGACATTCTCTGTAGCTAGGATTTGCAGCAAATTTGTGTTGGCTGCCTTGATGTTTTCTCTTCCATCGTCGGCAACATTTGCTGATTTCGAACAAGCCTCCTGTGATTCATTGATTACTTCTGAGCAGACTGTCTTTAGATGTGGCATCTCTGTGAAGAACTGTTCCAGGGTAATTTCGTACAAAGCCATGTATATAGAGATATGTGCATGGAGTGTTCTCTTACAGTGGCTGCATTGAAGGACCTTTTTTGTAGTAGCTGGCCCATATATACCTGCTTCCATCCAAGCATAATCAATTCCCAAATTTTCAATACACGTTCCCAAAGCTCGCATAGGATTCATCATTGTAACAATTCATAACTGTAAAGCTCAATGTTATCAAAGTTGGCTGAAAATCAATGATCTATTTGAAAGGGACATTCCACCATTGGATTCTCCCGGCCTAAAACATTCAAAATACATTTTGAAATTATCATCTATGGCAATGAGAAGCCAATAATTGCACAAAAAATCCATATTCTAAATAAAATATGGCAGCCATTTGGATGCCTAAGTAAATGAGAACATTCATTCGTAGATTTCTGATGTAAGTTTTCCAAAAAAGTATAGGTTTCCTAATCTCCATGAATTCTGAACAAAAGTAGGGAATGAACCTGACTATATATATATATATATATATATATATATATATATATATATATATATATATATATATATATATATATATATATATATGCAAATATATAGATATATGTATATATATATATATATATATATATATATATATATATATATATATATATATATATATATATATATACCCTTTCTGAGTGGGGATACTTTAATGCGGTGAAAGAGTTTGCAGACCGCCATGATCAGCAAAGTTGCACTAGTCAGGGCCACCCATACATGGTTGTTTACTATGAGCGTGCGATCGGACGAAAATCTCCTACCATCACTAATCCGTGCTGACCAGCGCGGTAAGGAAAACTGGCCAGACCCCAGACATAAATTGGCATGTCTGAGATATTTGTCCTGTAGTGGACCAAAAACGGCTGCATTTCTTGTTGTTGTATATGCAGATGATGCTGCTCTTTTTGCATCAATTCCATCTTCTGATTGTAGATTTGGGGTTGCTGAGTCCCTTAATAGAGATCTAGCTAAAATTAGTGCATGATCCAAATTATGGATCTTAACAAAACTCAAAGTATGATTGTAAGTAGCTCGAGAACAGTGGCTCCTCAACATCCGGATCTCCGTATTGATAATGTTTCTTTAAGTCTGTATTACTCTTTTTTAATTTATTTGTGATTCTCGACAGCAAATTTTATTTTGAGAAACATATTAGGTCTGTCTCTTGTGCAATTGTACAAAATTGGTTTACTGAGAAAGTCTTTTAAGATTTTTCGGTGATCAATCTATTCTCAAGAAGCGTTTTAATTATTTCAGTCTACCTTGTTTCATGTATTGTTATCCTTTCTGATCTTCAGCTGCTGAATCTCATCTTAGTTTGTTGGACAGACACTTACGGTCTATTAAATTTCTCATTCCTGATCTAGATGGTAAATTCTGGCAGAGTCGTTCAATTAGTTCGTTATGCATGTTGCATTTTTCATAATTCTGACCATCCTATGCATTTAGATATTCCGGACAGTACCTTCCTGTTCGTAATACTAGATAGGCAATTAATTGTAATAGTCATGCCTTTGCCTTCATGGAACTCAATACTACACAGTATTTTAGAAGTTTTATTACAGCTGTGATTAAGTTCCGGAATGACACTCCTAACCAAACAGTTGAATTGATGGAACTACAAAACTTTAAACTTCCAGAAAACGTTATAGCGTTAAACAGGCTGACATAAGTCTTTTTATAGTTTATATATGAAAGAGCTGTTTCAATGTTTTTACCCTTTTTGAAATACTTTATTTTAGTTATTCATTACTTTTTGTAGTTTATTTCCTTATTTTTTTCTTTAATGGGCTATTTTTTCCCCGATGGAGTCCTTGAGCTTATAGCAGACTGCTTTTCCAACTAGGGTTGTGTTTTCCGCTTTTCATTGATTCAGATAAACCTCTATCCCTTAAAAAGCGGAGACCAATTCCATCAGGTTTACACCATTATTTTCCACCTACTATTCTCGAATTTACTTAAAAGATTATCGTAATATATAGTCTACTTACATTTTTATAGGTTGGTTGCAAATATACAAGACAGAAGAGTGCATTTCCTTATTAAGTAGTTTTTTTAGTTTTTCTCTTTCTTTTATCATAATTCATATTTCTCTTCTGGTATATATTTTGTTACTACATTATTTATCACAATTTATGTATATGGCTTTCGCATGTGTCAGGAGCTCAGCTAAGACCTCTTTTACTGAGAGAGAGAGAGAGAGAGAGAGAGAGAGAGAGAGAGAGAGAGAGAGAGAGAGAGAGAGAGAGAGAGAGAGAATACCACCATGGCGTGTGCTGCAATCCTAAGCGATTCGCATTAGATGAGAGTAATGATGGTAAGGAGGATTAATGGAGATAGCATGTCAAGATAGAACCTCATAAACTTCTGATGAGTGATGTGGAACCTGAGATGATGATGGGCAAATGCGGAAGGCCAGAGGACAAGACAGACAGCAAGACATGCCCATGATGGATGATGTGCAATTACATTCAAAAGTATGGTGCTATGGGGAAAATGGAACTCATTTTATACGATAAAGCCATAACAAGTACACCATATGTTGATGCGGAGATCATGTTATAAGGAAAAAAGAAAAGAAAAAAAAAAGCTCAAGAAGGAAGCTTGGACGTTTTAGGCATGCACGTTCCCTTCAGGTGGCAGCTTGTGCTCTCGCCGGATCGGATGGTCACTCCTTACTCCCGATAAGAACCCACCTTATTTTCATGGGTAAGATCTACTTATAGTTGAGTAAATGTAGCTTCCCTTCAGATAATTGGAGGGAGAAGGACCTCTGCTACTTGCTTTGGCTTGAGGAAAAACTGGTTCGTTGGGTTGTATTACAGTTGGATGTGGGTGAGACCAGAAACAAGGAAGACAGTTGGGAGAGCCATATTGTAGAAGGGAAGAACTACTCTACTAGAAGAAAAAAAGAAGGGTAACATCCATGCAAACTTTAGGTCTCCTACGGCTTAAAGGGAGGACAAATATAAGTCAATTTGGATTTAGGATTTTTTGACACTCGTGTATGTGTATAATAAGAAAACAATCAAGAATCGGTCCCATATATGGCACAATATCTATTATGAGAGTTAGAAATTGAAGATAATCAGGTTTAATACTACGAAATGTACCAAATAAATCTTCCACTGCAGAACCAAATGTTATTCCATTATTGTATATGCCGATACAGGCAGAAAAAAAGATATGTTTACACGCCTCAATGAGAATTTGCTGGAAATTTATAGTGATATATTATAAGATGCCATGTACTGTATATTAAGGAATGAAGCTTTCACAGGATCAAATAATACAGTATATCACACAAAAAAAGAAAATATGAAAAATATTTTGAAACAATACATCTTTCACAAACTATGCATAAATAGGAACTCTCCCTGTTGAGAATATAACTATCATTAAACTATATATATATATATATATATATATATATATATATATATATATATATATATGTGTGTGTGTGTGTGTGTGTGTGTATATATATATATATATATATATATATATATATATATATATATATATATATATATATATATATATATATATTTATATTAAGAGAATATATATATATATATATATATATATATATATTCTCTTAATATATATATATATATATATATATATATATATATATATATTCCCTTAAAAAGCAATAACCGATGAAACACCTTGATATGATAGTGATCATGGGTCTGAATTCGACATAGAAAACAGGCAAGCAGATGTCTGCCTTTACACCCAGTCCATCATAATGTACTCACGATAAATTTTGAAACTGAAGGTGAAGCCTCTTGGATAATTTCTCTCTCAGATAAGGTCGTGCAATGAAAAGCGTCAAGATGAGTGTGATGAAGTCAAGCTAAGACTGTTAAGGGATCATTGTGGCAATCATATTATTTATAAAAATGGTAATAGTGACC
>NC_090732.1:79049505-79052005 GCF_036898095.1 Palaemon carinicauda | reverse complement strand
TCAAAACTGAAAGCACCCAACAGGAAGATAGATGGAATACCTAGGTTTGATACAACTAAGCTTTAGAAGAGGAGCACAGAGAAACATTTGCAATTGAATGTAGGAGTCGATTTACAGTCTTAGAGACTTTAAGAGACGTAGAACAGACAATTAATGAAGAATGGTGTGATGATAAGAACATATATCAGTCAGTTGGTAGTGATGTCTTGGGACACGCAGTTACAAGGAGAAAGTTATGGGTATCAAATGATACTTGGGATACTATGAAAAGGAGACAGAGACAGAAATTTATTGTTGAAAATTTTCGAGTAAGTAATGAGAATTAAGAAGTAGAACATGCTAAATATTCCAGTATTGATAGCGATGTCAAAAGAAATGCCAGGAATGACTGCAGAGAATATTTAGACAGTAAAACAGATGAGGATGACTATGCTATGAATTCAGGAACTGGCTATGGTGTAAGAATTGTTCATAGGATTATTAATGAAATCTCGATTGGGGCAAAGAAGAAACATATACCCATCAAAAATAGAGATGGCTTTGTTATAGGATAGACAACGTTGGATGGAAGACTTTAGTGAGGTTATGAATAGGAGATATGATTGATATACCTGAAGCTGATGAAGACCTTGATGTGTCTATCAATAAATTCAGTGTGTTTAAAGTCGAAGCTATCATTAAAAAAGTAAAGAGATGGAAAGCCCCGGGATATGATGAAATAACTGCCGAGATGATAGTGGCCGAAAATGAAGTGACTCCTAGACTACTTACGAGATTATTTTGTAGAATATGGGATGAAGAGGCAAAACCTGAAGAATGGGAGTTAGGCGTGTTGATGAAAATAATAAAAAAAGGAGACCTGAATGATTGCAATAATTACAAAGGCATAACACTTACGTCAGTTGTTATGCAAATATATAGGATGCTTATTCTAAAGGGACTAGGGAGTAAGATTGATGAAAAACAGGGATGAACAAGCAGAATTAAGAAAACTTTCATTTTGAGACATTGTACAGCAATGTGTAAAATATAGAAATCCTCTTTTGATGGCATTTGTGGACTATGAAAAAACCATTGATAGTGTGCACCGTCCAATTTTGTGGAGAGTCCTGCGTTATTATAGAATTTCTCTTAAATATGTAAATTTGACTTAGTCGGTTCATGAGCATAGCAAGTGCAAAGTTAATGTTAATGGAGTCTTATCAAATGAATTTTCCGTGAACAGCAGAGTACTCCAAGAGAATGTGTTGATACCTATGTTCTTTATCCTCCTCATGGATTTTGTAATGCGTAGAACAGTCAGAGATGGTGGAGAAGGAATGGACTGGATTGGTGATAGGAATTTAGCAGACCTATAGTATGCTGATGATGCTGCTCTTGTTAGCAGAACACCACAGGATTTGCCATGCTTGCTTACCAGAATGCATGAAATATCACACGAGGTTGGGCTGAGGATAAGTAGTAGAAAGACAGATTTATGAGAATGGAGAATGCAATGGTAGATGAAATATCATTGGAAGGAGAAAGGATTCATGAGGTAGAATCATTTAAGTATTTAGGAACTATGATCTCCAATACAGGGTCTTTAGAATTAGAGTTTAATGAAAGACTGAAAAAAAAACAAATCAGACTAGGGCTAGGTTGAGTAAAATTCGGAAAACAAATCGCTTGAAATTACATATAAAAACTAGACTATATAGCAGTTTAGTAAAATCGGTGTTACTATGCATGATTCATGGTATGACAATGAAATAATATCCCATATATTTAGTAGATTTGAGAACAAAGCTCTCAGAGGGATATTGGGAGTTGAATGGCAGGACAGAATTAGAAATGAAACTATAAGAGAGATTACTCGAGTGCCATATGTGGATGAAATCATGATGAGAGGTAGATGGAGAGGTTTTGGGCATGCTCTTTGCAATCCCCAAGAAAGATTAGTTCACCAAGCACTCAGCTGGGCTCCATAAGGCACTCGGAGCGTTAAAATACCCAGGCCTACATGGCTGAGGACTATGAAGCGTGAAATATGAGATGAGGAATGGAAAAGTATTGAATTAAAAGCTCAAGATACAGACGACTGGCGAAATCTAACCGAGGCCCTTTGCGTCAATAGGCGTAGGAGAGATGAAGCTGATATATATATATATATATATATATATATATATATATATATATATATATATATATATATATATATATATATATATATATGTATATATTTTTTTTTTTCTGATTGGGGAAAGGGTTTGCAAACGCCATGATCAGCAAAGCTTTACTAGTCAAAGCCACCCATATTAGGTTAGTTTGCTGTGAGCGATCAGACAAAAATCTCCAACCAGCACTAGCCAGTGTGATGACGAATTTTGGCCAAACCCGAGGCATGACCTGACAAGTCAGAGACCTATGGCCTGCAGCGGGCTGGAAACGACTGCATTTATTATTGTTGTTTGTACATACTGTATACTTATATATATATATATATATATATATATATATA
>NC_090732.1:79039505-79044505 GCF_036898095.1 Palaemon carinicauda | reverse complement strand
TCAAATCACGCGCATCTTTGATACCTATAGGGTTAAGTTAACTGGTCATTTCAAAATGAAAATTCAAACTATGCAATAGGTTCAAATCCTGGCCATAGCAGATTTCCTCATCTCCCATATATACCGTAATAAAGTGAAAGCATCTGGCTGTGTGTGTATATATATATATATATATATATATATATATATATATATATATATATATATATATATATATATATATATATATATATATATATATTCTGTCACGCTCATGGGGGAGAGGGAGTAGTTAAGAAAGGGTGAGGGGCTGGGAAGGGTTGAACCTGTGTGTGGGTGTGCGTGTACGTGCATATTTATCTAAATAATTAGACGTCCCTTTTGACGCCCTGGGTGCACTTTAATATCGAGTTCTCCCTGGCACAGGATCTCGGACAATAGGGAAATTCTTTTAATGATAAATATTTCTGCCCGGCCAAGAATTCTAACTTATCTATGGTAGACCGAATTCAATATTAATGTGTAGCTTATTTGTTGCTTATCAACATAAAATGGCTACGGGTTACATGTTTACCAATCAGCTTTAATGGTGAAGATGAGTTGACAGGAACTTGCGGTCTATCAAATTTCTTATTCCTGATCCAGATATCAATCTTTTTCACCGTTGGTCAATTAGTTCGTTATGCATGCTGCATAAGATTTTTTATAATTCTGATCATCCTTTACATTCAGATCTTACATGACAGTTGTGATACTATAGTCCATTTCTTTTATCGAGGCAGATTTGCACCGACTCGCAGCGGTGCCCTTTTAGCTCGGAAAAGTTTCCTGATCGCTGATTGGTTAGAATTATCTCGTCCAACCAATCAGCCATCAGGAAACTTTTCCGAGCTAAAAGGGCACCGCTGCGAGTCGGTGTAAATCTGCATCGCTAAAAGAAATTGACTATAGGTATTCAGTTAATTCAGGCCTTCTCCATCATGAGGTTCAATACTACACAGTATTCTAGAGGTTTTATTCCATGTAACTACCTGGAATAAAACTTCGTTAGAACTTCAAAAGTTTAAGCTTGCACCAAATGTTTTATGATGAACAGGCTGACATAAGTCGTTTTATAGTATATATATATATAAGAGATATGTTTTTATGTTTACTGTTTTTAAAATATCTTATTTAATTACTCATTATTTCTCATATCCTTTATTTACTTCCTTATTTCCTTTCCTCACTGGGCTATTTTTCCCTATTTGAGCCCTTGGGCTTATAGCATCTTACTTTTCCAACTAGGGTTGCTGCTTTGCTAATAATAATAATAATAATAATAATAATAATAATATGTACAAATCCTGAATTCGACATGATTAAATACAGCTGAGTCTGAATCGGCTCTTATTTCTCTTTACAACCCGATGGGCTAACTATGGCTGTTTACCAAGATTTAATGGTTGTTTACGCTTATTGATATATATATATATATATATATATATATATATATATATATATATATATATATATATATATATATGTATATATATACATATATATATATATATATATATATATATATATATACATATATATATATATATATATAAATTATGCTGTTTTAATTGGCAAGTAACGTTTTTTCTTGTCAACAGACTTTTTGATAATGAACACATTGTATGAATACAGATTCCTTTAAAAAAAACAAGTCCAATGTGCAAATTAAAAGATAAACTAACGCATAAAACAGAGGAGAAATAACAATAAAATTGAAATTATATATATATATATATATATATATATATATATATATATATATATATATATATATGTATATATATATATATATATATATATATATATATATATAATATATATATATATATATATATTTATATATATATAGTGTAGTTTTTAGTTATAGTGTGCTTCGACTCCATAACTTTTGGGGCACAATCAGAGAAGTAGTGTAAAGGCAAGTTTACACGGTTCGTCGAACGCGGTTCGATATAGAAGTGTTTGAAGCGTTGTTCGAAGATGTGAACGGAGTATTTAGTTGTCGAACACGTTTGTCGAACGGTTCGAAGAAAGTCTGTTCTCGCCTGACTTTTGAGGGCGGGGTTTCATTGTCCACAACCCTTAGGCATTTGTGGCTGACTCAACCTCTTCGAACCGTTTGACAAGCAGGTTAGACAACCCTCTTCGGCGAAGTGTTCGACCGTGTAAACCCAGCTTAATGTTCAGCTCATGTTTTCCAAGACAGTTTCTTTGCCTTTATTCGTGTATGGGGCTGCTAGCCCCTAGGAAATCGGTAAAATGCAGCAAACTATCATTTTGTTGGAAAATACAAAGAGGTGTGGAAATAAGAAAAAAGTCTCTTACTGATTAAAGTGAAGTAAACATATCACAATATACAAAATAAAGGTAATAATGACGAGCTCTAGATAACAGATATTAATGAGGCAAGGGCGAAATCGAAGTGAGGCGTTTGAGGAACCCTCTTCAAATTTCATGTAATATTAACACGAGAGATAACACAAATAAAAAGAAGTGCGTTTCGTTTTTCGTATCCTGTGAAATTATACTTGGTTTCGAAAATTGTCACTTGAGTAAATTTCATGCTTAGAATATTTAACAAAACTATCGATGTTTGGAAGGATTAGACCAAGTTACCCCTACAAGAGACGAAATTAATGAAAAACATACTGAAAATTAATCGATACCATGCAATCAACCACCACGTTTGATAAATATAAGAATTAATGTAATAAAATCTTTAAAGATTTGTAAGGTGACTGATATATTCTTTGGAAAAGTCAGAGGGAAATTAAGGTAAAAGCGGAACCTACACTTGAAAACACTCCCACATCGAAAGCAATGTGCGAGTACAGTACATGAATGCAACAACACGGCAACAAAAACACATGTACACGTGTAAATGACAGCTGCGAACGAATCCCTTTATAAAACAGTTGTATTTTTATAATTCGACGTTTTACTGTTCATGAACAAAAACAATTCAGTAAATGTATGGCTGAATCACATTAATTACCAAATGAATTCTTATGAATAAATTTCTAGATAATAAGGTATACACAAATACAGTATAAGCATGATTGTGTATACAAGTCTAAATTCAATAATTAACTGAGAGGACTAATACTACAGTTAATTAATATTTGTGATAGTGTAGAAAATAATAAGAACAACATAAGCAAAGTGTTGTTTCTGATTACAGTATACGTCGGAACACCTCTGCTCAGAAATTAGTAATAATAATGATAAAGAAAATAATGATAATAAACACCATTAATAATAAGAGTAACGAATCCATTAGGAGAGCGTCCAGTTTCTCACAATATATATGATTAATGTTTTTACTCCTGCATAATTTCAATTAGCCGGGTAATCTCCTCTTCGCCATTTTTTACCGTTGTTTAATCTACATATTGGATTAACTCCACCCGCCCCCGCCTCCACACAACTATCACTTGCTAAAATTTTTCGAATTAATGGGTCGTTGGCTTTTCTTAACCAGAGAAGCAGACTAACCCCAAACTGCCAGGTGACTGTTTTAATTCTATTAAGTCCGTTAAAAAAGAAAATAATAATTAAAAAAAATTAAAATCAGGAAGACATGAAAACTTTTAAGTGTAATTAGGCCTAACTGGCCTTCTGAACAGCAGTTCGGCCAGGGTAAGCATCCTTGAATAGCATTGCGAATGGTAGGAAATTAGATGGCTTCGGAAATCTTAGAATTTAATACGATAGTTTCCTAGTAGTCTAACATTCGCTTGGCGTAAGAGTACGCAAAAGAAAAAAAATATATCTAAAGATACAGGGTGTATCTTGCTTAGGGTCCTTTAAGTAAAAAAGAAATAATATGAAATCCCATATTTCATGACTTGGGAGGAAAAGGAGAATTTTCCCCGAGGTAAACCAGAACGTTAATTGGCCATATCTGTATTCCCCGAAAGTCAAGTGGTTATCAATAGCTTATCAGCAGATTATATCAGAGACCCTTTTCTCTAGAGGTCAAGCCCTTCTGATCCATTGGGAAAAAAGTCCAGCGCTCCCTTATTTAGATAAGATCTGTTAGTCAGCTACAGATAACCTGGAGGCTCCAGGACTGATTGCCCAAAAGATTTTAAGGGCGAGGGGACTCGAGCACAAAATGATAAGAAGACGAGGCTGAGTCAAGGATATTTGGGGTTGATAGAGCCACTGAAGGAAAATAGGAGGGGCTTAAATTTTAGATGCTACTTCAGATACTGAATTAAACAAACAAGAGGATCTCTCTCTCTCTCTCTCTCTCTCTCTCTCTCTCTCTCTCTCTCTCTCTATATATATATATATATATATATATATATATATATATATATATATATATATATATATATATATATATATATATATATATATAGCTTTAGTATATTCAAAAAGGAACTTGAAAAGATCTTGAAAGCGAGGTCCTTTTAATACAGCATGCAAACAATATAATTACTAAAACTTTTTCTTTCATAGAAAACTTGTTCATAAACATAACTTAAAGTAAGCAATAATGTACTAACACATAACACTTCCAGTAATTCAGACAAAATCAATTCCCATTCAAACTTCACAGTCTATAGAACAGAGCATGGTTAATAAACAAGAAAAGAGATGTGCCTTTTTGTTTTCGTCTGGCCAAGAGAGAGAGAGAGAGAGAGAGAGAGAGAGAGAGAGAGAGAGAGAGAGAGAGAGAGAGAGAGAGAGAGAGAAGTAAAATAGCATTTCGACCGTTTTAACCCCTTGTCCATCACCATCGCCACTAATGAGGCTGTGAGGGTGGATCAGTGTGGGCGCTTGCAGGTGCGGGTAATGGCGATCCGCCCCACCTATCCCCAGATGACAGGAGGATATGAATCTTAATGACAGGGAGATTTGGCCACGTGTGTCCGACCTCACCTGACCTGATGGAACCCAATTGACCTTCTATAGTGGACAACGGCTTCCCTTCAATCCTAATAATTAAAGAAAAAATCGTCTTTCCTAGA
>NC_090732.1:78964505-79034505 GCF_036898095.1 Palaemon carinicauda | reverse complement strand
TTTCATCTTTCATTGCATATTCCATTCTCCTCATCTCTGTCTCCTATTTATCTTCAGCCCAACCTCATGTGATAATTCATGGATTCTGGTAAGCAAGCATTGCAAATCTTGTGGTGTTCTGCTAGCAAGTACAGCATCATCAGCATACTCTAGGTCCGCTAAATTCCTATCACCAATCCAGTCCAATACTTTGCCACCATCTCTGACTGTTCTACACATTACAAAATCCATAAGGAGGATAAACAACATAGGTGACAACACATTCCCTTTGAGTACTCCGCTGTTTACTGGAAATTTATTTGACAAGACTCCATTAACATTAACTTTGCACTTGCTATGCTCATGAACAGACTTAATAATATACTTAAGAGGAATTCCATAATTACACAGGCCAGTGCACGCTATCAAAGGCTTTTTCAAAGTAAACAAATGCCATCAAAAGGGGATTTCTATATTTTACGCATTGATGTAAATGTCTCAAAATGAAAATTTGGTCAGTGCAACCTCTACCTCTTTCTAAATCGTGTTTGTTCATCTCTCAGCTTTTCATCAATCTTTCCTTTCAGTCTCTTTAGTATAAGCATACTATATATTTTCAAAATAACTGATATAAATGTTATGCCTCTGTAACTACTGCAATCTGTCCGGTCTTTTTTTTTTTTTTTTTTTTTTTTTTTTTTTTTTTTTTTTTTTTTGCCACATTCTACAAAATAATCTTATTAGTAGTATGGGAGTCACTCCATTTTCGGCTGGTATCATCTCGCCATTTATTCCATCGTATCCCTGGGCTTTCCATCCCTAATTTTTTTTAGGATCACTTCGACTTCCAATACACTGATTTTATTTATGGGCACATCAAGGTCTTCACCAGCTTCAGGTATATCAATCAGATTATTCCCTTCATATCTCCTATTCATAACCTCACTAAAGGGTTCTATTCAACATTGTCTTTATTCATCTAATGTTGCTATAACAGAACCATCTCTTTTTTTAATGGGTATATTTCATTAATAATTCTATGAGAATTCTTACACCATAGCAAGTTCCTGAATTCACAGTATAGTCAGCCTCAACTGCTTTACCGTCTATATATTCTCTCGTCATTCCTGGATTTTCTTTTGAGCTGTGAATTATCACATGCAACTAATTACTGGCATCTATTATGGAGACCGAGAGATATATATTTTCTTCGCTGGAGCAAAATTATTAGAAAAAGTAAAAGCTAACCCAACTAGAATAAACTTCACAACAGAAAGAATAATCGCCAAAGGGAAACGAAACAAAAGTGAAATCTCAGAAGAAATCAGAATTATGCAGGATTGTGATGTGACCTCGGGGGCCTCTTCAACAAGGAACCCCTGATCAGCCTTTCAAATGTTTTCGTTCGCTAATTATCTCTTTCTTCCTTAATTTAGTCAATGGCAAGAATTATCAATCAGAATTTCCTATGATAATTCATCAGTAACTACCTACATAATCATGGATTTAGTTCAGGAGTGACTGCTTAACTGCCTCCAGATGCGTTTGGGACAGTCTGTAATAAAGAAATGTGTCGAAACTCAGCGAGAGAAGGCTTCCTGTAGCTCACATCCCGGCACACGACAGCTGGGTACCGTCGCGCGCGGCCCAGCAAGTTTTTGTTGTATATTCTTTTTGTTCCATTACTGCCTCTCCTAGTCCCTCTCATTTTCTCGCGGGCTTCTTCTTACATTCTAAGATCAACTCTATACAAAGGGAAAGCGATAACGCTACCATGAAAGAGACAAAAATAAAAATCGCAACAAGCTACTAAAGACATTAACGACCAAAGGAAATGATGGGGCTTTTAGCCGAGGCTTGGGCGAGGAATGAAAAGATTTGAAAAATACGCTTAAGTAAATAAATCAGCTTCCAGAGGAAAAGGGAGTGGAGTGCAGGTGCGCTGAGCATCAAAACACAGGTGCTAACACTGCTCTAAGGTCAAAAGGTTTTTAATGGGCATAAAGGGACTAAATGAATGGGATTTCCTCAAGGCATATAATAATAATAATAATAATAATAATAATAATAATGTTTATTGGACAAAATATTTACATACAAGAGACTTACAATAAAGTCCTAGCCTAAGCGGAGCAGACCTCTTTGGGCAATAATACAGCTAAAACAATATCGTAAAATAAGAAAAAAAATAAAGAATTGATATACTTATGCACAATATATATATATATATATATATATATATATATATATATATATATATATATATATATATATATATATATATATATATATATATATATATATATATATATATATATATATTATATATATATATATATATATATATATATATATATATATATATATATATATATGCCTAAAACAGATTGGAAGTGTATATTCATGTAATAAAGAAAAGGGGTATATGAAGTGATGGTACACGCAATGAAAAGTGTAAATGTTAATCAAAGATTCAGCGAAAAGAAATCGAGTCTTACAAACATAATAACCTAAATAAAACATATTTACATTATGGATAGGTCAGAAAATATAATTATTTACAAACAGAGCTTCAGTACACAGATAACAAGAGATTTGTATACGAATTTTTAAATGATCGAACGCTACGCAATGCCTTAGATAAGCGGACAAAGTATTTCAATGTTTAATACCTTGATACAGATATGATTGCTTGCATCTATTGACAGGTATGAAGGGAAAAGTTAAGTTTGAGTTACTTGTTCCGTATGGATGAACTGATTGTTCCTGAATTATTTTTCGTCTTTAATCTAGAAATTTTTTTATTGTAAATGTTTGGAGCATCATATTCATTAAGATGAGCTTATAGGTGTCTTCCAGCTTCAATATCGAGAGAAACAGGAAGACTGGCAATGTACGAGTGCTCCAAGTAATCACTGGAGCTTATGATTCTTATCAGTCTTTTTTAAATTACAATTAACGGTTGCAGGACGTGTCTACTGCTACTCCCCCATGCTGTAGTGCAGAAATTCAGGTGATGAGATACTAACAACTGATACAATTGTTTTATAACACATAAAAAGAAATAATCCTCTAATATGTATATATATATATACAGTATATATATATATATATATATATATATATATATATATATATATATATATATATATATATATATATATATATATATGATACCCATTACTTTGGCAATTTTATTAACTGTTATATTAACATGGTCACTGAAAGTTAGTTTATTATCTAGCATTAGGCCTACCCATAAAAATTTACCACTGGACTTCTGGTCAAGAGTGTGATTTCCTGTAGCAAACCTTATATTAACTGGAACAATATTTAATTAATAAACTTGAAAGGGAGCAAGTTTAGCACTCGCAAAATTAGCGGTTGAAATATTGACGCCAGACAGAATTTAACCCAACATTAAAACTTCCTACAGCACTAAAGAGCAGATTATGAATAGGAATCTTACATTCTAAACAGTGAACTGCGATTTAGAAGTCAAGAAGAATATCAATGAATATATAAAGTATGCTTAATGCCGATAATCAAAATACTAGTTTACTGTTCAACATTGTATGGAAATATGTAGGCCTACAGTATATACGCTTACTCACATAGATATATACATATGCATACATATATATATATATATATATATATATATATATATATATATATATATATATATATATATATATATATATATATATATATATATATATATATATATATATATATATATATATATATATATATATATATATATATATATATATATATATATATATATATATATATATATATATATATATATGCGATCCTCCTCAGTAAGTAAAGTTTCCATCTGCAGTTTCCTAAATCTGAAAATTAAATCTAAATCAAATTTACTCACTAACAAGAACGCTTAATTTTTTTTTATTTCAATTTATGTGTTTTTCTACAGGTAATGCTTAACAAATATATTTTCACTTATTTATTCATTATTACGTTTCCAAAATCAGATGAGTAGAAAAGAATTGAACCTCATCATGGTATCCGACTGGCATCTTATTTAGGCGTGCGTGCGTTTGTGCGTGTACAGATTGCCCGGACCTTGTGTCCAGTCGGGGGCTCTAGGACAATCTGTTATAGCTCCCCAAAATTTAAGCTCATCTCTCAAAAGAAACCTGAAAAAAATGGGAATTGGTATTTCTATCATAAGTTAAACAGGTGGTGAAGGCTTCTAAACTTTTGGAATAGTTGAAATAGTACTTTCACCTCAACAAGTAAATTCCATAATCTTTTTCATTTTAATAATCAAGTGCCTAGCTTTATGTCAATTGGAATTGGACACTAAACTTCGAAAGGCTATCATCTGGATACGGGATTCCCACTCTGTAGGCAAAAAGAGGCGTAGTGCTGCGTAAATATGAGAAGCTGAAAACAAACAACAATGAAGTTATTATTGGAGAGAGAGAGAGAGAGAGAGAGAGAGAGAGAGAGAGAGAGAGAGAGAGAGAGAGAGAGAGAGAGAGAGAGATAAAACATAAAAAGAATATCTATGCTTACTCACCCCATATGGCAACGGGTGGGGGTCCCCCAAGGTTTGTGGTCAGTCCGGTCACACCAACTCACCCTCTAACGCCCATTCAGCCATTGAGTGAGGGAGGCCCTCGTCCTTAGTTCCCTGGCACCCCTCCCCCTTTTCCTCCTCCAATCCCTAACACTCAAACCTTCCTCTTGATATTCACGTGTCCACATTCGACCATTCTTTTCTCTTGCTAGAATGGTATTTGCTTGCCTGCTTGCTATGTTATTTTCAAATACTCTCTCTCTCTCTCTCTCTCTCTCTCTCTCTCTCTCTCTCTCTCTCTCTATATATATATATATATATATATATATATATATATATATATATATGTGTGTGTGTGTGTGTGTGTGTGTGTGTGTGTGTGTGTGTATAAACTGTATATGTGTGTGGGATGGCAATTTTTGGTAAACAAAATGAGATTATGAAATTTAAAATGCTACTTTCTTTAAAACCAAAAGTGTCTAATTAGATGGTCCTACCATTATTAACTTATTCATGAGAAACTTGGAGCTTTAGTAAAGCTTTATATTAGAACATAAGCTAGTTACAACTCAAAGAGCATTGGCAAGAATGATGATAGGAATAGCACTATAAGACAGAAGAACAACATAGTTCAATAAAATTATTAAAGATCTGTGACTACTATTTGGGGACAAACTTTTAATGATATTTTTATATTTTGTGCTAATACACTTTAAAATTAGCCGGGGTGACTCTCCTAAAACCTTGGGCTATCTCCAAGATGGCCGTCAAGCTCTCTTAGCCAGTTTATTTATCAGCATTGTGCTGATAATTTAGCATGGTGTGTATTTCCACTAAAGTGTATTTACACTCAGAACAAGTAAGACATTTATTTCTATAGTATTTGTTGAAAATGATATCAATAATAATTGATGAAGGAAGAATAAAATCCAATATTGCTGTCATTTTCCCATAAAAAAAAGTAGAGATATTAGATCATTAACTAATTGCATTAATATTTATACTAGCATATACTGAATTCTCTAAATGCAAAAGTAGAATTTATATGTGAGCGGCTGCAGATTATAAGAGAAATATATATATATATATATATATATATATATATATATATATATATATATATATATATATATATATATATTATATATATATACATATATATACAGTATATATATATATATATATATATATATGTATATATATATACATATACATATATATATATATATATATATATATATATATATATATATATATATATATATATATACTGTACACACACACACACACACACATATATATATATATATATATATATATATATATATATATATATATATATATATATATATATATATATATCAAAAACTCTGCTAACACAACATATGACTTCAATATTGAAAAGATTCAGTCATCAATTTCATATGCGTCTGAACTACATGAATCAGAATTTGTTAATATTTCTGTGCCTATGTCCAGCATAATCTCTCCAAGTATAAAAGCTTCCATCAGACTTCAGTCTTTCATTTGCAGGTGTGGAAGATCTCCACAGAAAACCCATGTCAGTAAAAGCTATTTATGGTTCATTGATATTAAGTTACATGAAGCTAAATTTTTCAATTAATTTTGATTCTTTACCTTTTTTCAGTGAACCATTGATGTTAAAAATAGAAAGAATTTCATCATTGGTGAGATATTGCATGACTTCTGTAAGGTTAAACTTTCCTTAACCATTCTCTGCTAAAGCTATAACTTTAGCCATAGGTTTAATTTCCATTGAATTCGTTTTCCATGCTGACTGCAAGGAAAAAAAGTTAATCTGGAATTTCTGTGAATTGCTGCACTGAAAGGCACAGTATCAAAAATATTCTTTGACCGAAAAATTCTTGAACAGTCTTTTCCATCAGTGTGTGGCCCAAAAGCGGGCTCATGCCTTTCTAAGATGTATTCACATGAAGAAACGCGACTAAAAGAAATAATCCAGAGTCAAGCATTCTTATCTACCAAGGGGAACTCGTAAAGTCCTTTATGAGTACTTCTGATGCAACTTCGTCTGATTGTAAGGATTGAAATGTGGTGTTTTGTAAATCAAAAGGGTCAGATGCAAGTTCTGTAAAATATTGATCCATGTGTATAGCCTGTTCATCAATCTCAAGTGGAGTTTTCAACTTGAGCTTTTGCAGAAGAGTTGATGTTAACCAAAGCATAGAGAAACTCTTATTCTGTTAATAAAATTAACTGTCCTTGTATTAATTAGTAGCATTGGTTCATCCATCAGAAAGTGGGCCACCCCAGCCTTCTTTTTGGATCCCTTGTTCATTGTCATCTCAATGCAGAGGTCCAAGGGTAAGCACGAATATGGTTGGCCTGTTATAGAGTTAGAAAAATAGTCCTTTACACATGTATTGAGCTTTATACTAAGGTAAGGAGCTAATTTCAAGCCAGAATTCGGTGAGCCACCTTCCATGTTTGTTTTTATCTTATATCTACAACTTTGGTAACATCATTCTAAGAGAACATTTGAAGGCATCCCAGTCCTGTGTATTCAAGGCATGATATTCAACATAAAGCTAAGCCAGTAGGTTAATATGGAACTCCCTGTTTGTTCAACTATGGCAAACACTGCTTCTACAAATCGAGATATTTCTGGATTTGCTTGTAAACATCTATAGGCATTACATAGCTCAGCTTTTGTGTGTTCTCCAGGTGTTCTAAGAACTTGTAATTTTGCTTGGAGATATGGAGAAATAGATTATTCATTTTCAAAGCCATTATGAATGTTTTTTGTGTCAGTAGCTTATACACTAATTTGAAGTAATAAACGCCTCTCGTGTAATGTTTCCCCTTTAGGGTTGATTCACACTATCAGTCCAGTCATGCTCCAATCTCGGTTCGCTCTCGGTTTGGTCTAGGTACTAGGGTGTTCAGACCTTCGGCTCGTTCTCAGTTCGATCAGTGTCTTAGCAAGATTATAAATATAAAGAAAAAGCATAATTGTATAAGAATATTGTTCAGCTATCTTAGGAAATGTATTTACGCGGTGAATATTAGCCTGTTATTGTACATATTGACTTTTTTCTATCCTGTCCGGACAGTAACTGTAGCAAGAGCGGTGCACGACCGGACCGATAGTGTGAATCAACTCTTGCTTGTTCAATGGAACCGTCTGCTATTATAACAGCTGCAAAAAACAACTCTGCTAGTCTTTATCTTTTAAATAATTTATCGATTCCTGACATAAAGGACATCTGTGTATGAAATGTACCATGGAATGGAAGGATCATTTCAGACTGGCTGATCCCCAATTAAGTGAGTGAATGACTTGGCATATTGATGAGTCTCTTGTACCATATAACACATAACTTCATGAACAGCAAATTGTTGGGGAGGTTTTGAGAAAGTAAGATAGCAGAATGCTTTGCTTTTGATGACAGGAATCTGGACAGCTTGAAACCTTGTAAAAGATCCTATTGTTTGTGTTTGTGCCTGACTATGGATGTATGTAGTTTGCCTTTGTACTGCCAGCTGTACTGTACCAGTGGTAGTGTCAATTCCTGGCCTTTCAGCTCACTGACCGTGATTGAATGTCTTGTAAGTTTTTACTTTGTTTGCACTTGAAGTTTTGTTTTTTCAGATCTCGCGGCTTACATTTTGTGAACATCTTGTCACAGTGTTTACTGGAGTTATTTCTAACAATATTGTCAGGCTGCACAAACATGACATTTATTTTATGAGATTTGTTTGCTCCAGTCAGTGTCATCACAAAAGTCATCACTGTTCAGGATGGCTGTGGCTGGATAGCCTAAAGCCAGTTCATAAGGGCAAATAACATTGTTTTTTAAATCATATTTTGCCTATGATGCATACAAATTTAGAACATCTTGGTGGCTTACACCAAAGGACAAGTTCCGCAGAAGGTCAATTATCTCACGAATTCTTCTGAGTCCATATACAATTAATGACAACTGAGTTTTGAAAATAGTTCTCTTTTGGCTGATATATGAGTATAGTAAAGAAAAGGCTGCTTCTTATGCATTCTTACATGGTATAGAGAAGTCTTTTTCAGCAGGATTCCTTAGCCAGTTTAGAAACTGTCAAAGAAATATAAGAGGTTCTTTTTTAATTTCCCATTCCTGCACAGCAGGAAGCCAATGTATGATATGCTCTTTTGATAGTTTATCTTTCAGACATCGAGCTACAGTGTTTATCAATTGCTCATCACTTACAACTCAAACATTTATCTTTATCACAGCTTCTGTGTATGAACTTCCAGCTGTTGTGTTATGCAAGATTGTGCTCTGATTTTTGTGAAAGTGTTCATGATAACATAACTTATTTCCAAACTGTTCCTTCAATAATTGCTTGATTCTTCTTGATCGATGACACATCAAAACCATAGTTCCTTATCAGATTATTGTAGTCCTGTACAACATCTTGTAGTGTTCTGGGCTCATGCATTTGCACCACAGAGGAGCGGACATGCTGGAAGAACATGTCTTGAACTTAAAAAAAAAAAAAAAAAAAAAACGCACATTCTGAATGTGTTATTTAAAATCATCATATTCTTTGCTATATAATGGACGAATATACTTTTTCCAATAAGATCTGTGATACTTTTGATTTGAAAGATTTTGTAATTAGCTAGCTCCTCAGTTACCAAGTGTATCTTTTTTGCCCGCTTCTGAGCTTGTTTAAGCTTTCCCTGACTTAAAAGTTCTGTTTTAAAAAGCTTATGGAAGAAGATCCCTTGAGGGCCATCATCCCAGTTATTTTTTTCATGCAAATCACCGTGCCTGTCTAAGCCTTCCAACTTTAAACTAATGTCTTTAAGCTGAGATAATAGATGTGTAGGATAGTCATAACACTTTTCAGTATACACACTTCATCCCTCATTCACTTTTGCCCTTTCATATCTGTAAGTGACTTTAGCAGTGGTTCAGGCATCTTTATCTAGTTCTTTGAAAGAAAATAGAAGCGAATCAGTAATTTCAAGTATCAAACCTGTTCAAAAAAAATAGAAACAACATATAAGCAAATTTTAATAATAGCTGAATCAAACTTTGGGGGTCTGTTATTAATGTTCCGGGAAAAACTTTCATTATTTTCGTTTAAATCTTTACCTATGGTGTGATGATCTGTGTATTTATGCGAACCAAATTTGAAATGTTGAATATCAATAGAGATTTCTTTAATGTCTGTACAAACATAAGCCCTGAAATGACCACCAGTATATTTATGATGTCCATATAGCATTGTTTTCCTGGTATCAGTTATGGCTGACAAAATTTTCAAGAAATGTCAGAGAAATAAGTGTCTTACATGTTCTAAGTGCAAATACACTCAGGTAGAAGTACATACCACTGCTGATTGTCAACATATGCTGATAAATGAATGGTCTACGATAACTTGAAGGCCATCATGGATTTTGTCACATTGCAGAATTAACCCAAGGTTTTGGGAGGGCCCCCGCTAATTTTACAGTGCATTTGTACAGGGTAGAAAAAATATCATTAAAAGTTTGTCCCCAAATAATGGTCACGGATCCTTAATATTTTTACTCAACTAACATGGATATGAAAGCAAATTAGAATGGAGTATATTCTATTAACATCTAAGAAATAAAAATGGATATGGGCAGAGCATATAATGGGAATGATAGACAAGTGATGTACATTAAGAATGACAGAATAGGTACTTATAGATTGCAAACGAAGCAAGGAAAGGAAGAGAAGACAATTAATTGATGATCTAAGAAAATTTGATGATATAGATTGAAATAAAAAGGCTATAAACAGATACGAGTGAAAGTTCAAAAAGTTTGAGGCCTTTGTCCTGCAACGCCAAATGATTTTATACAGTATATTAGAACTTATTATTTCTTTCTGTATTGTTTCTCTAGAAATGCAAGTCGCATAATATAAGAACAACATCTTAGAGACAAACTATACCCAAAACCAAATAATGTCTAAATGCTAATATGCAGTAGGAACTGATATTAATCTTAACCCACGAATATTTTTCTGTAGTTCTGATGATATATTCACATTTCTTCTGTCTGCACTTGCATATCACATACCTGACGCCGAAATGCTGTTCTACCTCAGATGTTAATGTATATGGTGATAAAGTTACAATGTAGACGTTGTTTCCATTGTTTTGGGTAGATTTGAAGCTTGTACCTTCCTCTGAATTCCATTTGAATATCAAACAATATTATTATTATTATTATTATTATTATTATTATTATTATTATTATTATTATTATTATTATTATTATTATTATTTGCTAAGCTACAACACTACTTGAAAAGTTCTTTTTTATCTCTTGGTGATTTCAGCGCTCACCACAGGGAGTGGTTACAATCTGTTTTTCCTACTAATTACCATGGCCTAAAAGCTTTGGGTTTTCCTCCGAATCAGTTTGTAAAAAACTTATAAGTGATTCAATAGTGAAGCTACTTACAGGTCTGATAAGTGTTTGGACCCAGTATACACTTACTCCCCTGGTTTTATAGCAAGTAAAGTTGATTTCTTCAGTTGGGACGGTTCATCATGCCTTGGTTTCACTATAGTAATTAAGGCTGAGCACCCTGTACTTGATGTGTCATAATCAAATAAGATGTATATAGAATCTCAGGCAGATTGGAGTGGAATCCTGAGTGATCTTTTACGTATGAATTGGTCACAATTGTATAAAAGTGTTGAAATTATTGTTCGCTTGAATGAGAACCTAGTCAACATTATTGATAGGCGCAACCCGTCTGGTGTGTTAAAATATCGAGTGAAAGACAAATCCTGGTTCAATGAGGATTGCATATATGGTTAGTTAGAGAAGCAGGAGGTCTATCATCTTTGGAAAGGTAACTTGGAATAACAAAACTGTACTCAGCTAAGAGCTGTTGCTCAGAGATTTTACGATTCTACTGAAAAGGAATACAATTTCACCATAAAAGAAACCCTTTCTGGTACAACCCAAGAACATAAGTGGTCGGCTACCTTTAAATCTGTACTCTTTTGTGTAGATGTAACAGTTCCTTTTTTACTTAAACCAGATGGCTGGGCCAGTCACTGTCTATAGGTAAAGGCAACCCTTTTGGCTGATGTATTTGATAGTAAGCAAAGTAATGAGAAACTCGATCTTCCTCATTTCTGTTTTTCTGAGGCTACACAAACTAGTGTAGCTTTTGGTCCCGTGAAAGTAAAACACTCCTAATGGAATTGTAGACCCAAATCTAAGAATGTGTCAAATAGAAATTCAAAAGTTACACTTTTATAGTGTTTTTGTGTGTATGTTCTGTACTGTAAATACTCTTAACTAATTAGCTAAGGATGTGTCAAATTTTCCTAAATTCGTTTTATAAAAATTACTGATTTCTTGGCTCCTAAGTTATCTGTTAATTTCCTTATGTTGAGAAAAAGAGGTCCTTTTTGCACTTGTTGGAGAATTGTAATGTTACTCAATTAGTTAAATGTGCTTGTGGTAGCTCCAGCACTGTTGATTGCCTCTTAGTTTCCATAAATCTCATTTTATCTAAAGTTTTTGAACGTCTTTTGGCAACAGGTATAAATAGGTATGTTGAAGGTAATAAACTGTTCCCTGGTTTTCAATTTAACTTTCACAAAGGTTTTGGAACAAGTGATGCTCGTCTCACAATTTTCAATGCTATACAGATATCCACTGAGTGTGGTCAGGAAATTCATATGATTGGTCTTTATTTTGGCGCTGCCTTTGACCATGTTAATCATGAAGCCCTTATTTCTAAACATATACAGTTGGGCGTAGGAGGATTTTTTCTTAGCATCATTATTGAATTTTTGGGTAATAGATTGCAAAAAGTAGCTGTAAGTATAGGAATGTAATATCTGGTAGTGCTCAGGGTGATGTTTTGGGCCCATTACTTTTCATACTATATTTGGCCTAAAAAACAAGATTGATGTATGTACAGATGATGCCACTCTCTTTGCATTAATTCCATCTCCTGAAATTAGTGCATGGTACAAATTATGTGGTATGAGCCTGAACCCTAGCAAAATTCAAATTATGACGAGTGGTTCCTCAACATTTAGATCTCTGCATTAATAATGTTTCTTTAACTACACACAACTCATTTAAAATCTTAGTTGTGATTCTTGATTGCATATTTACTTTTCAGAAACATATTCGGTCTGTTTCTTCTTCAACTGCACCACAAAAAAATTGGCTTATTAAGGAATTCTTTAAGACATTCGGTAATCAATGTTTTAATTCTTTCATTTAGTTCTTTCATTCTACTTAATTTAGAGTATTGTTTGTCTGTGGTCTTCAGCTGCTGACTCTCATTTTGATTTGTTGGACAAGAACTCGCGGTCTATTAAATTTCGTAATCCTGCTCTTGATATGAATCTGTGGCACCGTCATTCAGGTAGTTCTTTGTACATGTTGCATGAAAACGTTCATAATTCTGGCCATCCTTTGCATTCGGATCTTCCCAGATTCTACCATTCTGTACATAGTATTAGGTATGCAGTTAAATCTAATATTTTCCGTCTCCATCATGAGGCTTAATACGTCAAAGTATGCTAGCATTTTTATTCCAGTTGTAACCAGATTGTGGAATGACTCTCTTAATCAGGCAGTTGACTCGGTAGAGCTTCAGAAATTCAAACTCGTAATGAAGCGAATGTGTTTATATTGAACAGGTAGATATAAATCTCTCTTCGTTGTTTATATATGACAGATCTTTTATACGTTGTTACTGATCTTAAGATATTTTAGATTCTACATTCATTACTTTTCATATAGTTAATTAATTTTCTGATTTTTTTTCTTCACTGGGCTATTTTCTTAACATCTTGTTTTTCCAACTAAGGTTCGTGCTTAGATGGTAATAATAATAATAATAATAATGATAATAATAATAATAATAATATGAGACGTAAGGTTTACTTTCAATATCACTACGCAGTAAACAAAATCGTGAATATAATTAAGATAACGTTTATTTCCATGAAATGGAGACAACTGAAAGTAAATTGGTCGACGAATTAAAACCATAAATAGTTTACCTCCATATAGACTAGAGAGAAAATTCAATATTGTTGTTACAATGCCCAGGATCTCTCTCTCTCTCTCTCTCTCTCTCTCTCTCTCTCTCTCTCTCTCTCTTACAACGAACATGTAACGAGCAGCTGCCTTACGTCCACGTTGTTCATATTCAAGGTCAAGACTGGGTGAACGTACGGTCACCAAAACACACTTGTAGCACTGACATCTTCTACAAACATACCTCCTCTTGCACCAACTCTCTCTCTCTCTCTCTCTCTCTCTCTCTCTCTCTCTCTCTCTCTCTCTCTCTCTCTCTCTCTCTCTCTCTCTGCCACCTGTCCTTTTCATGTATCTTCAAATGCAGGTCTCCCTCCTTAACAGTCATAATACATGAATATTTTCTGTCACATCATTGCCTCTCTTCCCAGTTGGGGACTCTGGGTGTACAAGATCATGACTCTGAGGGAATGACAGATGCAAGTGATTGATGTAGAAGGAAACAAACAGAACTAATAAAAAGAAAAAAAAATAACCAGAACATTTAAAAAAATGAGTCTCAAATGAGAAAAAAAAAATGCTGCAACCTATTTACATATCTGTTCTTCATTTATATTAATCAGATTGAATCCATTATGTTTTGAAGAGTTTCTATCATTGGACTAGTAAGTCTGTGGGAAGGGAGCGGAAGAGATCGGCGTCTAGGAACAATCGTTTTTTTTGTGTACTGTATCCCTTAGTTTCATAAATTTGACTACCGCTGACAGTATTCTCTTCACGCTAATATGAAATACCTAAAATCTGGTCTTTTAAAATATCAACACTAAGTCCTGTGTATTGGATATGCAGATTGTAAGATTAGTCTCCGCAGCAGAAAATTAAAAAAAAAAATAACAGCTACAGTAGATATGGGTGCATATAAAACTTTAAAACCATTACTCTGAATGTCAGGCGAGTTGTGGCTGTGATTTGTGGCGACAATGGAAGGAAAGCCAAAAAACTATGAAATGGAATTCAGCAGTCTCCAAGTATCAAATTTGGTCAAATTTCTTTCACAAAAATGTTGAAAGTTCGATCCCATGACTATTACGAGTACAGAAATTGAGAATATTCTATTTCCAATTATCATCTTAGTTAAAAGAAAAAAATTATTCTCCCGAGGCGTCTGTTAATGATTTCAGCCATTCTTTGATGAAAGGATAAAACTAAAATATATAACAAGTTTGACTTTGATGAATAGAGAATGAATAACAATTTGTACTATCATGTTTAAAACACAAATATCATCCTTTTGGTCTCAAAAGGAGAAATAAAAAAAAATAAAAATAAAAAAATAAATAAATAGAAAAAATGGAAGGACATTGAGGTAACAGCGACAATATTCATATGAATCAATTCAAAATCAGACATTGCAAGTGGAAACGATTATTGTAAAAATAAAAAAGAAAAGTCATACAATTTTATTTGAAAAACATAAAAATCATGGTCTGCCTTACTGACCTAAAGGAGTCCTTCAGAGCAAAAAAAAAAAAAAAAAAAACAAAGAAAAAAAAAGAAAAGAAAAAAAAACAGACGATTTTGAAACATACTTTTACAAAAGAAGAAGTCGAAGTTAACACCAAACTGTACGAGAGAGAAGGCTCATAACAACTACAGAAAAAGTCTAAATTGATTTTCAAATTAGTCTGTAAGAAAGTGAAAGCAAACACACTCAATACAACACCTACACAAAAACCTGTAATTTAAACCACAATAAAATAACCCTTTTTTTCGGGACAAGAAAATAGCGCCCTTTATTTTACTGTATTGAGCCTCAAGGGAAGAAGCATCCAAGTTTAAAATTAGGGTGTTGGCCGGTGGAGCATTCCAGACCGTGCTAGTTCTACACCGGAAACTGTGGTTTAAAATAATCCTCAAGGCGCTTGATGGGAAAGAATAAATTCTCGTTTTGAAATTATAATATATAAAAGGAAAAGAGGATTATTCTAGACCATAAAAACAAGATATACAAAAAACTTGATTTTGGATATGTATACCTTTGTAGGAATATTCAGTTATAATTTCATTATAAAATTTTTTTTTACATATCTTTTATCAATTCTCGCCTCTGATTGAGGTCAAAGAGAGGCCGAGCTCTCCACAACAACGCTAATAATAATAATCGTCATTAATGTTAATAATTACGCCATAATTTTGTATATGTAGTGACATGGATGGTAAACGTAGATTCATTTGGCTTTCTTACCATTGGACATCAGCTTAATCTCGATGAAATTTGTACAGTGATCTAATTCTCTCTCAATGATGCGAGAATCTACTTTTACTTCTGGTAGTCAAAAGTACGGAAATAAGTTTCTTTCACATTTCAGCCCATTGCCTGAATTTTAGTAGGATCTATGACAATTGGCTTTAACACTGAGAGTTTCAAGAAATCGGTAATGTTATTATTATTATTATTATTATTATTATTATTATTATTATTGTTGTTGTTGTTGTTGTTGTTGTTGTTGTTGTTGGTCAAGCAACAACCTTAATTGGAAAAGCTTCAACAGGGAAAGGGGTCCAGTCTGGAAAAGGTATATAGAAATAACGAATATACCATATAGAAAAATAAAAAAGGAAATACGAGATGTATTAAGCTCAGTAACATCTTTAAATTATATCGGTCATAAACAAACTATGTAGTGAGACTATACTTCTGAAATTACAGATTCAATCGCAAGAGTGGTTTGAGGTTGAGTATGGATAACGTTTTTGACTTACGATTTGTTGATCGGGAATTCAATCCCTGCTCGAGGCTTGAAATAGTTTTTCACTAGAGTTCACCATACTATTCCTATGAACTAAGGCTAGGGTTGGGGGACCTGCCTAAAGTTCTACTTGTTGCGGGAGCTGCAGCCATTGCCTCGCCTTCCCTAGTTTACCTTGGGTGGAGATGGGGCTTGTGCACTGATAATATGAATATGTAGTTAATTTTAGGACATTGTCCTGTCCCTTGCCTTTGCAATTCATAGGCTATAAAGATAATCAATTGTGTATAATTAAAGCTTCAAGAAAACTGAGATAAATTCAAATACCATAGCTGCTCTAAGAATATGTCTTGGATACATTTCTAAATAACCACAAGGATTTCTGAACTTCAACATTTCCTCGCTCTTTTAGAGACGTTTATTACTTCAAGCCTTGATCGAATATGAAATAAATAAAGCACCTCTCATAACTTGATACGAGGACGTTCTAATACGTCATATTCTTCTTCTATCTTGCTACGAAGAACAAAATTTTGATTGAGCTCATACTTGTCTGTAGAGCTAATCGGCTAGTGTTCGTCAAGCTTAAATATAATATAGAATCTACTGGTCACTCTTTTTTTCATAATTCTTACATGATCATGCTTTGTTAATTTTGATTCTTTACTGGTATGTCAATGAAGAAATTGAATTTAACATAATCATAAATTTTAGCTCTTTCAAACAATTAAAAAGTCATAAAAATTCAGAGAGAATGAGTGTTAGGATTCAACAACTACTGACCCATAAACGTTTCGACATAGCTCTAGAAAAAGAAACAAGTAGCCACGATAAAAGATAAAATAAAGGAGCATCAAGTGGCATCATTGGATCCCTGAATGATGGGCGTATTCCTTCTCGTGAAGGATAAACCCTTGTTCAAAGCTCAATGATTATTGAAGACATTCTTACTGGGAGAGATAGGAAGCTTATTATCTTTGGAAAAGTAATATATCATATTTGACTTGGAATAACTATAACTCAGTTGAATATGAAAACAATTTAACCATAAAAGGAACCCTTTCTGGTACAACCCAGGTACATAAATGGTGTAGGCTTAACAATTCTTTCGTTGCTTAAACCAGACGGGTCTGTCATTCACTGTCCAAAGGAAAAGGCAACACTTTTGGCTTATGCGTTAGACAGTAGTCAGAGTAATGAGAAACTAGATCTGCCTCATTCCTATTTTTCTGAAGCTAACCTGACTAGTTTATCTTTTCTGTCAGGGAAATAAAAACAGTTTTACTGGACCTTCATGCTTATGGAGGTATAGACTCTAATAGTATTTTTTGTTTTGTTTTTTATAGACAGCTGATTACTTAACTCTTAAGTTATCAGTTATTTATATCAAATAAGAACGAAGTGGTTCTTTTTGCGCTTGTTGGAGAATTGGCGATGTTACTCCATTGGCCAAATGTGTTCGTGGTAGCTCTAGTCCTGCCAATTACCACCAAATTTCCATAACTAGCATATCTAGTTTTTGAACTTTTTTTGGCAAAATATCTAAATAGGCATGATGCAGGTAATGATTTTTTCCCTAGTTTGTAGTTTGGCATTTGCAAAGGCCTTGGAGTGTAATGTTCTTACAATTTCCAATGTTGAACAGAAATTCCTTGATTGTAGTCAAGAAATTTGTATGATTCACCTTGATTTTAGTGTTAACTTTAGATGGGGAAAATGGGTCTTTTTTTTAATATGATTACTTTTTTTTTTCAATATTTTACAAAGAGTAGCTGTTGATAGGTAACATAGTGTTCCTCGGGATGGTGTTCTTGGCCCATTACTATTGATACTATATAGACAAGATATTTGGTTTGGCCTAGACAACAGGCTTGTTGCATGTTTAGATGATGGTGTTCTCTTTACATACATACTATCTCCTGAATGTATATCTGTGGGTGCTGAATAGACATGTATTTAAAACTAGTGTATGGTGCAAATAATGGGGGATGAAGGTGAACCGTAACAAAACTCAAATTATGATTGAAGTAGGTTAGGATGGTGGATCCTGAACATTCAGATTTTTTGCACTGACTATTCCTTTTTTAAATATACACAAATCATTTGCAATTTTAGGCGTTATTTTTTATTGCGAATTTACTTTTCAGAAACATATTCGGTCTGTTTCTTCTTTAATTGCAATTCAAAATGGCTTATTGAGAAAGTCTTTTAAGGTTTTTTAGTGATCAATATACCCTGAGGAAATGCCTTAGTTCTTTCGTTCTACCTTATTTTGAGTATTGCTCTCCTGTCTGGTCGTCAGCTGCTGACTCATCTTGATTAGTTGGGCAAAAACTTGCAGTGAACTAAATTTCTTATTCCTGATCTGGATAAAAATCTCTGGCACTGTCGTTCAGTTCGTTCTTTTTGCAGGTTTTATAAAAGAAAAAGAATCATAATTCTGACCATCCTTAGCATTCACATCTTCCCCGACTTTACTGTACCCCTTGGTACTTAGTGTAAGGTAGACAGTTAATCCTAAGTCATACCTTCTCCATCATATAACTTAATACTAAACAGTATTTTAGAACTTTGACTTCAGCTCTGATCAGCCTGTAGAATGATCTTCCAAATCTGGCAGATGACTCGGTGGAGCTTCAGAAGTTCAGACTTGTTGCAAATGCTTTACTGTTGAACAGGTTGTCATAATTCTCCTTTCATGGTTATATAAACTGATCTATCCTAACATTTTTACTGATCCTAATATATTTCATATATTTCTAATTATTTCTATCTGGATTAATCATTAATCATCACTGGGCTGCTTTCAGTGTTGGAGTCCTGGGCCTTTCAGCATCCTAGTTTAGCAACTAGGATTTTATCTTGGCTATTATTGATCATAATAATAACAATAAGTAAAGTTGATTGACAAATTTTGAGGGATAAAGCGCGTGGAGTTGGCAACGAATTATGGCCAAAAGAGGAGTGCGGTATATTCTTTATACTAAAGAATGTATTTTGAAGATAATTGTACCGTTCACTCTTTTATTTTACAATTGAATTCTTATCCACGAAAGTGCACCAAAATTAAGACTTTCAAGTGAAAACAGTCCTCAAGTATACAATTTATTGAACAGCAATATGTCCACTTTCAATTATGTCTATGAATGTATATTATAGTCTGTTATCACACTACACTGTTGAACAACTGAATATAAGTCCGTATGTGCAGTACACAACTGAGACTATTCAACAAATATATCCCAGCAAACGAATTAGAATTTAAAATTCTTGAAATCATCAATATTCAATTGTAACACTTAATAAAACCACTCTAAGAATCTGTATTCAACTAACTTTGTCCGTTTATATACCAAGTCAGATAGTACTCTCACATTTTACTAACTTCTACAATACTCGACACACACTTGAAGAAATATTTCGGTTATAGAATTCCGATGGAATGTGTAGTTTTGGCTTTAATGCCAGTAAGACTGTTTGTGACTGTCTTCCGATAATTTCAACCTATTGTTAAGTAATTTTCAGGAGTGAAAATTACTCTTAACGTGATTTTACGCCACATCATACTTATCAGTATAATATAAATCAACAGTAGTGCTACAAAATATCGGAATAATAAAAACATCACATAACGTCTTCTTTGATGAGTGACATTTCCCTGTAAATGGACATCGCCCACTTTATATTGACATAGCTTACTGTAAGTTGCATTATGATAGGATTCTACAGAACGATGCTGGTGTAGCAGGAGCAACAAAGAACATCGCCTCCGAGGAATCTGTTCTAAGATCAACAATAGATTTCAAGTTCAAATCTCTTAAATATTCAAGACAAATCAGTCAGTTGGTTGCTATATTTACCAAAGTAATGATTTCATAATAGACTGTAACTGAAATGGAAATACAATCACTATTTCCTCTAACAAGTTGCAATGACTGAAACTTGCAAAAGGAATCTCGTAGAATTATTCATGCACCACTTACCATAGCAATTCACCCTGCTAAATTGGTTCTTTAACACACACATAATTTATATATTTACATACATACATACACACACACACACACACACACACACACATATATATATATATATATATATATATATATATATATATATATATATATATATATATATATATATCAAGATCATCAGCAGTAGCTATTCTACTGCAGGACAAAAGCCTCACACATGTCCTTCCACTTGCGTCCGTTTATGGTTTTTCTATGCTAGTTTATATCGACTAATTTTCTTAGCTCTTTCATCCATCGTCTTCTCTTCCTTTCCCTGCTTCGTTTACAGTCTCTAGGGACCCTCTCCGTTATTCTTTTTGTCCATCTATTATCTGTTATTCTCATTATATGTCCTAGTCACGTCCAATTATTTTTCTTACTTGTTGTTAGAATATTCTCTACTTTAGTTTGCCCTCGTATCCATCATTATTCTTTCCTTAGATCTTTGAGGTGTAACTAGCTTATGTTCTAAGGCTTAAGTAAAGCTTCAAGTTTCTGATGCATAAGTTAATATGGGTAGGACCATCTGATTATATACTTTTCTTTTTAGAGAGAGGGGTGGTTTAATCAATCAATCAATCATCAATCAATCTTGTGACACGACGGCGTCAGGAGAAGATAACTTAGATGACTCTGAAGTTCCAGCAGCCAATACATCCTTCTAATTGCCATAGCCAATTGAAGAGCCCTCCCTATATAGGTGAATATGACTGTGAAGTTCAGTACATTGTAGTCTGGAGAGGTTCTCAAAAAGGAAGATTGAAAACTGGCAGAGAGCAATGGTTAAATATACAGTGTTTTCAGGCAGCCTATCCGTATGAAAAATTATGTGGAAGTCTGGCACGGTATGCTGAATCGATACGCAAACAGAGCACAATTTTCGCTCTTTTTCATGGCTTAGTTGCTGATGGATCAGTCAAGACGAGGGAATTTACAACTGCGTCTAGTGTCTGAAAGACTATTATCCCGCAGACAGACGAAAGTGTACAAGCAAGTGCATGGACAGCTATTTGACATTTGGCACAAATACATAAAAGGAAGAAATGTGCCCATTTAACTAGGCCATCCATGTCTTAAGTTTAATAAAATGGCTGTTCACCTTTTAGCCTATTGACACATTTTATATCATATGTCTTTAAGATAAAATAAATGCAACATACGCAGCATATTGCATTTACGATCTTTTTTTAATATATGAATCGTTTTCCCACCATTGTCCATGCCTTCTGTTCAATATCTTATCTGGGGAGACATTTTGACGGGGGTTTTCGATGGGAGACATTTTGGAAGTGAGACTTTTTGACAGGAAGATATTTTGGAAGGGAGACATTTTGACAGGGGAACGTTTTCAACTGGAAACCCTTTTCATAATCTCATTTTTTTTTTACTGAAAGCTCTCCCTCAACCAACTTCTTTTTAAGTTCGGTCTCATGTCTTGGGGAAACATTTTCTGTCTGCCCTATGTACGTATATTCATTGCCAATATCTAAAGTTTCATCCATAACATTTATGTATTGTTCTCTTTATTTTATTGAACATTATCTTAGTTTTACTCATTATCTTTTTACAGTCCTACATTTCTGCTTTCTCTATTCAAATCTCTATCACTTTTTATATTCTTCCTATGTTTCACTAAATAGAACTAAGTCATCTGCAAATCTTAAGTTGTTAAGGTATTCCCCGTTAATGTTAATTCCTACGTTTTCCCAATCTAGATTCTTAAAACCTTCTTCTAGGTAAGCAGTGAATAATTTAGAAGAGATGGGGGTCTCCCTGTCCAGTTTTTTTTAATCAGAATGTTCTTACTATCTTTATGTAGTTTTAGGAGTGCTGTATTACCCGTATAACATAAACACACACACAAACACACACACACACACACACACACACATATATATATATATATATATATATATATATATATATATATATATATATATATATATATATATATATATATGTATATATATATATAGAATATATATATATATATATGTATATATATATATATATATATATATATATATATATATATATATATATATATATATCTATGTATATATATATATATATATATATATATATATATATATATATATATATATATATATATATATATATATATATATATACGACTAGCGAATTAAGTAAATTCCTAAGCTCCAAAACTCACCTGCTTTATATTTTACACATGAGAAAACCTCTGAGCTCTGAGAATAATACGCAACTCCCAGACGATAATATATATAAACGCTGAATATCTTAAGGTCTCTATACGTTACACTTAAATCCAAACTGGGTGATTAATTTACTTTTAACGGGAGCTATTCTTAAATCAACCTCTTACTTCGGTTTTTAGTCAGAGGACGCGAGCAAGTTACTGAGTTAACTATTGGGGATTGAAACAATACACACTTTACAAAAACAAATATATTCTATAAAAATAACAATAAAAAAATAATACCAAAAATAAATCACTCAAAATTTAAATCTGAACTGGACCTTAGACTAAGACAAAATGACACTTCAAAAAATTATAAAATCACTTGTTTCATTAGAAATTAATTTATAAAAATGTGTAATTTTGACAATTAATAAACAAAATTGACACTTTAACACTATAGGAAATAAATCAATTTTACACTTACATATACGTAACTATTACTCTTACGTCCTTAGGGCTCACACAATGTTACCGAACGGTTAAGCAAGAATAAATGCACTTCACTGTTTTACTAAATCACGCAGGGGCAGGCACAGATAGATTAATAAATTTTGCAATATAACCTGTTCTCACATATACACTGCGCTTCTTTCAACTTAAACCACAGAACTTCCAATGTTTGAACAAACACTTAACACATTAGAGAGAAAACACTATGTACGTTTGAGAGGAAACACTATGCACGTTGGAGAGGAAATACATAGTGATTGGATAGATGCTGGAGAGAGAACTGGCAGAAGCGTAGATCTTGTGGAATGTCAAGCTGATCTCTGGTTCCCATGCATTGCTAGGCCCTATATATATATATCATCTTAATTCACTCTGGAACCCTCCAGTTCAGCATTCTCGAAGCGTGGGGACATGGCTCTAGCGGCATCAAGGATGCCAACTTAGCAGTTTTGAAGTATGGTTCTATAGCCGAATAAGAAGGCAACCCTCACAGCTAACTCTGCCCACCTACTCTCATAACATCAAAGAATTGATAATTTTAGTCTACAACTTTCATGCGACCTCCTATCGCTTGAAAACATGATGCAATCCATTATGTTTTATACCTCGTGTGTGTCATACATACTTTTTAACAAGTTTACATAAGACTTCGTAACCAAATTACGTGAAATTAAAATTTAATTCTATAAAATGACGTAAATTTACATACACAGAACTGATTGAAAATACAACTGAATGAATGAAGATATTCTTATGTAATTAACATACATATACTTAATTCTACATGAGTGGAACTCACCTTATGAGCTGGCTATACATCTCTTAAATACAAAAATGAAATACGTGAATAAAATAATCTACTTATGTTAGACCCGCTTCGTATGAATATATATATATATATATATATATATATATATATATATATATATATATATATATATATATATATATATATATATATATAAATACATATAGATATATGTGTAGATATATATATATATATATATATATATATATATATATATATATAGTATGTGTATATATACATATATATATATGTGTGTGTAAATATATATATATATATATATATATATATATATATATATATATATATATATATATATATATATACATATATATACACTATATATATGTATATAATAACATATATTACATATATGATACTTTTTCCACTCCACAAACACGCATATATATATATATATATATATATATATATATATATATATATATATATATATACTGTATATATACACACACACACACATATATATATATATATATATATATATATTTATCTTAGCAATCCATGTTTGCCAATGGTTATACAAGTATAAGCGGATGAGCAATCTGGTGGAGTAACGAGAACTTTGGGTGTGGAGGAAATGTCTCCTAAATCTCGATGAAGTCACTAGCAGCAGAGTGATGGATTGGGTTTAAGGAGATAAACAAGATGTCTCTTCATTTTTTACTCTCAATGTCTGGCAGACGATCTTACTAGAATTAGTATGGATCGGCAGGGGTCACTTGCCTTAGTTAGATAGGCAATGGACATCACAGGAAACTGGCTATCCTTTGTTGAATTTACCCAAGACATCCTCTCTAGATTTAGTCAGTCTATGGAAAGAAAATGACAGAATGGCCTCCAGTCTCGGGCATAGCTGGGTGCTAATAATCTCCTGGTTTACAAATACTAAAAAAAAATTGAAAACTAGTAATTGGAATGTTAGAACCATGAATTAGATTGGAAAGTTACAACAAGTGAAGAATGAATTTATGAAATACAATTTAGATATCTTGGCCGTAAGTGAAACACGTTGTAAGGGAACTGATAAAAAAATCTTAGACCAAGGAAATATATATATATATATATATATATATATATATATATATATATATATATATATATTATATATATATATATATATATATATATATATATATATATATATATCTACTCAGGAAGAACAGATGGACTTGGAAGAGAAGGGATAGGAATGATAATGACACTAAGAGCAGAAAAGTCATTAATGGAATGAAGAGCTAAGAATAGTAGATTGTTACTTGCAAAGTTTAAATCCAAGCAGTGCAATATGAGTTTTCTAATTTGCTATGCACCAACTATTGATTCCTCTGAAGAAAGGAAAGATGAATACTATGAAGAACTGCAGAGTATAATAGATGAGATCCCATAGAGAGAGATATGAAAATTGTAATTGGTGAATTCAATGCTAAAGTTGGAAGGAATAATCCAAGTATAGAGCATGTGATGGGTGTTGCAGGGTCTTAGCAAAGTTGCAAATGAAAATGGAGCAAATTCTATAAGATTTTTTTAACAAACAATCTTGTTATTTGAGGTACTCTTTTCCAGCACAAGGTCATCCACATATATACATGGACTTCACCATGTGATAATTACATAAATCATATGGATCACAGAGCTATTAATAACGAGAGAAGGACTCTAAGTTTGATTCAACTAAGCTTCCAGAAGATGAGCACAAAGAAACATTTGCAATTGAATGTAGGAATCGATTTGCAGTCTTAGAGATTTTAACAGAAGAAGAGCAGACAATTAATGAAGAATGGTGTGAAATTAAGAGCAAATATCAGGCAGTTGCTATAGAAGTGTTTTGGGACATGCAGTTACAAGTAGAAAACCATGGACATCAAATGATATTTAGGATACTATAAAAAGGAGACAAAGATAGAAATTGATCGTTGAAAGTTTCCGAGGAAGTAAGTAAAATTACAAGGTATTAGCATACTAAGTATTCCAGTATTAATAGTGAAGTCAAAGAAAAGCCAGGAATGACTGGTGAGAATATTTAGAGGGGAAAGCAGATGAAGCTGACAAAGCTTTGAATTCAGGGTGTGGCTATGGTGTAAGAATTGTTCATACTCGGGCAAAAAAAGAAGCACCATACGATATACCCATCAAAAAGAGAGATGGGCCGGTATAACAACAGAAGATGAAGATAGGCAACGTTGGATGGAACACTTTACCGAGGTCATGAATAAGAGATATGAAGGAAATAGTGTGATTGATATACCTAAAGATAATGAAAACCTTGATGTGCCCATGAATGAATTCAGTGTTTGAAATCGGAGCTTTCATCAAAAAAAAAAAAAAAAAAAAAAAAAAAAATTCAAGAGATGGAAAGGCCCTGGATACAATGGAATAATTACTGAGATGATTTTGGCTGGAAATGAAGTGACTCCCAAAATTTTTACGCGATTATTTTGTAGAATGGGGCATGAATAAGCAAAACCTGATGAATGGGAGTTAGGAGTGTTAGTGAAAATGAAAAAAAGGAAAAATTATTCTGAAAGATTGAAATAATTACGGAGACATCACACTTACACCAGTTGCCACGAAAATATACAGTAATATCATTTTAAAGAGACAAGAGATAAAGATTGAAGAAAAGCTGAGAGATGAATAAGCAGGATTTCGAAAAGGTAGAAGTTGTACTGACCAAATCTTAATTTGAAGACATGTTGTACAGAAATGTGTAGAATATATAAATCCACTTTTGTTGTAATTTGTGGACTATGAAAAAGCCTTTGATGGTGTGTAGCGGTAAATATTTGGCGAGTCCTAAGTTATTATGGAGTTCCTCTTAAATTTGTAAATTTTATTAAGTCTGTTCATGAGCATAGGAAGTGCAAAGTTAATGTTAATGGAGACCTATCAAATGAATTTCCATTGAACAGTGAAGTATTTTAAGGAAATGTGTTACCACCTATGTTGCTTGTCCTCCTCATGGAATTTGTAATGTGTATAGCAGTCAGAAATGGTGGAGAAGGATTGGACTCAATTGGTAACCGGAAATTATTGGACCTAGAGTAGGCTGACGACGCTGTTCTTATTAGCAAAACTCCTCAGGACTTGCAAAGCTTGCTTACCAGAATGTATGAAATATCACATGAGGTTGGGCTTAGGATAACTAGAGGAAAGACAGATATGAAGAGAACGGAATATGCAATAGAAAAGGAAATATCATTGGAAGGAGGAAGAATTAATAAAGTGGAATCACTTACATATTTAGGAACTATGATCTCTGATAAAGGGTCTTTAGAATTTGAGTTTAATGAAAGATTGAAAAAAGCAAATCGGAAAATAGCTAATTTGAGTAAAATTTGGAAATCAAATCACCTGAAATTACACATGAAAATCAAACTATATATCAATTTAGTGAGATCGGTGTTACTGTATGGACATGATTCGTGGTATGACAATGAAACAATATCCAACAGATTTTGTAAATTTGAGGATATAGCCCTCAAGAGAATATTGGGAGTTAAATGGCAAGACAGGATGAGAACTGAAACTATAAGAGAGATTACTCAATTGCCATATGTTGATGAAATCATAGCGAGGGGTAGATGGAGATGGTTTGGGCATGCTCTTCGCGCTCACCAAGAAGATTAGATCACCAAACTTTCAGCCGGGGAAGGCATTAGAAGAGTTGGAAGACCGATGCCTACATGACTGAGGACTATGAAGCGCAAAGTAGGAGATAATGAATGAAGAAGCATTGATTCCAAAGTTCAAGATAGAGATGACTGGCAAAATCTAACCGAATTTTTTTTGTGTCAATAGGCGTACGAGAAGATTATATATATATATATATATATATATATATATATATATATATATATATATATATATATATATATATATATATATATATATATATGTATACACACACACACTATATATATACTATATATATATATATATATATATATATATATATGTATATATATATATATATATATATATATATATATATATATATATATATATATATATATATACGTGCCATCACATACGAGCATGCAAGCACACACCACACACCATATATATGTATATATATATATATATATATATATATATATATATATATATATATATATATATATATTTAAATATATATTTATATATATACATATGTATGTATATATATATATATATATATATATATATATATATATATATAGATAGATAGATATAGATATAGATATATTCATAACATATTATATATGTATGTATGTATGTATGTATGTGTATATATATATATATATATATATATATATATATATATATATATATATATATACATACAGTATACATATGAGTGTGTGTATTTGTGTTCGGTTTTATTCTCTATTAAAAATAAATAAAATTGCTTATCAAATAAAAAACAAGGTTCTAAACCTTTATTTCAGGAACTCAGTATCAAGAATATGGAAGGCTATGTTACATAGTCCAATATAGACCTAAGATGTAAAAATACTGGGCAAATGCTCGCTAGGGGTCACAAATAAGCTGGAAGTGATACTTCTGATAACCTAGGAGCAATAATGACGACAGTCACAGAATCGAATTTTAAGTAAAATTTATTTCATTTGATATTTGGTGAGACTTACTACATGTATCCAAAGAAATTCAAGATATTCTGTCTATGACTCATCAAATATGTTTAATTGAATAGAAGAAATAAGTAATACCAAATGGTAGTGTAAAACCAATTTTCAAATTCTAACTTTTTCCAGTTATCAAAGTACTGAATATAACTTGAGACAGACCTCCAGCTGAGTTCTGAAGGTATACAATCAAAGGCAATCAACATATCTTAGGTGGTGCTCCGCTTACCCGTGTTACCAACGTAGAGGGGCTGAATGAATGTTTTTTGCCATTTAATCGGTAAAAGAGAGAGAGAGAGAGAGAGAGAGAGAGAGAGAGAGAGAGAGAGAGAGAGAGAGAGAGAGAGAGAGAGAGATCATATATAATAACTGATATGACTAATAGCAATAACAATAATTTCTTAACAGGACCATAATCTCATGATCAATCTAGTGATTAAAAAATTTTAAGTGAGCAGCCATAAGCCACCTGACAGACAAAAATAAAAATACAGTAACAGGAAGGGTCTTTTGATTGCAAATCAGATTAGTTCAATTACCTGAGAATAATTATTCACGACAGTGGAACTCTTATTTAAGTGTCCACTCAGCCGGTAAACTGAGCTGCCTACCTAAGTGTAAGGAACGGGGACTGGAAATGACTTGTATAATAATACAAGGAGTTGGAAATGGTTATGTTAAACCAACAATTTCTATTATCCACAAGTAAATGTAATAAAGCAGGGATAGTACACAGAGGTAAAGCAATAAAATAATGTGATTATACAGAATAAAATATAAGCAAATATAAAAGAAAGAATCAAATGTTTATATGATCGATAAAATACTTCAAAAACCATGTCACTAAGTTTTAAAAAAGTTGCCGAATACTAAAATACAGTATTTCAAATTTATGACATAGCAATAAGTAAACCATATATGAAAGAGAAATGTCTACAGACATCCGTAGATTAAAAAATGAAATTGGACATGAATAAAACAGTACATTATTATTATTATTATTATTATTATTATTATTATTATTATTATTATTATTATTATTATTATTATTATTATTATTATTATTATTATTATTATTATTATTATTAGCTAAGTTGCATCACTGGTGGAAAAAGTAGGGTGCTTTAAGCACAAGGTTCCAATCCGCTGTAAGTCTGAACTTCTGAAGTTCCAGCGTTTCAACTGCCATATTAGGAAAATCTTCCACAATCTGGTCGCAGATGGGATGAAACTTCTAGAATACTGTGTAGTATTGAGCCTTATGACGGAAAAGCCAAGTCTATTTGAATTGACTACAGATCTATAATATTACGTACACCGTACAGTATGGAACAGTCTAGGAAGATCTAAATACAAAGGATGATCAGAATTATGAAAAATCTCATGTAACTTGTGTAAAGTACTAACTGAACGACAGTACCAGAGATTAACTTTTTTGTCAACTTTTTGCAACTGAAGAGTAAACATATCGAATGTTCTCAAATGTATATTTGCAATCAAGAATCACACTTAAATTTTAAAAGTAGATAAGAAAACATGATCAATGCAGAGATCTAGATGTTGAGGAGCACTGTCTTCGACCTACTTACAATCATAAGTTGCGTTTTGTTAGTGTTTAACTAAATGCCCCACAATTTTCAGCATGCACTAATTTTATCTAGATCTCTGTCAAGGGATTCACCAATTACAGATCTATATTGGTGCAAAGAAATTAGCACCAACTGCTAATATGCAACGAGCTTGTTTTCGAGTCCAAACCACATATCATGTATGATATCTAGTATGAAAAGTAATAGGCCCAACCACTGCCCTCAGGAACACCAGATATTACATTCATATACAGTGGTGCCCATTAACTACAAGTCTTTGCAAAATATTATTTAAAAATTCGAGAATGATGTTAAGAAAATACACACCCAGTCCCATCTGTTTGAGTTTGAAAACAAGGGCCTCCTGATTGACAAGGCCAAAAGCATAACTGAAATCAAGGCCACTTATACGACTTCCTGACCACTATCAGAGGATTTCTGTACAGCATTGGAAATTGTATGAAGTGCATCATATGCTCCAAGGCCCTTACGGAAGCCTAATTGTAAACTAGGGAACAGATTATTACCTATATATATATATATATATATATATATATATATATATATATATATATATATATATATATATATATATATATATATATATATGTATATATATATATATATATATATATATATATATATATATATATATATATATATATATATATATATATATATATATATATATATATATATAGAAAGATTACTTGATTGCCATATGTGGATGAGATCATGATGAGGGGTGGATGAAGATGGATTATGCATGCTTTTCGCACTCCCCAACATGGCTGAAGACTATGAAGCGCGAAGTAGATGATGAATGGATAAGTATTGAATCAAAAGCTGAAAATAGAGACGAATGGTGAAATCTAGTCGAGGCCCTTTACATCAATAGGCGTAGAAGGAGATGATGATGATGATGTGGATGATATATATATATATATATATATATATATATATATATATATATATATATATATATATATATATATATATATATATATATATATATAGAGATAGATACAAATAAATAGACAGAAATACATACGGTACATGCAGTTATGTACACAAGTAAGTACACCTGTATATATTCATACACACATCTATACATTATATATGTGTGTGCACTTGAGTAGATAACTACATGTAAGTATCTCTCTATCTATCCTTCTATGTATGTATGTATGTATGTATCTATGTATGTATGTACTGTATGTATATATCTATGTATCTATATATATATATATATATATATATATATATATATATATATATATATATATATATATATATATATATATATATATATATATATATATATATATATATATATATATATGCATATATATATATATATATATATATATATATATATATATATATATATGTGTGTGTGTGTATACATATATATTTATGCATATATGTATATATATAAATGTGTGTGTATGTTGATGTGTGTGTTTTGTGTACATAACTACATGTAAGTATATCTGCCTAATACATTAGTTTATACTGGTAGGACCTTCTCATAACACTTTTCTAGTTTAGAGAAAGGGACATTTTAAATTTCATAACCTATTCTTATTAACCAAAAAGCTCTCTATCACTTAGTTATTCTTCTTTACATTTTGGTTTCATATCCTACGGAAATACTCATTGTCTGCTCTAAGTATGTATATTCATTAACAATCTCTAGAGGCTCGTTCATAACCATTTTTTGTTGTCTGCATTTTCATTGAACATTATCTTACGTTTACTCGTATTCATTTTCAGTACTACATTTCTGCTTTCTTTAATCAAACTTCCTATCAACTTTTGCAGTTCCTTCCATGATTCACTAAATAGAACTATGTCATATGCAAATCTTGAGTTGTTAAGGTATTCCCATTAACGTTAGTTCCTATAGTTTCCCAATATAGATTCTTAAAAACTTCCTCTAGACATGCTGCGAATAATTAGGGGAGATGTGGTCTCCCTGTATAACTCCTTTTTATAAATGGAATTTTATCGCTATATTTATGTAGTTTTAGGATTACTATACTTTCTGTAAAGATATCGTTAAGTGTTTTAACGTAAGGTTAATTTATTCCTTGTCTTTGAAGGACTTTCAAAGACAAGGAAGTCTTTGATAGAATCAGAAGCTTACTCATAGTCTATAAATGCAATACATATTGGTTATTCTTACTCTGATGAATTTCCCATTTACTGGTTAATTACATGAATATTGTCAGCTTCTAAAGCCTGCTTTTTCTCTTGACTGATTAAAATTTAGCAGTGTTTCTATTCAGCCTGATATAATCTTTGTAAATATTTTATATAACAGTGAGACATTTTTTCAGGTCTTTTGTGTCTCCCTTTTTGTGAATTAGTATAATGAGAAAGTGTTTACAAGCTGTAGGTATAAAGCATTTTTGTAAATGAACGCACTGACACATAATGTGTATCAATAAGATAGCATCAGATACACAATCAAACTAAGGATACATTTGTTTCATTAGGAGGCATTGAGGTAGAATTTATGATATACGACCAAAAATAAAAATCAAGAATAAAAATCATACATACAGTAATAGTTCCGTGTTACAAAAATGACTAGCAGGGATTTCTATTCTCATACATACTTAACCGACATGATGATAATTCTCAGGATATAAACAGTGCATGAGAATTATTTTTTTACATTTCATAATGTAAAATTCAACTGAAATTTAAGCTATTTTTACTATTGTGGAGGAAGAAAAGAGCGATTATTCATACAGGTCTATTTTTCATGCAGACTATCATAATCAGTTATACTTTACACTGTGTTGTTCTGACATCTCAAATCTGCTTATAAATGGTTTTTGCTTCACACGACAGATATTCTGTTTAGATGGTAATGATTTCAGTTTTCTAAACAGTCAAGTAATGGATGATAGCATTTCTGATAATAGTAAAAAAATAATGAGACCACCAACTATTAGTGACCCATTCAAATGGCTTAGTGACCTTGAATTATTAACGACACCCAACCCCCGGGGGTTACGAACCACTGGCCTAGAATTTTCTTAGACTTCTCTGGTTTTGGTATTAGGAGTAAATGAAAATAGCTGAAGGACACAAATAATGAAGGGAAATAAAAGACAGTAGATTTTATGATGGCTTTAAGACAAAGCTGTAAAAAAATAATTTAGTTTCACATTTGCTGGATAAAAAAAAATGAATTAAATATATTCCTTATACTTTTTTCTAATAATGGAAAATCATTACCAAATCCAAGACCAAAATTAAACTAGTTCACAGAATTTTTGAGAGGAAGAAGTCCTGAAGTGGTGCAACCCTTATTATATTTGTTTCTCGGTAAATTTAATCATGGCTGTCCTACGCAGTCAAACTATCAAAAAAGGGATAACCTTGCTGTTCCCAAGTCAAGGGTACTTCTTTTATGATCAATATTTTCTATTACTATTTTTAAGTAAAACATTATTTCTGATGAGGGGAGAATTACTCTCTAGCCAATTGCAACATTAAAAGTCCACTATCTAAACTTTCTGAGCCGAAATATCTTTTCTAATTGTAATAAAAGGTTTTGATTTAACTTTGATTCCTGACACAGTTTTGACCTATTGGTGGCAAGTAAGTCCGTATTTTAATTGGATGACCTTAGCATACTTATTCTGATACTTTTTATGATTTGAAATGAATTATATTAGCATCAGAAGGTGCATCATTTAAATCCCAAATATAAAATATGATTATTACCATCCTTCATAACCGTGTTACAAATTTATTTAAAACCAGTATGCATATATGGATAATTGGATGGGGTTATGATATAGAGAAATATATATAGTAGTATTGTAATATCATATTAATTCGTTTTATTTTTCTAAAAGAAAGTAGCATGGATTAAGGATTCCTCATCTCAATTTCAAAATGAAGCTGGTAATAATATAACTTTAACATCTTTTCTGTGGTTTCACGAGAATGAATCCAGCTAATCGAGAAAATCTGTCAAACTAGATTTTAAAATATGAGATGTAAATACAATGTACTAAGATGAAAAATAACTTCTATTTTATATACTTATTGGTATTTTGTATTATAGTGTATGGCTGAACGGAGTCTCCAGTAAACAGGCTACCTATTCTCTTGTGGTCATGGCAGCGATAATTTTCCCCCGTAAAGTCACTATGATGTTATAGTAATTTTTGGCCATGTAAAACAGTACACTGTAAATGATTCAAGTGTTTTATGAGGAGTTTCTTAGTTAAGTAGCTTTATGGTATTGTAAACAAAATTACATCAAAATAGATGTATTTTCAAACATTCTCCGGGAAAAACTATATAGCTAAAAATGCAGCTGAGGAATATTCCCAGTTTACCACTGATGGTGGGAGGTGTCGTTTTGAAAATGTCCAATAAAGGAGGGCTGGCTAAAGGCTCAATGAAACGTAGATTTGTGATAGCTAAGTTACACTATCGGTGATTTGCAATCTAGGGTCCTGAAATTAATTCTGTTCAAAGCTTGGCTTATTCCACTGACAAACAGGACTTGACTGTCCCCATGAACCAATGAGGGGAGTTTGTGGGGTCTCATAGAGATCCTCTCTGGTCCTAGCTTTGAGGGAGAGGAAGTTTGGATCTTGATATACTAATTTTCTAGAATTGTACAAAAGCAAGTTGGTCTGTCCCTTGAAAGTGTTTAATACCAGATACTCCTGTTTTATAGATTTTTGTAGATACTGATATATAAACCACTGTATTTAATGAGTTTGCTTAATTACACCAACGAGAAATATACTTAGTGATTCAAGTTATTATTATTATTATTATTATTATTATTATTATTATTATTATTATTATTATTATTATTATCATTATTATTATTATTAATTTTACAAGCTAAGCTACAAAACTAGTTGGAAAAGAGGGATGCTATAAGCCCAAGGGCTCCAACAGGCAAAAAAAAAACATCTGTAAGGAAAGGAAATAAATAAACAACAAGTCAAGTAATAAGCAATCAAAATAAAATATTTTAATAATGGCAATAACATTAGATTGCCTCTTTCATATATAAACTGTAAAAAAAAAAACAAGAAAAAAAGACAAGAGGAAGAGAAACCAGATAGGATAGTGTACGATCGTGTGACACGAGAGTGGTACATGATAACATGCCCGAGCGTACCCCCAAGCAAGAGAACTCTAACCCATGACAGTGCAAGACCATGGTAAAGAGGATATGGCATTCTCCAAGTGTAGGGAACAAGAGTTTGACTTTGGAATGTCCTTCTAGACGAGCTGCTTACCATAGCTAAAGAGTCTCTTCTACCCTTAACAAGAGGAAAGTAGCCACTGAACAATTCCAGTGCAGTAGTTAACCCTTTGAGCGAAGAAGAATTGTTTGGTAATCTCAATGTTGTGAGGTGTATGGTGACACAGAAGAAGTGTAAAGAATAGGCAAGAGTATTTGGTATATGTGTAGGCAAAAAAAAAATAAATAACCGTAATTAGATAGATAGATACAATCTAGTACTGTCTGGCCAGTCAAAGAATCCAATAATTCTCTAGCGGTAGTATCTCAACGAGTGGCTGGTGCTCTGACCAACCTACTACCTTCAAATAGATACAATATTTATTCTTTATATAATCTTGTTTCCTAAAAATGTAAGTGTTTCTTTAATCAACTAACTTTCCCAATGTAGAACACAAAGGTGAGGCCATTGGTAATCAATCTTTCTGTTTCTACTGTTTGTCGTTTAATATGAACTAATTAAAACGTGTACATAGCTCAAAATTTTTTTTTATATCGCATTTACCGGACGCTTCATGAACGATCTATTATTCCAAAGTCTAGTTCAGTCTCCCAAAGTCAATTGTAAAAGACCCCTATGTTAGGATATTAGAGGTGTACTATTCAATTCCAGATTATTTCTTTATGCAGATTAAAAGTTCATCTAAGTTAGATCAAAATTATAGAATTCCTTCTTTTACAAATAAAGAATTCACGTCTAATTCAGGCCATTGAGAACTCTCTTTAAAGTTGGCTTAAAAAGAATCTTCACTTCTTTCATTTTGTGAAATATATGACAACAGAATACAACTGCACAGCATTCCATCAACGGTTATTCTTCATTCTCTCAATGTCGAACTTGCTCGACCTGCCATGACTTGAACTCCTGGACGCCAACTTCATCCACCTCAAATATCAAGGTCAAATTAACAAAAAGCCTTGTCTCATGTACAACATCTCAGAGTATTACTGTGAGGTCGGCCTGTAATTTACGCATCAGTCACGTAGGAGAAAAAATGCAGAACAGAAAAAAAGGCGATTTCCAGTAAATGAGTAACACGCAAGCTTTATGTTTTCATGGCTTTAATCAGTATATGTGATCCTTTTTTAGACTTACATCAGTCTCTTTAAGTTATCCCCGAGGAACAGAAGTTCACCTGCCAACAGATCTGCAATCTGATTGGGTACTACGGCTAATATTAGCCAGTGGAAAACTTGATGGAAAAAATTTTTTTTTGGGTAATAAGATGCTATAGATTGGAGTGGAATTTCAGCCTAAAGCAAAGAAAGAAATGAAAAAAGAAAAAGAAAAAATGTGAGATGTGCGTTTAAGGGGAAAGTTTGGTCAAATACACACTTCTACAAGGATACTAGATCTTGAGTAATTTCTTTTATTTTAATTGAACATTCTCATCAGAGAGAGAGAGAGAGAGAGAGAGAGAGAGAGAGAGAGAGAGAGAGAGAGAGAGAGACTTCATTGAGTATCCTGTCTATAAACAAAAACATTTATTCCACAGTGAAATTGATAAAGGAAATACACAAGGTACAGTTAGATTCAAAACTCTACCGACATACAGCGGAAATCCTTTGTCAGATGTCTCTAGTGTCACCATGATAAAACTGATAAAGGGTTGCTCTTCTTACTACTTCTAGGAAATGGGCAGAGCCTTCTTCAACCTTAGCGAATGGATACAAATGTTACAAATCAAGTCAACATACTTCATTCTGCATTATCATTTAACGTCTTGACTATCCACTACAATTACAGAACATATGCATCCGCATACACAAACACACATATATGTATATATCATGGATCCATAAAATCATGTGAAAATTATTGGAGTGTCGTAGCTGAACAATTCCTTACGTTAACAGCTACATTAGATTATTTCGACATTAGTCTTGTTCCAATCAATGGTGGAAGAAAAGGTAATTTAATTTATGGTTTGGTTGTAGAATAATCATAGAAAAACACCATAAATACGTTATACTTTATACTGGCCTTGAGGACATTCAAAGAGAGAGAGAGAGAGAGAGAGAGAGAGAGAGAGAGAGAGAGAGAGAGAGAGAGAGAGATCAAATGGATCGGGTATACTGTAGGTAACAAAATCATCGACCACCACATAAATTCATTTTTAGACAATTATCCATATAAAAATTTTGTTTTGCATGGTTATGTAATGTTTCCAATAAGATTGTTTGTAATAAGCTTCTAAAAGCTCATCGGTATTTTTCAGATGCTAGATTGATTGCTAAAAACTTTTGTCAGCTTTTAGATATTCATAGATTGCAATTTTTCGTAATACGTAAGTGTACTCTACAGTAAAATACTTCCCAAGCCATTCAGATTCAGGGAGATCTCAGTCTTTAGACCACGAGCCACTTGTTCTTTATTCATCTATTTTATTACATTCCTTTTTCGACGATCTATGTCATCTCATCGTCTGTGTTCGTGGCCGAGAATGGTTAGCATTGGCATTTGAACTAAATTTTTAAACATATACAGTAAAATCTTTGCTACATTGCTCATTCAATCTTTATCACAAGAGCTTCAATTCGCTTGATAATTATAGAGGCCCTGAGGCCAAATTGGAGATAGTTATTAGGGATTATAGATAAAAGGATCATTTTGTTTGATTTAAATGCTTATCTAAGAAATGGATGATTTTGGAAAAAAAAAATATATCAGCTGTAATTAGTGTGAGTCGTTGTCTTGTGGGTGTTTGGAGGATTTGCTTCCTAAGGATCCATATACTAACATTTGCTTGGCTCTAAGTTATTAGTTAGATCATTATGTTCTGTAGTCCTCCAGATACCATAAGTGCTGTATAAGAAAATTTACCCGTTTGCTTTCAAATCAACCAAGATATTTTGTTAACTGGAATATTGATAAAGGAATGGGATAGAAATTGTATAAAAAATCTGACTTTGTAGAGACAGTGACTAAACCACTTGGCCACGATGTGGTTTAGTTACTGTCTCTACAAGTTTGCCGGACCAGGGTTCGATTCCCAGCCGGTCACAAGCTCTTGTCTGTGTGTGATTTCGCCTTGGGCTTTGATCCCAAGGTTGTTAAGAGAATCCAGACATTAATGTAGCAAAAATATATGGCTTATTTGAATATGAAAAACACATATAAATGTGCAAAAATTTATCATATATATATATATATATATATATATATATATATATATATATATACATATATATATATATATATATATATATATATATATATATATATATATATATATATGTGTGTGTGTGTGTGTGTGTGTGTGTTTGTTTTTGTGTGTTTTGTATTGTAGTTGATAGTTGAGACGTCAAATGATAACACAGAATGAAATATGGCAATTCTATCTGTAACCTTTGTATGCATTCAACGAGGTAAGAGAAGGCTCCACCCATTTTCTAGAAATAGTAAGACGAACAACCCTTTATCTTTTTGTCAGCTACCTGGTGACAAGTATTAAGTTGAATGTGAATCTAGTAAAAAATCAAAAGATTTATGAAAAGATGGACAAGAATGTTTTTCCTCTTTTCATGAGGATCCAGAATATATACATCACAAGATGGTATAAATGAGGGGTATTGGCCAAAAATATTAAAATCTCGTTACAGTCCAGGTAACGAGATAGTGAAATAGCCCCCCAGGCTATTGGCATACTGTATGGGCATTCGACGAAGGTTCTGTAGGACTGGCTTCGTCTGGAGCGGGTTTTCTGTGGAAATTCATTTTCGTCTTATAACACATTTACCAAACAATTTCTTTGTAAATTTCAAAATATATAAATTTCGTCACAAATATTCGTATTTTTCATTTAGATTTTTATTGTGCTACCCTTTATATTGAAGTGTATTCCCATTGTTCAATATAGCTATTGCAAAAGTCATGGGTCAATGATTGAAACAGCAGTCGGCGTAGTAAATGTAAAGGGACATTATAGTAAATTTAAAGTAAATTTTACATATAATCCACTCTGTGTAATAGCTGACCGTAACAGAATTGGGGTTATGTCCAGGATCTGAAATTTAGAGATTGCTCATAAAGTAAATTTCAACATTGTACAAAAGGGTCAGCAAACATGTCAGAGTTTAACGCCTCTGGGGTTTTCGACAATTTTGTGAGGATCCACAAATTGAAAAGTTAATGACCCCAGGAAATCCAATTTAGTGATTTCTTGCAAACATCTTGAGCATAATATTATAAATTCAATGAGGAAAGAGGATATTTAACATGCATTAGTTCAACATTTAGTTGAAAACGATGTGTTTGCTAAGGATGTGTTAGATGAGTTTGATAGTGAATCAGTGGTTTTAGGTTCCTCAGCTGTAGAAATTAACACACTTAAAATAGAAGCTCGTTTAAGAGAAAGAGAGTTGGAAGCTTATGCAACAGAAAAAGGATTGGAAACTCAGTCACCAGGAAAAAAAAGTTAGAAACTGAGAAGAGGTAAAGATAGGGAAGCTAGGATGAAACTTCATGAGATTAATGTTCATAATGAGTTAGAACTAGAAAAAATTAAACAGGTAAATATATCTAGGGCAGATATTTTTAGTGACGATAGAGCTGTGCCTCCTTTTAATGAAAAGGATTTAGATGAGTATTTTAGCTGTTTTGTGAGAAAAGCTAGAAAATGTTAGTGAACAGAAGGAAATTGATGTCAGGAGTTTTGTTAGGCAGGGCACAAAAATCTATGCCTCCCTTCATGAGAATTAAATCATGAATTCTTGAAAAATGCTATTTTACAGACCTATGAACTATCTCCCAAAAGCTTATCGAATGAAATTTAGGAGTTGGAAAAAACCAATAAGTAAACATATGTAGAATTTAGTAAGGAATAATCAGATTGGTTTCATAAATGGTAAAGGAAGAAGGGTGTAAGGATAATTTTAAGAGATTAAGGGAAATTAATTTAATTTAGTAGTTTAAAAATCATGTTACTGAGAATGTGAAGGTTTATTTAAATGAAAAAAAGCTGTCTACCCTTCGTAAAACAGCTGTATATGCTGATGATTATGTACTGGCTCACTAGGAGTCAACGTCATATGATATAAAGGTTATTAGGTCAAAATACTGAAAGGACGCACATAAGAACACTAGTTTAAATGTTGAAGTTCAAAGGTCTAGTTCTGATTCACATGTCAATTTTCAAAGCAGCAGTTTGAATAGCAAGTCAACAAGTAACAGTTCTTTAATAGGGAGTTATTGTAAGAAACCAGGTCACACAGTATCTGAGTGTTTTAAGTGGAAGAAGAAAGAGGAAACTAAGACTGTGGCTTTTCCTCTACCAAAGTCTTGCTATGGTGAGCTACCATTAGAGGTTGACACTGTAGATGACCAGAATCTTGACAGAAAGCCTGTTAATTCCAGTATTTGTTCCAAGCCTGTTGATAAGGTTTTCCAGCCATATTCTGCTAAGGGTTTTGTCAGTGTTGATGGTGATTCACTGCACCCTGTTGTATCCTGTGTGATACTGGTTGTGCCCAATCACTTATTTTGACGGAAGTTGTTCCCAATGACTCAGCATTCATTTATAGGGGAGTATGTTCCCATTCGAGGGGTTGGTGGTGGCCATTTTAGTGTTGTCTTGCAATGTATGGATCATCATTGTGACTAGAAGTCAGGACCTCTTGTTGTTGATGTGGATTCTGGGTTAACTAAGAATGCTATTCAATTTTTGTTTGGTAATGACTTGGTTGATGAGAATGTTGATTTCAGACCGATGATAGTTAAAGAGCCAATATGTGACTCGAGCTATGACTCGTCAGTAGACTCAGAGTTCTACAAACCTATCTCATGAAGATGTATTGGTTTTTGATAATGTCTCCGATATTGACTATTTTACTGAGCTGTCTCGTGATGAGATGGGTCATGAGGATGTCTCTGTTGTGAACGATTTTAACTTGTCCGAGATATTTTTGTTTAATCAGTTTAATACAGATTTGTTGTGATCCTTTGGCACATCCAAAGTTGATTGAAGATCAGTAGTCTGACCGCACATTATGCACTTTGATGGAACAAGCTTTGACTGAAAAAGAAATCTCTAAAGTGCCATGTGTCTACTTTTTCAAGTCAGGTTTACTAATACGTAAATGGCGACCTCTTGATAAGTCTCCAGAAGATGTTTGCTGTAGGCTACTTTCTTTCAATTTATTGTGCCTGAAAAACACTGGGTTAATGTTCTCAGTCTTGCTTATGAACAACCTATGACCTGTCATCTTAGTGTGAACAAAACTCTAAGTCATGTCAAAAGACATTTCTATCTGCCAGGTGTTAGGCCGGATGTGGCTCGTTTTTGTGATTCTTGTCATGTGTGTCAAGTTATTGGGAAGCCAAATCAATCCATCCTGAAAGCTCCACTGAAACCCATCCCTGCATTTGATGAACCCTTTAGTAGGGATATTGTTGATTGTACTAGGCTTTTGCCAACGGCGAAATTAGGGAACCGACATCTTCTGATGATCATGTGTGCGGCCACCAAATTTCTAGAGGCTGTTCCGCCTTGCAAGATAATGGCACCAATCATCATGAAGGCCCTGATCAAGTTTTTCACCTTTGTTGGATTGCATTAGTCTATCCAGAGTAATCAAGGAAGTAACATTATGTCTGGAATATTCTAACAAGTTATGCATCAGCCGCAGATTCCACAGCTCTGCCCCAGTGCATATCATCTCTTGATTTTAGTCCATTTAAGCTGATGTTTGGCCATGATGCTAGGGGTCCAATAAAGATGTTAAATGAAAAGTGGATGAATGAAACCGCAAAGTACAATCTTTTAAATTATTATCTAAATTCAAAGAATAACTGAAGACAGCCTGTCATACTGTCAGTGAACATCTTATGATGGCCCAGAAAAAATATGAAGACTTGGTATGACCGTTCATCAAGAGCTAGAAAATTACAGCCTGGTGATAAAGTTCTAGTGTTACTTTCTGTTCCTAGAAATGTTTTGAGTGCCAAGTTGATTGGACCATATGTGATTGAGAGGAAAATTAGTGACACCAACTATGCTGTCAGTACACCTGATAGGGGAAAGAAGAGGTACGTGTGTCACATCAACATGCTTAAAGCTTATCATGAACAGCTTCAGTTATCAATGTAGAAGAGAAAACTTAAGAGGATGAAGATGGTGATTTTGATGTCAAGTCTTCAGGTTCGTCATTAAGATTATACAACTCTGAAGTTCTGGCTCATCTAGATGTAAAGTTGTTTCATTTGTCTCTTCAGCAGCATGCTGATGTGAAAGAGTTGCTCGACATTTCTTCATGCATATTTCCTGATGTGCCTTCAAGAACAAATTTGTTATTAAATGATGTTAATGCTGTTGATCACATTGCGGTTAAGCTGTATCCTTATTGTGAAGGCCCTTGCAAGCATGTATTTATGCTGTCTGAGATTCAATAGATGTTGGATAATTATTTCATCAAGCCTAGTCAAAGTGATTGAAGTTCTCCATCAATTTAAGTTCCCTAGCCTGATGGTAGTGTGCGTTTTGTTACTACTATTGTAAAGTGAATTTGTGCACTGTGGCTGACACTTATCCTATCCCTTGGATAGATGACTGTGTTGACATTGTTGGTGAAGCAAAATTTATCAGTAAATCTGCTAAAGGAGTATTTGCAAGTGCCATTGACTAATAGGGCTAAGATGGGTTATATCAATATTGTGTAATGCCGTTTGGTATGAAAAATGCTTCTGCTACTTTTCAGAGTTTGATAAATCAGGTTTTGCAGGGACTTCCCAAGTGTAATGTTTATATTGATGATATTGTCTTTAGTAGTGATTCTTAGAGGAATGCATTCTTGATTTGAAGGAACTGGTTAGCAGGCTTGCTAGTGCTGGTTTGATGGTTAATTTAGTAGAGTGAGATTGGTGCGGGAAGTGTTACTTATCTGGTAGGTCATGGTAAAGTACGAGCCAGAGAAGCTAAAATTGAAGCCATTGTGAATGTTCTAATTTTCTAGCCCAAGATGATAGAAAATCGTTCTCTTAGAATGGCTGTTTTTTAAAAGAAATTTTGTAAAAAGATTCTCATAAGTTATTCTCCCTCTCACTGATCTGACTTTGAAAAAGGTTACGTTTGTATAGAATAATAGTTGTCAGGATGTCTTTGACTCTTTAAAGTCAAAGTTATCAAGTCATACAGCACTTCTTTGCTCCTACAACGAATGAAACTAGTAAACTTGGGTACTGCTGTATGTTTGATGTGAAAACGATGGACTTAATTAAACTAGTAAACTTAGGTACTGCTGTATGTCTGATGTAAAAATGATTGACCGATATTATATTTGATGTCTATAGATGTGCAGAGTTCCATATCGACCCTGGGATGGTTTGGCAGATTGCTTCCTTTCGAATGAGGTATCCCTGAAAGGGTACTCATCCAATAACTGTTGCTAGATGGTTTGTCTGGTTGTTGTCTGAAAGTTTGGCTAATTGTGTATCCTCAAGTCTGGAACGGTGGAACAGGAAGAAATTGATTTAACCATAAAAAGTGACAGCCTCGGTTGAGGCACACAAACCTGTAACATTAATATTTGGAACATTTAAATGGGGTTCACTTTGTCTCTGTTTTGTTTTTACTATGATTTTGTGGGAATAATCTAGAATACTAGCTTCTCCCAGTATGCTATATCCCATGATAAAGATTCTGCAAACATGTAGAAAGGTTTTACATGGGAGCCTATGATACAGCAGATAATGTTATGCTGGTTAGGTTACATTAGGTTAAGTTAGGTTGGGATAGAGAATATCCATTGATTATTATTCTGCATGTTGTGTATAACTATTTTATATATATTACCTTCGTATATATTTTTTATGTGTGCAAATGGTTGGATATCTGGAGCCATTCTTTCAAATTATTCCCTTTTTTTTAATTCTGTGAGAATAATATAGAAGACTAGCTTTGTGGAGAGAAGAATCTTAGTTACTTCTATTATGGTGTGTTCTTGTTTAGAAAATCCTTGTCATGCGGGCAAATAGTCGGTTATTTAGGCCTATTTTCTCAGGTAGCCCCATCTTGTAATCTGTAATGCAGCAATATGGTTCTACTGATTATATCTCAAAGAGACTGTAAGAAGGAAAGCTAAAAAAAGTGCCAAACTGACTAGCCAAAATAAAATAACCGAGAAGTTTGACTCTGGAGTGCTAAGAACGGACAATTAGATTTCTGGGAAACAAATAGGAGTACTGTTACCTGACCATAATGCCCTTCAGATAATTTCTTTCTGTGTGACATGTAAAGATATTCATAATGGCTATATCTATATACAGTGTAATCATTTTCTTTTCACTCTACACCTTAATTACGTTAGTAGGGATTTAACCGGGTGTGGGGACTATATTCTTCTGTTTAGCCAACCATTTCTATGGCTGAGGTCAGTGGGACATGAGCGTTTCATGGCCCTAGCAAACATAAGATAAATGCTGTGTAAGTGACCAACATGTCCATTTTGGCTGAATACGAGATAAAATATCTTCTGGACATCTTTTTAATGATTTTACTAAGTAGGATGAATATTACCTCGTTGATGCCCTTCCACTTTGATGATACACAATCCCCAAGGAGTGTGTCCCAATTTTGGCGCTAGTTTTCAGAAGCGAAAGAGTCTCAGGAGAATATATCGCTTGGCCTTAATGCGTTGGTGTCTGCTCCAATATTAAAGAAACATTGGGTAGATTTAGCAATCAAATAATCAAAGTAATTATGTTATTTTTTCTGTGATAACTTTTTTTTTTTTTTTTTTTTTTTTTTTTTTTTTTTTTTTTTGAAGATTCATATTTGTCGAACTTACTAGCAAACTTTTAGATGGAGTTCGCGGAAGGCGACATTTTAATTTGCCCTTTTAAGAAAAAGTATACGAGAAATACTTTCGTAAGATCGTTCGTAATAAAAATTTAATGAATTTCCTTAATTCCAAGACATTTTTCCTTTCGTACTATTTATCAGTTACATGTGATGTCTTATCACATAATTTACAGTTTACTGCTTGTACGAAACCAGTGAATTTTGGGAACTACATTTACGTTTATTTTACATTGAACATTAAAACTATATTTCATTACTTTTGTGGTTGGATCTTTTATAATGTGTAAATCACATCTTTTAGACAATAATTTAACAAATTATCGTCACGTTTGATTAGTTGTAATAACCAGATAAGTTATTTGAAAAGCTTTCTTTAAACCATATCAAAAGGATAAAAACCATATACGTACAGAAGGCATTGTAAACTGGGTGTTACATACACAGTTGGAGAAATCAGCTTTAAGTTGAATACATTAGGTATTTAATGACGAACACACCATCGAGAAGACTCTTGGAGATTAGTGCAAAGGATCTTCGTATGAAAACTTCAATTTCATATAAAAATTGCATCATTCAAACATAACTGGGATTTTCAGTTCATACTAAATCGGGAATTGTTCAGAATTTTGAACGACTGTTCTCATGGAGCAACACAAGACCTGTGAAGGGGTAGTCATAAACGACGAGGACGATAATTTATATCTTTACATGTCTACTTTCGCTTATAATAATTTCACTTATAACAAAGCCCACTTTCAACTGGCATCTCTTGCCATTTTTTTCGCTGCAATTAAATGTCAGAGTTGAGTAGACTCAGGAAGTCTACAGAGATCCCAGTCATAGTATGTTATCTATATTTGCTATTTATTATTTAAATCACTTTGATGAATTTCTAAAGGCAGTACTCCTGGTGTTACTGCTGCTTATATTAATAAGAGTAACAACAATATTATATGAATAACGGTAACTTTAACAATAATATGACTTAAAAATATATCAATAATAATACAAATTAAAAATCACAAAATGAATAAAGTTACCAATCAGCTTAGAAACCCAACCAAAAGCAAATGCTTTCTAAACAGATAACTTGCAAACATTTACAAGCGATTAATCAGAACTGCTATGGAATTACAATAATATATACCCTGGTTTACGACAAACTGAATTATGAAATAAAAAACAGAGAAGGAACTACGCTTACAACCCCTTCTTTAATCAAGTTATATATCAACTGGAGCACCTGACCGTCCCAGTATTACAATTATCAAAGTTATCCAGAAGTAGCGGCCTGATCTTTGAAGTTTATTCTCTATTAAGCAATTACCATAATAAGAGTTTATCCACCATAGAAGCGTGATTACTGTAATTAACACAGATATTTCATGCTTTTTATGTTGAGACGCAAACTTTATGCAATTTCGTACAATTTAAGAATACCGTATAATATTCCAATAACGCTATCTTAGTTATTTCCGTATAGGTAAGAAAAATTAAACGCAAAATCATGACAACAATTCCCTCTCCGAATTTGTTACTCTCTTAGACTATAACGTTATCCAAGTGTTCAACGTTCAAATTGTTATCACTAATAATATGATAAAAGATGCTAAGATATTCGAATGCATAAAAACGACTTGAAACCGACATACACCTAATACAATATTAAGGAACCTGATCCAATATTGATTCTAGCTTTAATGGCCTTCCAAAACTCGACTAAAAATATTTAGAGGAAGAAATTATTCTTATTAAGAATGAACACATCGAATGCTATTCCATAAACACAGTTTCTTAGAACATTTCCACGATAATAACAACATTGACGCTGGCAGTAATTCGAAATTTAAAAGTCTTTGATTAAGTACACAGCTGCCCAGCTAATAAACGTAAAGAGCATAAAATATTCGTAATATGTAGCTCCATGATATTTTCATTGATCTAAAAAGATGCAGTTGAACAAAAACAATAGAAAAGGTAACACATTACACTATAAAATCACTTTTTCGGTGAATTTATTTCTATAAATAAGAGAATATTTTATTTTGATTATCTGCTGTTATTTTTTCAAGTATGTGTTCATGGTACTCATATTCGGTTAAGCCTGAATAACTTCCACAGTTTGAATGAGAGAATTTTCGATTATAAAGGAAAACAGGAGTATGGTAAGGGGAATGCCCTCCTTTATCAAAAAAAAAAAAAAGAAAAAAAAATCCCAACCGCCCACCAAAAAGGAAAAAAAATAGAAATTGCTTAATTTTCTTTAACATGCTTCACTATACTATTCTAGATCTTCTGCTTCAAGTGATACCCATATAATAGCAATACAGTCACTGGTAGATTTTCCGAGGGTAAAATTTTGAAAAAAAATAAATTACTTTTGCTTTAAAGACATGAAAAATTATCGAAGTTTATAAATCTATTATGGTAATGATGAAGATGCTTGTGACTCTCCTAATTATCATCATTATTATCACAATTATCATATACCTTTGAAACATGCTACCTGCGACTGTGATCACGACATCTTTGTAGTCTCTTGCTTCATGTATATTTCGATTCTTCCATCCCAATACTTCTACTACCTATGTCTATCACTTTCTAAGTCTTTCCTTTTTTCTCTCATGTCAACACTCACGAATCATATATCATTTTATTACCAACAAATTATCTTTCACTTGCGCTGTAGGATCAAATTTGCCCTAAAAATCTAACAAATAATTTTCCTTTTTTAACGTTGTTATTTTCTCTTCTCATCTCTATGTTTTCATCCTTTCAGGCCTTCTTGGTCTACTTAGACTATGCAAAACACATTTCATTAACTTCTTCTACCTTTTCTTTGTAATGATCATTATCACTTCCATAGGGTCTTTGCTTAACAATCCTTCCGGACATTTCCAATGATATTTTCGCAAGATTACCTTATATATTCCTATTTTTTTGCACAAACTCACATACCCTCTTTACGTCTAAAATAAAATGCCTATACGAATTCATTACTACATAATTTCCAACATTTTTACATCTTAATATCATTATTACAAGCCAACCTACAATCCTGGTAAAAAAAAAAAAAAAAAAAAAATGCTGCAATCCCAAGAACTCTAACAAGGAAAGGGGCTTAGTAAGAAAAGGGAATAGCAAAAAAAAAATAAAAAATAAAAAAAAACTATATATAAGTAAAGCATAAATAATATAAAATATTCTAAGATCAGTAACATTGTTAAATACGTCAATCATACATAAACTATAAAACGAGACTTGAGTCAACCTACTCAACAAAAAAATCTTTACTATAACTTTGAACTTCTCAAGTTAAACTGATTCAACTGCCTGATTATGTAGATCATTCCACAATCTGATCACACCTGGTATATAATGTCTAGAATATTTTGCAGGATTGTGCTTTATGGGGAAGAATTAACTGCATACATAGTACTGCGTAGAGGATGTTACAGTTTGAGATTTTAGTGTAATGGAAGATCTGAATTATGAAAAATCTTATGCAACATGAATAAAGAACTAACTGAACGATGGTACCTGAAATTAATATCAAGATTATGAATAAGAAATCTAATAGACCTTAAGTTTCTGTCCAACAAATTTAAAAGAGTCTGCAGTGAAAGACTAGACAGGCGAACAATACTCGAAACAAGGTAGAATGAAAGAATTAAAACATTTCCTAAGGAAGACTAATCACCGAAAATCTTAAAAGACATTCTTAAAAAGCCAACTTTTGTACAATTGAAGAAGAAACAGATCGAATGCGTTTACCAAAATTGAATTTGCAATAAAGAATCACAGCTAAAATTTTAAAGGAGATTTGAATGTTGAGGAGACACTGTACTCGACCCACTTACAAGCATTTACACTATCCAGTAATTTTAGCTAGATCTGTATTAAGGGATTCTGCAATCATAGGTCTACATTCTGGATATGGAATTGATGCAAAGAGAGTAGCATCATCTGCATATGCAAAAAAACTTATTCTCTAGGGCAAACCACATATCATGTCTATATAGTATCAAAATTGATAGAACAAGAGGAACATTACTATAGTCACATTGTTGACCACCAACAACTACTTTGCAATTAATAACTTAATAATTCAAATATGATGTTAAAAAATGACGGACCTATTCCTATCTGCTTAAATTTGAAAACAAGGGACTCATGATTAACGTAGTCAATGGCAACACGGAAATCAAGGATCATACAAATTTGCTATCCACAATCAAGGGATTTCTGTTCAGCATTGGAAATTGTAAGGACATCACATGCTCCAATTCCTTGGCAAAAGCTAAACTGCAAATTAGGGGAAAGATGATTTCCTTTAGCATACCTATTTAGACGTTTTGCTAAAAGACGTTCAAAAACTTTAGATAATATGGGAGTTATTAAAATTTGGCGGTAATTGTGGGGTGTGAAGTTGGATCCCAACAAAACTCAAAGTATGATTGTAAGTAGGTCGAGGACAGTGGCTTCTCAACATCCATACCTCAGCATTGTTAATGTCTCTTTAACTCTATACGACTCTTAAAATTTTATGTGCGATTCTTGATAGCAAATTTACTTTTGAGAAACACGTTTGGTCTGTTTCTTCTTTAATTGCACAAATATTGGGTTATTGAGAAATCTTTTATAAAATATTCGGTGATCAATCTATTCCGGAGAAGAGTTTTAATTCTTTTATTCCGCCTTTTTTCAAGTATTGTTCTCCTATCTGGTGTTCAGCTGCTGAATCTCATCTTAATTTCTTGGACAATAGCTTGTGGTCTGTAAAATTTATTACTCCTGATCCACATATTAATCTCTGGTAACGTTGCTCAGTTAGTTATTTGTGCACGTTGCATAGGATTTTTCATAAATATGACCACCTTTCATTCAGATATTTCCAAACAGTACCATCCTTCTCTTAATGCTAGGTATGCAGTTAACTCTAATATTCATGCCTTCTCCATCATAAGCCTCATTACCACACACTATTCTAGAAGTTTTATTCCATCTATGACCAAGTTGTGGAATGATATTCCTAATCAGGTAGTTGAATCGGTAGAACTTCAAACTTGGAGTGAATGTCATTACTGTTCTTATAATATTCTATAATAATTGTTTGTTATTTCTCTTATAGTTTATTTATTTCCTTTTCTGATTGGGCTATTTTCCTGCTCTTCTAACTAGAGTTGTAGTTTAGCTAATAATAATAATAATAATAATAATAATAATAATAATAATAATAATAATAATAATAATAAAAGGAGCAATCAGAGATTTCTGACCTCCGCCAAAGGTTAATGGAGTCGTCCATGACCTACAATCTATCTATGGTGTAAATTTCGTCAAAATTCGTCTAGCTGTTTTCACGTTACTCTTAAAATGCAAATCCGGATCGTTCTGGATCTAGAATCCAGATCCGGATCCGGATCATCTCCAACATTTGTGCTGATTTCAATACAAATTTTGTTAAATAACTGTTCATTTTTTCTTTACTTGCTTCCATTTCCTCCTGTAGCTTGAAGTACCTATTTTGTATTGCTAAACTAAATTCACCAGATTTTTCTCTTATTACAGGAGTGTTTATTTTCTTTCTTGGAATTAGTTTTCCTCTTTCTTTCCGTCGATCTAGATGAATTTTACTTCTCACTAATCTATATAAACATGCACACACGCGCACACACGTGCACACACACACACACACACATATATATATATATGTATATATATATATATATATATATATTAGTGGCGGCCAAGAATATGTATGTGTGCATATATATATATATATATATGAATATATATATATATATATGAATATATATATATATATATATATAAATATATATATATGTGTATGTATATATATATATATATATATATGTATATACAGTATATACATATATATATACATATATATAGCTGTATATATATATATATATATATACATATATATGTGTATATATACATATATGTATATATATATATATAATATGTATATATATATATATATATATATATAAAACTCGACTGTGTTGGTGTAAACATGATTATGCTGGTCAGGCCATAAGCTACGCATTGAATACTAATGAAGGTCATAAGCAGCAGGGTGTCCCCATCTATCGACATAAATTGAAATCATAATGGTTGAAAAAAGGGTATAAGAATTCGGTTATATATTAGTGTTCTTGGCTTATAAAGGCTACCCAAGAAGTTCCTACTTAGTAAATAGTCTACCCCCAACTTCCCCCTTATGGTCTGTTGTAAAAGTTGAACGCTACCGAACTGCATACAATCACTTTGAAATGAGCAAAATTCGTCGCATTAGGCCAGACCAAAGGGTCTTGACAATTTTGCATTAGTATATCTTTCTTGATGCTGGTTATAAGATTTAATCTTCAAGGGCATCCAGAATTTTTTTCTATGTAGCTCTGTAAGAATAGTCAACCGGCAATAGCCTTATACTTTCATTTACAATACCGGAAGTCACAGGCTCTTTGTTAGATTGCAGTGATTTCCTCATTCTACGCTTTAATATCTTACAAATGTTTAGTCTTAAGGAGAATTGATGCTGGTGTTAATTTCGAGAGAATTGCTGTTATTTACTCTCGAAACATTCATAAAAATTTAAAATCAATGTTAAAAGGATTTTGACTTATGGAACGTTATGAAGAAATAAACAATATTGTAAAATATCAAATGTTAATGGAAAGTTTTATAATTGGGAAAACTTTATCATTATATTAATTTACAAAAATGGGAGACACAAAAGGCCTAAAAATTTACTGCCCAATAAGTTTACTCTCAGTAATATATGAAATATATACATAGTTCATATTAGGACGAATAAAAACACAACTAGCCTTAAGTCAAACAAGAGAGCAAATAAGATTTTTCCATGTAATTAAGCAGCCAATGCACAAACTGCTGTGTATGGCATTTATAGACTATGAAAATCCTTTAAATTCTGTCAAAACTTCAGCAGAAATGAAAACCTTTCAAAAACAAGAAATAAATGAATATTGTGTGAGAATACTTGAAAATATTTATACAGGAAGTAAAGCAATATTAAAATTACAAAAGGACATAGAGAAATCTCCTTTTGAAAAAGGAGTTAGACCCCATCTCTCCTAAATTATTCCCAGCATGATTAAAAGAAGCTTTAAAAAATTTTCATTCGGAAAATGTAGACATTAATATTAATGGGGAATACGTAAACAACTTAATATTTGTTAATGACAAAGTTCTATTTCGTGAATCATAGGATGAACTGCAAAAGACGATAGAGGATTTGAATACAGAAAGAAGAAATGTAAGACTGAAAATTAATATGAGTAAAACTAAGATAATGTTCAAGGAAAATGCAGAGACAACAAATAAGGGTTATGGATGAACCTCTAGAAATTTTTAATGAATACACATACTGAGAACAGACAATAAGTATTTCCCCAGGACATGAGACCGGAATTAAAAGAAGGATAATCATGGGATGGAGACCTTTTGGTAACCATGTGGCATTATGAGAAGTAAAATGTCACTTTCTCTAAAAGGAAAAGTATTTAATCAGAAAATTGGAGCCTTACTAAAGCCTTAGAATATGAACTAGTTACAACTCAAAGAACTACGGAAAGAGTAATAATAGTATTAATAATAGGAGAAAGAAAAAGAGCAACATGGATACGACAGGAAACTATAGTAGAGGATATTCTAACAACATGTAAGAAAAAGAAATGGATGTGGGCTATAATAAGATATAATTCCTGGACATTAAGAATAACAGAATGGGTCAATAGAGATTGCAATAAAACAAGAGGAAGAAAGAGAAGACGATGGATTGAAGAACTAAGAAAATTTACTGGTATAAATTGGGATAGATAGACTATAAACAGATACGAGTGGAAGGACATGTCTGGGACCTTTGGTCTACAGTGGACTAGTGACGGCTGATTATGATATATCTATATATATATATATATATATATATATATATATATATATATATATGTATATATATAAATATATATATATACACACACACACACACATATATATATATATATATATATATATATATATATATATATATATATCGGATGCCTGAAAACTTTAAATCAATCAATAAACACACACACATACACACACACACATATATATATATATATATATATATGTATGTATGTATATATATACATTATATATATATATATATATATACATATATATATATATATATATATATATATATATATATATATATATATATATATATATATATATAACAAAATTTGTAATTGACTCAGCACACACAAAGGGTGGAAAAGTTACTTAACAAGGTCAAGTAAAAATATCAGAAAATACCAAAAACCTCACCAAGAAAAGATTGGAAATGAGGGTAAAATCCAAGAGAGATGAAATAGACTTAGTAGAACTATTTAAATCAATGAACAAACTAATAACCCATGATACTCGTGAGTACAGTCACACCAAAATTGAGGAAACACTTAAGAAAGGAAGAAACATCAAGTTAAAGAAAAGAAGACTTGGAACAGGGTGCCAATAGATATTTGCTTTAAAGGATAAAAATGGAAATAATATGAACAAAAGTGATGGAGTGATGAAAATGGAGAGGAATTCTATACAATGCTATACAGTAGTGACAGAAAATATAACTTTGCCAATAGAAATAATGAAACACCTGAGCCGGTACCAAAAGTAACAGTAGGAGAAGTAAAGATAGTATTATTTAAAAGAAATGAAGAGAAGTAAAGCAGAAGGAGAAGAGGGCATAGCAAGTTATTTAATAACAGATGGAGGAGATTTCATAGTAGTGAAACTTGCTGAACTCCACGTAAAATGTCTATAAGAATGTTGTATACCTACGGCTTGGAAAAACTTTATCATTATACTAATTCCCCATTACGGAGACACAAAAGACATGAAAAAAAAAATTATTGCCCAATAAACTTTAATGAACAAATAGACTTCAGATAATCAAAATAGCATACAGGCTTTAGAAGTGGATATTCAACAACTGACCATATCCATGTAATTAACAAGCTAATGAAAAATAAACAGAGTATGACAAACAACTATATATGGCATTTACAGACAATGAAAAAGTTTTTGATACTGTTAAAACAACAGCAATAATTGAAACATTTCAAAGACAAGGAGGACATAAATCATATGTTAAAACACTTGAAGATATATGTATATATATATATATATATATATATATATATATATATATATATATATATATATATATATATATATATATGTGTGTGTGTGTGTGTATATATATATACAGTATATATATACATATATATACATACATATATATATATATATATATATATATATATATATATATATATATATATATATATATATATATATATATGGGAAAGATAAATATTGAGAAATTGTCCACAATGTTTACAGGTTTTTAAAAATTCAGATTGGGAAAATGTAGGAATTTTATTTAATGTGGAATACGTTATCAACTTTAGATTTGCAGATGACATAGTTCTATTTAGTGAATTATGGGAGGAATTGTAAAAGTCGATAGAAGATTTGAATAGAGAAAGCAGAAATAGGACTGAAAATGAATATTAGTAAAACTAATATAATTTTCAATGAAAACGCAGACAACAAATAAGGGTTATTGACGAACCTCTAGAGATTGTTAATAAATATACTTACTGAGAACAAACAATATTTCCCCAGGACATAAGGACAAAATTAAAAGATGGATAAGCAAGGAATGGAGAGGTTTTAGTAAACAAAGTGATATTATGAAAAGTAAAATATTACTTTGTCTAAACATTTGAGCATTTAATCTAATGGTCCTTCCAGTATTAGCTTATGGATCTAAACCCTAGAATCTCACAAAATCTTTAGAGCATAAACTAGTTACAGCTCAAAGAGCAATGAAAATAATAATGATAGGGATAATACTAAGAGACAGAAAAAGAGCAACATGGATACGAGAGCAAACTGAAGTGAGATATATTGCAACATGTAAGAAAAAGAAATGGGAATGGGCAGGACATATAATGAGAATGACAGATAATAGATGGACAACAATGATAACATAACTAGTACTTAGAGATTGCAAAGGAAGCAGGGAGAGGAAGAGAAGAGGATGGATTAACGGGTTAAGAAAATTTCCGGATATAGACTGACATAGAAAGACCAAAAACAGACACGTATGAAGGACATGTCTAAGGCCTTTGTCTTGAAGTGGAAAAGAAACGGCTGATGATGAAGAGGATAATATACTGTATATAGATATATGTCTAGTCAATTCTTTCATACCCGTTTCATACAGCCACAGGAGACTAAGTTCAACACGGAGAAGGATATCACTGGGACGATTTCCTAAAAGTAATTAACATCAAGTTGCAAATACAGGTTGTTAGTTTACTTTAATGGGTTTCAATATCTAATGGGTAACGTGCTTCCGTTCTAATATAAAATTAAATTGTAGAAAACGGAAAAGAGTTACAAGAATGAATACGTGAAAAATCTGTCCTGTTTGATAATGAACAAGTCTCTCTCTCTCTCTCTCTCTCTCTCTCTCTCTCTCTCTCTCTCTCTCTCTCTCTCTCTCTCTCTCTCTTTATATATATATATATATATATATATATATATATATATATATATATATATATATATATATATATATATATATATATATATATATATATATATATTCGGTCACACTCAGCTCTTACTCACTCACACTCACTCAGGTAGTGGTGAGGGGAGTACTGTAATCATACCATTGTGAGAGGGGGTTCCGTGTGCGTGTACGTGCATATCTATTTCGTTATTTAGACGTCATTTTTGACGGACCCTCTACACTAGTGTATATATATATATAAATATATATATACATATATATATATATATACATTATATATACATACATATATATATGTATGTATATATATATATATATATATATATATATATATATATATATATATATATATATATATATATATATATATATATAGCCTACATGTATAAATACGTGTGGCACATATCCTCTGTATTCGCACCAATAAGAGGTAGGGCTATTTCACAATCGATAATCATGTTTTAGTAAAAAAAAGAAACAATTTTTATAGGACGAACCTACAAGGAGAGAGAGAGAGAGAGAGAGAGAGAGAGAGAGAGAGAGAGAGAGAGAGAGAGACAGAGAGAGAGAGAGAGAGAGAGAGCTTCATTTGCTGATTTATCATATTACAAAATTTAGAATTAAAACGACTAGTCTGGAGTCTTAAAACCACGAAAGAAAAGAGAGAAGAAGAGGAAACCGTTCATTTTTTGGATGTCATTAATTACGCATTGCAGATCAAACTAACCTTTGTATACGAAGATGATTTGTATAGCAATTCATTAATGTAAGATATTCCATGCAAAACCCTAAGGGTATGGAACGCCTGGGCCTGTTCGCACGACACGCACGGTTCAGGGTCAGCAACTTGCGTAAAGAAAAAAAAAGCTGGCACGCAGGTGGTCCCGAGATGTTCTCGCAGCCATGTGGAAGACGTAAGATAGTTTGTAATGACTTAGATGATGATACGCATCATCCCTCCCTTCTGTGGCCCTCCCCCATCTTTTTTCAATCCTTTCCCCATTCATTTTCGCTTTCTTACGTTTCCTTCACTTTGGCCTGGCGGTAAATGGAAGTACATTCAAGGCAGAGCTTTTCATGCTCAAGATTTCCTTCTTTTGACAAAACTGATTTATTGGATTGGATATTCTAACTCATTTCTCTCTGGATGATTATTGAATGTAAAGGATCTGTATAATAAAAGAATAAAATTGGTTTATTGCAAATTTGAAACTGTTTGTGGAGCTGGGAGTTTTTGTTAGGTAAATTAAGTTATTACATGAAGATGAGAAAGTGACAAAAGTTTGTTGTCTCTATGGATGTTTGATATTCATGTGAAAAAAAAGAAGATGTAAAAGGTCTGGCCAAGGATAATGAAGGTAGAAGTATGAGAACTAAAAAGGACAAATTATAGCGAATTTTGTGTGGAGTGGCTGTTTGCCCTTTATGAAGTGTTAGTTGGAGATAGTGAAGGGAGCTTTTAGAGGCCAATAAAAGTGGCTGAAATGTCTATAAGAGTGAAAAAATAGATTAAATATAACTTTTATGAGGAAATTTGGTGTCTTGGAGGATATAACAATGAATTTTAGTATGGAGGATGGAATAACAGTAGTATTGAATCATAGATAATAGGAATAGCTATGAAGGTAACAGTGAACATTTGTATAGACAATTTTGAACCAACTCTCATTGGAAACGAAGATGAAGCTACTGAGAGGAATTTCATTTTAGTGTAAATGAAGTAAGTAAGGTTGAAAGGAGGAAAAAATAGAAAATGAAGATGTATAGAGATATGATTTATTCAAGTGTAAAGAATAGAGAAAATGTATCATTTGGAAAGAGGAAAAATGATAGAAAGTCTTAGAAATAGCTCTCTAGTTGAAATAGAAGATGTGTTGAATATCTAATTCTTAGACATTCAACACCCCTTTAGACTCTAAGATGTGTGCAAACAGAGATGAAGAAAGCGATATGTGTATATATGTTGACTTGCTGCTGATGAGTCTTGCATCTAAAATTATGACGAGCAGTTCCAGATGATGTGGAATATGTCTGCACGTGAGGTTTATTTTTTCACTGGATGAAAGAGGAAAGTACCTTTGACTATTGGATTTCCTTTTATATAGAGACACCCTATCAGGATGCTTGCACACGTCAAGCACTATTCACCAGGCAAACATCGGTAGCATACCATGATGGGTGGCAGGATAGAGCACCGATGATATCAGAAGTGCAAAAACTAAAAGCACGAATCTGTTGATAAACAGCGCTAACGGATATGGCTTAACCTATGTCTACATACACATTCTCAACTCAATCAAAATTTAGGGTGACATTAAATAAGGTTGTTCCAGTCCAGTGTAGTCCGATAGCATTGTCATGTTAAGCAGCAAGATTGAAATTAACATAAAGAAAATTATATTAAAACGTTATATTTGGACCCAACACTTTTTACAATATTTTTAGAGATGGCACAGCCATTATAATCGTCGGATAACATTTTAGAGCCATACGTTATACAGTAAACAGGTTACTGTTACTTACGGCAATCATGTGCCTGCTAATGTCGTTCCTTCCCCGAACTACGAGTAATCGAACATGGCAGAGTGTTCAGTTAATGAGGTTTGCCCAATGGGCACTCCGAGGTATTGTGGATGCACCTGTAAGAAAAAAAACACAATGTAGCTCAAAGCAGAGCAGTTACTAATAAATGACTGTGAACTCTGCTGCGAGGAAATTTCTCCTAAACGGCATATGAGCATTATAATGATGAATACATATGGTTCTGGAACAGAAAAATATTATAAGTACAAGAGAATTCTTATCTAGAAACGTTGAAACTGTTTGATAAGTTTTGAAGAATGTGAAAGGGTGACCTATTCTGGCTTGTGATTTGAATAATAAAGCATAAGGAAAATAAAAAGATGGTATTCTTGGTAGGTATGAAGTTTATGGTATAAACAGGAAATGGTTTCCGAAGCGTACTTGGGGAAGAGATAATAGTATGGAAAATAACAATGATTTGTGTTTGTGCAAAGTGGAATAAGAGAGGTATATCTAATAATTTCTTTGTTTTAAATGATAATAACGATGAACATGTGTTCAATATGTAAAGGAGGGATGAGATTTTGTAGCAAATGTAATTAATATAACTCGATTTAATATAAAAAAAAAAATTAAGACATTATTGGGTGCACGAAAAAATATGTAAATTCCAATGGTGAGATGATAATAGCAATGCGGAGTCTTTATGGATGCAGAGGAAGAAATGAGGATAGAATAACATCATAAATTGGTGATATACAGACTAATTAAGGAAAATAAAAGTCAATTATTTTTCGGTGTGACTACTTGACTAAAGGATCATGAACAGGTATATATCATCATCATCTCTCACGCCCATTGACGCAAAGGACATCAGTTAGATTTAACCAGTCATCTCTATCTTGAACTTTTAAATCAATACCTCTCAATTCATAATCTACTACTTCACGCTTCATAGTCCTCACCCATATAGGCCTGGGTCTTCCAACTCTTCTAGTGCCTTGTGGAGCACAGTTGAAAGTTTGATGAACTAATCTCTCTTGGGGAGTGCCAAGAGCATGACCAAACCGTTTCCATATTCCCCTCACCATGATCTCATCCACATACAGCACTTGAGTAATCTCTTACAATTTCATTTCTAATCCTGTCCTTTCATTTAAATCCCAATAGTCTTCTGAGGGCTTTGTTCTCAAATCTACGAAATGTGATGAATATGGTTTCATTGTCATACTACGACTCATGTCCATACAGTAACACCGATCTCACTAAACTGATATATAACCTGATTTTTATATGTAATTTCAGGCGATTTAATTTCCAAATTTTACTTAACCTAGCCATTGTCTGATTTGCTTTTTTTTCAATCTTTCATCAAACTCCAATTCTAACAACACTGTATTAGAGATCATAGTTCCTAAATACTTAAATGATTCCACCTCAGTAATCCTTTCTCTTTCCAATGATTGTTCATCTTCCATTGCATATTCCGTTCTTATCATCTCTGTCTTTCTTCTATTTATTTCTAGACCAACTTCTTGTGATATTTCATGCATTTTGGTAAGCAAGCATTGGAAGTTCTGTGGCGATTTGCTCTAATTTCCTGTTACCAATCCAGCCCAATCCTTCTCCGCCCTCCCCAACTGTTCTATGCATCATAAAATCCATGAGGAAGTTAAACATCATTGGTGACAACACATTCCCTTGGAGTACTTCCCTGTACACTAGAAATTAATTTGATAGGACTCCATTAACATTAACTATGCACTTGCTATGCTCATGAACAGACTTAATCAAATATACATATTTAATAGGAACTCTAATAATGTAGGACTCTCCACAAAATTGGCCGGTGCACACTATCAAAGGCATTTTTATAGTCCACAAATGACAAAAAATAGATTTCTGTATTCTACACATGGCTGTACAACATGTTTTACAATGAAAATTTGGTCATTGCAACTTTTACCTTTTCTAAATGTTGCCTGTTCATCTCTGAGATTTTCCTCAATATTTCTTTCTAGTCTCTAAAATGAATATACTATATATTTTCATGACAATTGACGTAAGTATGATGCCTCTGTAATTATTGCAATCAGTCAGATTTCCTCTTTTTGCCATTTTCACCATCACTCCTAGCTCCCATTCATCAGGTTTTGCCTCTTCATGCCACATTCTACAAAATAATCTTGTAAGTATTCTGGGAGCCATATAATTTTCAGCTGATATCATCTAAGCAGTCATTTCATCGTATCCAAGGGCTTTCCATCTCTTGAGTTTTTAATGACAGCTTCAACTTCAAATACATGGAATTCATTCATGGGCACATCAAGGTCTTCCTCAGCTTCAGGTATATTAATCAAATTATTCCCTTCATATATCCCCTATTCGTGGCTTCACTAAAGTGTTCCATGCAACGTTGCCTTTCTTCATCTTCTGTTGTTATAACAGATTCATCTCTCTTTTTCATGGGTATATGCTTCATCTTTTTTTCCCCAGTAGAGCTTTCATTTATAATTTTATGAGCAATTCTTACACCATAATCACACCCTGAATTCATAGCTTTGTCAGCGTCATCTGCTTACCTGTCTAAATATTCTCTCCAGTCATTCCTGTCTTTTCTTTTGACCTCACCATCAGTACTGGCATTTTTAGCATGCTCTACCTTGTAATTTTCATTACTTCCTCAAAAACTTTCAACATTCAATTTCTGTCTTTGTCTCATTTTTATAGTATCCCAAGTATCATTTGATATACATGGTTTTCTCCTCGTAACTGCATGTCCTAACACTTCACTATCAACTGACTGATATATATCCTAACTTTCAAATCATTCGTCATTAATTGTCTGCTCCTCGTCTATCAAAGTCTTTAAGACTGCAAATCAATTACTACATTAAATTATTAAAATGCAAATGTTTCTCAGTGATCATCTTCTAGAAGCTCACTTGTATCAAACCTAGGTACTTTAAATTTCTATTGGGTGCTTTCAGTTTTAATTTTAGTGTGGTAATGAGGAGCTGGTGATCACTACCAATATCTTCACCTCTATAGCCTTTTACATTTCTAAGAGTCCTCCTTCTCTCTTTACAAATAGCTATGTGATCTATTTGATTTTTATAATTGCCACATGGTGAGGTCCATATATATTTGTGGATATCCTTGTGCTGGAAAAGAGTACCTCTAATAACAAGATTGTTTGTTGAAAAACTAAAATATAAAATGTGTTCTATTCTCATTTGTAACTTTGCTGAGACCTTCAACTCTCATCATATTTTCTATACCTTGATTTTTACTACCAACTTTAGAATTGAAGTCACCAATTACAATTTTCATACCTCTTTCTAGGATCTCTACTATTACACTTTGCAGTTCTTCATAGTATTAATTTTTCCTTTTTTCTGGGGAATCATTTGTTGGTGCATAGCTCTCCATTCTGTTAAAGCCTGTTCTGCTATTAGTGTCATTATCATTCTTATCCCTTCTCTTCCAACCTCATCTGTTCTCCCTGAGTGGATAAATATATTGCCTTAGTCTAGGATTTCTTTACCAATCCCCTTCCAACGTGTTTCACTCAGGGCCAAGATGTCCAAACTATATTTCATAAATTCATTCTTCACTTGCTGAAACTTTCCAATCTGACTCAGGGTTCTAACATTCCAATCACCTCAACACTCATTACATTTTCTATACCTAGATTATTCCTTCAAACTTTAGCATTAAAGTCACCAATTACAATTTTTATATATCTCTCTGGGATCTCTCCTATTACACTCTGCAGTTCTTCAAAGCATTCATTTTTCCTTTCTTAAGGGGAATCATTTGTTGGTGCATAGCAAACTGTAATACTCATATTGCGCTGCTTGGATTTAAACTTTGTAAGTAACAGTCTACTATTTACAGCTCTACATTTTGTTAATGCCTTTTCTGCTCTTAGTGTCTTTATCAATACTACTCCTTCTCTTCCAAAACCATCTGTTCTTCCTGAGTAGGTAAATATATTGCCTTGGTCTAATATTTCTTTAACAATCCCCTTTCAACGTGTTTTACTTAGAGCCAAGATATCTAAACTATATTTTATAAATTCATTCTCCACTTGCTGTAACTTCCCAATCTGATTCAGGGTTCTAACATTCCAATTACCAAGTTTCAGTTTTTCTTAGTATCCCGCTACACCCAGGACTGTGGCCATTCTCCCACTTTCTCTTTCCATAGACTGACTAAATCCATAGAGGATTCATTGGCTAAATTCATCAAAGGATAGCTAGTTCCATGTGATGTGTAGTGCATATCTAATTAAGGCAAGTGACCCCTGCCGGTCCATACTGATTGAAGTATGATCATCCACCAGGCATCGAGACTAGAAGCCGAAGAGACATCTTGTATATTGCTTTAAACCCAATCCTTCATCGAGACTTAAGGGGCCATTTCCTTCATACCGAAAGTTCTCGTTACTCCACCAAGTTACTCATCCGCTTATTGGAAAATATGGCAAACAAGGGGTGCTAAGATGTACCGCATAGCACAGGTATACTGGAGGAAAGAACGAATGCTTTATTGCACGCATGTAAAGGCGATGAATGTGACTAAGATCTATAATGTATAACTTTACTTGGTATACCAGAAAAATGTGGGATAAGATTTTCTTTGAAAATAAGATGAATGATATAAGAGCTGATAGAGAAAAATTAGTTGTGTTAGAGAAGAAGTAAAGGGAAGGCCGCTGAAGTCATACATAGCCTAAAAATTATGATCGATAAAGGTATTTTGTAAGATGTCAAGTGTGTGTGTATATATATATATATATATATATATATATATATATATATATATATATATATATATATATATACATATATATATATATATATATATATACATATATATATATATATATATGTATATATATATATACATATATATATATATATACTGTATATGTATATATTGTAACATAGTTGTTATATATTTCTAAATTATTAGTCCATAATAAACACTAACGTAATCACCAGTGAAAAGACAAACTATTAAAGAAAGAATACAATACGCCTATACTTAACCTTATACATAAAAAAACTTGAATAATTTAGAAATATATAACAACTATGTTACAATATATACATATACAGTATATATATATATATACATATATATATATATATATATATATATATATATATATATATATATATATATATATATATACTGTATATGTATATATTGTAACATAGTTGTTATATATTTCTAAATTATTCAAGTTTTTTTATGTATAAGGTTAAGTATAGGCGTATTGTATTCTTTCTTTAATAGTTTGTCTTTTCACTGGTGATTACGTTAGTGTTTATTATGGACTAACGGCTGTTTTATATTTTCAAGTGGTGTGTGTTACGTGGCTGCGCTCCTGCGTGAACGGAGGTATGATGGGGTTTGTTGGAGAAGGGTTCCTCAGTGTGTTTCTGAGCCTCCAACCTTGAAGGGCACGATTATTGCTATTGGAATTATACTTTTCTTCGCCACATTGTAGAGCCACGCTTTGAAGTCATATAATCATTGGATATCCTTACGCTGCAGCAAGAATTATTATTCTACATATTGTGTACTGCCCTTGGTTCAGTAAGAGCCAAGGAGACCTCTCTGTCCAAAGGTAAAAATTTTGATTCCTGTATTTGTGTGCCGGGCCCACGACCTGTATTCCTGGGCTTTTTTCATTATGGGAGCATTATAAAAGACTTTCAACACCATTGTTTTGGATCCTTGCTTCCTGCCACCCAGAATAAACCTCCAGCCGGGGAGTTTATTGTCCTCTTTGATAAGACCCCTAGAAGCGTTCGAGGAATTTGTTAGGATATTCTTACTTTTCGCTGGCCTCCTCCTTTCTGGACCCTCTCTCCTTTTAGTACGTATGAGTTGATAACCTGTCTTTAATTGTGTAATTGTTTTCTTTTACAGGGAGTGTAAGAGTGAGTGTGTATCATTCATTATTGTATTATTGTGGTTTAGGTGTTATTTCTGCCTAAATATTGTGTATAGAATTAAGGAGATTTTTGTGGTATTTTCTTTGTCCCCTTGAGTTGACTTTGCACTCGTATTGATGTTTGGATACTATTCCACCTTTTGTGGACTTAGTATAGTATGATAGTGAATACGATTTGATAAAAGTGTAGTGTAATGTGTGGTTGTCAAAGCCAGCCATCACAAGTGGCGACTGTGACAGGATCTTTCGTTCCTGAGTATTCACCGGTGTATGTGCAAAGTTAACTCTTGGGGTAATTTTTCAGACAGTGTATTTTCACCTCTTCGGTGTTGTTTTATGTAAATTTAGTATTTTGTGTGAATAAGTGGTCATCATGGTTGTTAACGTATTAGAACTCCTTAGAGGAGAGGGGTGGCAAGAGAGGTTGGCAGAGTTAAATAGGGAAGACTTGGAAATTGTAGCACAGTATTTTGAATTGGAATATGAAGTGTCCATAAGAAAGGGTGTATTGCTATTGCAAATTTATGATTATGTTAAAACTGTAAAGACAGGGGAACAAGAGGTGAAACCTGATAAAGGAGTAGTGTCTGTAGAAATTTTGGATAGGCAAATTGCCCTGAGACAAATGGAATTTGAAATAGAAAAGTTTAAGGCAGGGGAAAGAGAAAAGGAGAGGCTGCATGAGATTGCCATGAGAAACCCAGGTTCTCTTTCCCCCGCCCATTCCCCAAATAGGTCAGTAATGCCTGCTATTAATCTAGCGTAGGCTCTCAAATTTTTGCCTAAATTTGAGGAGAATAATGAAGCAGAATTTTTTGTATAATCTGAGAGGATTGCTGCAAGGTTGGAGTGGCCCCAAGAGTATTGAATCACTCTTATACAAAGTAAATTGGTTGGAAGAGCTCAGAGGGTATATGTAACGCTGGAGGAGGATCTATCAGCAGATTATGAGAGTGAGAAGGCTATCATCTTGAAGGCCTATGAGTTAGTCCCTGAAGCCTATAGGCAACGCTTCCGGAACTTAGAAAAATGTAGGGAACAAACTTTTGTTGAATTTGCCAGAGTGAAGGAACAATATGCTAGTGATTGGTTCAAGTCCAAGGAGGTGGTAGATTTTGAGAAATTGAAGGAGTTAATGTTAGTGGAGGAGTATAAGAGGTGTGTCCCGGATAAACTGAAGGTCCACCTCGAAGAGTTGAAACTCGAGACCGTTCAGGAGGTAGCCATCGCTAGTGACGAATATTACTTGTCTCATAAGAGTGAGTTAGGGGGAGTAACGACAAATGTGAAGTCTAGTTGGGTTAAGATAGGTAGGAATAATAATGCTAACCCGAATAATAATGCTAAGGTGTTTAGTAGAAATTATTATAGAAGTAATAATCAGGGTAATGCTAATAATAATTTTTCTCCTAACAGAGGTAATAGGCCAAATATATATAAGCCAGAGAAAGTGAGGACATTAACATGCTTCTTTTGCAATAAGAAGGGGCACGTAAAGACCATGTGTTATGCGTTTAAAAGAGTGCAAGATGCTAATAGTAGGCCAGTGATGGGTGTGGAAAAGAGAGATGGAGAAAATATCACGACAGGGTCCGCTGACCAATGACTACCTGGTTGTTTTGATAGATATTTGTCCTTTGGTAGTATTTCCTTCGCAAATTCGTCCGAGAAAAGAGGAGTACGTATTTTGGGTGATACTGGTGCAGCGCAGTCTTTGATCCTAAGGGAGGCATTACCTTGTAATTTTGTACCGGAAAGTGGGGAATTTGTGTTATTGACTGGTTTTCCTGATACGGTAAAATCGTATGCCATTGAAAATTTTAATTTAATCTGCCCCTCCTTTGCAGGGAATTTGAAATTGGCCATAGTAGATAAATTCCCGGTTAAGGAGGTTGATGTGATGATAGGGAATGATGTGGCTATGAAGTTTATTATGGTGTGTGTTACGTGGCTGCGCTCCTGCGTGAAGGTATGATGGGGTTTGTTGGAGAAGGGTTCCTCAGTGTGTTTCTGAGCCTCCAACCTTGAAGGGCACGATTATTGCTATTGGAATTATACTTTTCTTCGCCACATTATAGAGCCACGCTTTGAAGCCATATAATCATTGGATATCCTTACGCTGCAGCAAGAATTATTATTCTACATATTGTGTACTGCCCTTGGTTCAGTAAGAGCCAAGGGGACCTCTCTGTCCAAAGGTAAAAATTTTGATTCCTGTATTTGTGTGCCAGGCCCACGACCTGTATTCCTGGGCTGTTTTCATTATGGGAGCATTATAAAAGACTTTCAACACTATTGTTTTGGATCCTTGCTTCCTGCCACCCAGAATAAACCTCCAGGTGTGAAGTGTGAAGTAGCAGCAGCTACTCATTCTAGTGCTAGAATTGTTGACACTGCAGAGTCAACAATTTATATAGATTTAAGTAGTTAAGATCGCATTGATAGCCTAGCTGTAGATCTTGGAATGTTAACAGACAAGTTGAATTGGACTACTGAAGAGCTTATCAAGGCCCAGAAAAAGGGGTTTCGGGAACTCCCTATCGAGTCTGGGGAAGTGTCTGATATGACTGATCCCAAATTTAAGATAATTAATAATATTTCATATAGGTTGAGTAGGCCTATGGAGGTGGATAATGTTGATCATGAAATTGTGAAACAGATAATGGTTCCCTTTGGTTACAGGAAGGAGTTAATGTCATTGGCGCACGAAAGTGGTTTGGCCGGCCATTTTGGAATTCATAAAACTTCCTGCAAATTGTTAGGTAATTATTATTGGCCAAAGTTGAAGGCAGATGTAAAGAAATTTGACAATAGTTGTGATGTCCGTCAGAGGGTCGGTAAACCCAATCAGCGGATTCCAAAATCGCCTCTATGTCCTATTCCCGTAGTTTCCGAACCTTTTAAGGAAATCATTATTGATGTGGTTGGACCATTACCGAGGACAGGTAGTGGTAATGAGTATATTTTGACAATAATGGATAGGATGTCTCGATATCCCGAGGCAATACCACTACGTACCATTAAAAGCATTAAAATTGTTGACGTACTAATCGACTTTTTTACCAGGTTTGGGATGCCTAAGGTAATTCAATCAGATTGTGGATCTAATTTCGTGAGTAGGCATATCAAAGATAAAATTGCAGAGTTGAATATAAAGCATGTGACCTCTTCTCCATATCACCCCGAAAGTCAGGGAGTTCTGGAGAGATTTCATCAAACCCTGAAGTCTATGATAAAGAAGTATTGTTTGAGCCATGGTTCTGAATGGGATAAGGAATTGCCTTACTTGTTATTCGCTTTTTGTTCTATCCCAAGTCAGTCTTTGGGTTTTTCGCCTTTCAACCTTGTGTTTGGTCATTGTGTTCGAGGGCATCTCGATGTGGTTCGTGAGTCTTAGGAGGGAGACGTCTCTGAGGTTAATTTATTGGATTATGTGTCTAATCTAGGCGATAAATTAACCAAGGCTTGGAAATTTGCGGGTGAAAATTTATTATGTAGCCAAAAAAGAATGAAGTACTTTTTTGATAGAAGGTCCAAGGCACGCGACTTTGCGGTATTCGATAAAGTGTTGGTTTTGTTACCCTTCCCAGGGAATCCATTGAAAGCTTCTTTTTCAAGTCCTTGAAAAATTTTGAAAAAAAGTAAGTGAAGTTAACTATTCAGTGGAGACACCCGAAAGAAAGAAACCTTTTCAACTGTGCCATGTAAATATGTTGAAGGCTTATATGGAACGGGAGAAAGTCATTCCCGTGGCAACCATGGGGAATACGGTAGAGTACGAGAACAATAACCATTTTTCTTTTTCAGAGGGGGAGGTTATTGATGATAATTGTTTTAATGGATGTGAATGGCGGTCGGGTAATAGAAAGTCGTTGGGAAATTTTCGGGAGTAATTTCACATTTAGGTAAGGAAGAACAAAGGTCTTTGAAAAAATTAGTATCTAATTATAAGGAATTATTTTCGGATGTACCGGGTAGGACTTCGGTCCTTGAACATGATGTAGATGTAGGTAGCGCCATTCCTGTGAAACGATCTCCTTACAGGTTGAATCCCTTCAAAAATTAGGTTGTAGTGAAGGAGGTGGATTATATGTTAAAACATGACCTAATTGAACCTAGTCCAAGTCCGTGGTCATCACCGGTTGTATTGGTAAAGAAATCCGATGGTGATTTCAGGTTATGTTTTGATTACCATAAGTTGAATGTGTTATCTAAATCTGATTGTTATTCATTACCTCGCATTCAGGATTGTATTGATCGAATGGGTAAGGCCAAATACATTAGTAAATTCGATTTGTTGAAAGGTTATTGGCAAGTTCCTCTTTCAAAGTGGGCAAGGGCCTTGTCTGCTTTCCTAACACCACAGGAACTGTTTCAATGTAAAGTTATGCCGTTTGGTATGAAGAACGTGGCTGCCACCTTTCAGAGGTTAATGAATACTTTAGTCTATGGTTTAGAAGAATTTGATGTGTATATTGATGATATTGTAATTTATAGTGATGATTGGGAAACCCATTTAAAACGTATTAGGGCACTATTTGAAGTGTTGAAAAGGCGGGTTTGGTAATTAATTTAAAGAAAAGTGAATTCGCAAAGGCGAAGGTGGTATATTTGGGTCATGAGGTTGGTAATGGTAAAGTTGCTCCTAAGCAGGCCAATATCGAAAGTATTGAAAACATGGTAGTCCCTAAGTGTAGGAGGGATGTCAGAAGATTCCTTGGTTTGAGTGGGTACTACTGAAGGTTTGTTAGGAATTTTTCGGATATAGCCGATCCGTTGACAAATCTCTTGAGAAAGAAGGTAGCTTTTGTCTGGACGGATGAAACACAAAGGGCTTTTGATGATTCAAAAAGAGTATTAATTAATTTCCCTGTCTTGAGAGCTCCCGATTTTGACTCTCCTTTTTCTCTTGCCACGGACGCAAGTGACGTTGGGGTAGGAGCGGTGTTGTTGCAGAATGACGAACAGGGAGTTTCTCATCCTGTCGCATTCATTTCAAAGAAGTTGTCCTCCGCCCAACGTAGGTACTCTACTGTAGAGAAGGAGACTCTTGCGTTGGTACTTGCTATTAACCATTTTCAGGTTTAACTCTCCTCCACAGATACACCAATTAAGGCCTTGACAGATCATAATCCCTTGACCTTCATCAGGAGATACAAGAATAAAAATCAACGGTTAATGAGGTGGAGTCTCGTGTTGCAAGGGTGGAATTTAGAATTTTCCCACATCCCGGGGAAAGATAATATTGTTGTTGATTTTCTCTCTCGCAGCGCTGAATAGTGGTTATTGGCAGAGGGCTATGCAGTTTTTAAAGGTAGTATCTGTATCGTTCTAAATATGGTATGTGTGCTGTTGAAGTGGGCACGTAGTGAGTAGAAACAAAGGTATATTTAAGATTTATTAATCATGGTTTCTTTACAGAGGACGATGATGTTTTATGTGTAGTATACGGGATATTTAAGGTTAAAAGGTGAGGGTGATCACTGGTATTTGCTAATGGTTGATTAATTAGGTGGTCTAAGGTTTTGAGGTGTCAGGTACGATAAGGTTTACAACAAGCTAAGATAAGAGATAGGCACTAATCCGGTTGTTCTGTATTTTCAGGCTAATATTTACGCTTCATCGATTTTGTGTGTTTGTTTGCGCAGGGGAGTCTTGTGCTGGTCCTCTCTATGTCGTTCGATGTATGTGTATGTCTTGGACACTATGGTGATAAGTGTGATATAACACTGAAATAGACA
>NC_090732.1:78939505-78959505 GCF_036898095.1 Palaemon carinicauda | reverse complement strand
CTGAATAAATACTTTTCTTTTTAGAGAAAGTGGCATTTTACGTTTCATAATCTCTTTTTGTTTACCAAAAACTCTTTATCTCATGATTATCCATCTTTCAATTTTGGACTAATATCCAGGGGAAACACTTACTGTCTGTCCTAAGTAGGTATATTAGCACACATCATACTTTGAGTTGCACACAGAATCTCCACAATCTGATGGTTTTCGGGTTAAACAATTAATATACAGTCTTGATATAATTAGTAGTAAGGTTCTTCTATTTAAGGCATCAACTCCATGGAAATTACCAGAGGTATCTTTTTGTAAATACTTTATTAGAGTTAAAAAGAATATGACTGACTTAGAAGACAGGTCTCTTTTTATGGAACATGTTGCAGAACATAAGGGATTGACTTTTATATATACTGATGGCTCCAAATCTGATGCTGGCTTTTGATTTGGGGTACATAGTAATGGTTTTAATTGTAGAGGTGCACTTCCTCTAACAGCTTCAATATTTACTGCAGAACTGCATGACATACTAACCGCTATTGAGATAATGGTGTTGGAGAAGGAGGGTAATTCTACCATTTTTAGTGATGCAAGGAGTGTCCTTCAAGCTTTAGATGTTTTTAATTCTAGTATCCCTCTAGTTTTAAAGATTTTAGAATGACTTTTTATTATTGGACTGAGAGGTATATTAGTTCTATTTTTCGATTTAGTTGGGTTCCAGCACATGTAGGTGTGTCTGGGAATGAGAAGGTAGATTTACTGGCGAAGAATGCTGCATCCGAGTTGCTACCAAGAAGCTATCCCATTCCCTATAATGATTTCCTACCTACCATCAAGAAATTGTTTTATGATAATTGGCAGCAGCAATGGGATAGTCTAGATGGCAATAAAATGAGAGAAATAATAAATGTCATATCTTCTTGAATGTATACCATGATGCCCAGAAAGGGAGAGACGTCTCTATATCATCTCCGCATTAGTCACACTCGGTTGACACACGCGTTTCTGCTAAATGGCCAACACCAATCATATTGCGATGACTGTTTTGTCCCCTTGATAGTGAGACATTTGTTGATTGAATGCCCTACTCATAGTACTGAAAGGAGTACACATCTGTTCGAGGCTGAAGGTGAGGATGGCAGGTTCATCCTTGCCAAGATACTCGGACACGATGTGTCGTACAATAATAGTGGTAGTTTTAAATATATTTCAGATGCAGGCTTTCTGAAAGCCATCTAACTGTTATAAGGATGTTTTTGTTTTTATTGTTTTAAACTAAATAGATATTTATTTATTTATCTATTTATAACAAATAATATCGGCTTCAATGACCTTAGATGTCAGGATGCTAGATAACTCATAATCAATCAATCATTAACATTCTCTAGAGGTTTGTTCATAACTCTTATTTGTTTTCTCTCCATATATATATATATATATATATATATATATATATATATATATATATATATATATATATATATATATATATATATGGAGTATGGAGGAGGTATATCTTAGCAATCTATCTTTGCCAACGGTTATATAATTGGATGAGGAGCTTGGACTAACTAGAATTTTATGTGAGGAGGAAATGCCTCACTAAATCTCGATGAAGTAATTGGTAACAGGGTGAAGGATTGGTTTTAAGGCTTCTACTCCTGATGCCTGACGGTTGATCTTACGGGAATTAATGACATTGGTTAATTAGTTAGTTAGGCACCGCCCATCACCAGAAACTGGCCATCCTTTGATGAATTTAGCCAATGAATCCTCTATGGATTTAGTCAGTCTATGAAAAGCAAAAATGACCGAATGGCCCCCAGTCCCGGGCGTAACAGGGTGATAAGAATCTCCCGATTTACAAATATTAAAGAATTGAAAATTGACAATTGGAATGTTAGAACCATGAATCAGATTAGGAAAAGTTACCAAAAGTGGAGAATTAATTTATGAAATATGGTTTGAAAATCTTGGCCTTAAGTGAAACACGTTGTAAGGCGATTGGTAAAGAAATCTTAGACCAAGGCAATTCCTATCACTCCTCAGGAAGAGCAGATGGTGTTGAAAGAGAAGGGGTAGGTATGATAATGACACTAAGAACAGAAAAGGCATTAACGGAATGTAGAGCTGTAAACATTAGACTGTTACATACAAAGTTTAAATCAAACCAGTGCAATATGAGTATTATAGTTTGCTATGCACTAACATTTGATTCCCCTTAAAAAAGAAAAGATGAATGCTATGAAGAACTGCAGAGTATAATAGATGAGATCTCAGAGAGATATATGAAAATTGTGATTAGTGACTTCAATAAAATTGGAAGTAATAATAAAGGTAGAGAGAATGTGATGGGTGCTGCGGGTTTTAGCGAATTTGCAAATGAAAATGTGGCACTTTTTATATGTTTTTATTCAACAAACCATCTTCATATTATAAGGTTCTCTTTTTTTTATCACAAGGACATCCATAAATACACATGGACTTCACCATGTGGAAAAATCTATTAGATCACAAAGCTATGATTAAGAGAGAAGGAGGTCTCTAAGAAATTTAAGAAGCTAGAGAGGTCCAGATATTGGTAGTGATCACCAGTTCCTCATTGCTACACTATCAGCCAGTTGATAGTGAAGGTTTGGGACATGAAGTTAGAAGGAGAAAACCATGGAAATCAAATACTTGGGAAGAGAAAGGCAGAAATTGAATGTTGAAAGTTTTTGAGGAGGTAATGAAAATTATGAGCTAGACCATGCTAAGTATTCTAATAATGATAGTGAGGTCAAAAGAAAGCCAAGGAATGATTGGAGAGAATATTTAGACAAGAAAGGGGATGAAGCTGACAAAGCTATGAATTCAGGGAGTAGCTATGGGTTAAGAATTGCTCATAGAATTATTAATGAAATCTCTACTGGGGCAAAGGAGAGGAGACATATACTCATCAAGAAGAGAGATGGATCTGTTATAACAACAGAAAATGAAGAAAGGCAACATTGGATGGACCATTTTACTGAGGTCATGAATAGCAGATATGAAGGGAATAATTTGATTGATATACCTACTAAGAAGGAAAAAAAGTTAACACTATAAGAGAAAGATCCTCGAAGCAGCAACAGACATAAATAAGTTATATCGTCTCCTGAATGGTATAATGGGAAATGTAAAAGAAAAGAAGCTACCTGATGGATACAGTGACCAGGAATTAGCAAATAATTTTCTAGTATCCTTTAAAAACAAAATTGAAAACATAACCAGATCATTTGTAAATACTCAACATCAGATTAATGATACACCAGGCACACAGACAATATTAATACGATTTAACCACATAACATAAGATGACAATATCCTATGCCAATATCTGAAGTAATTGGAGAGAAAGACTTCTAGTCTAGCCGAAATAATAATGAGAATAGCAAATGCAAGCATTGATGAATGTAAGTTTCCTAAATCTGAGAAAATGGCTATAGTCACACCAGTTCTGAAAAAAATTCACTGGACTACCAGGAATTAAGCTCATATAGACCTATTTCAAATCTATCCTTTGTCTCAAAAGTGCTTGAATATGTAATTCTTGAACAACTAGTCAGCCACTTAAAAGTAATAGAAGCTTTGCCTGACAACCAATCTGCTTACAGAAAACTATACTCTACGGAGACAGCCATCTGCTCTGTTGTAAATGATGTGCTAGAAATGATGGATGAAAATAGATGTGGTATCTTAATACTGCTCGATCTCAGTGCTGCTTTTGATACAGTGGTGCATGAACTACTACTAAATGATCTACGGTCCATCGGCGTTGAAGATCAAGCCTTCGAATACCTTAAAGACTACTTAGTTGGTAAAAATTACTGTGTACAAATTGGAAAATCTTATTCATCATATGAACCCTTAAACAGAGGGGCACCCCAGGGGAGTGTACCTGGTCCAATCTTATTCTGCATCTATACTATTGGTCTATCGAAAATGCTACAAAGGCATGGCGTGAAGTTTAAACTATTTGCAGATGACACACAAATTTACTTCTCCATAAATGATATACATGACACTACTGAAACTCTAAACCGAATCCTTGATAGTGTTAGAGAATGGATGATATTTAAACAACTAAAATCAAATGAGAACAAAACTGAATTCATGGTGGTGGACAAGAGAAACGGCGTGAGATCTAGGTGTATTTCTTGACTGTAACCTGTCTCTAAATGCCCAAATAAATAATGTAATAAAAACTGCTGGTTATCATCTAAGAAATATTGCGTTTATAAAAAAGTACCTGGACGAAAATTCTGTAAAGAAACTTGTGATAAACTGTGTTATTACCAGGACTGACTACTGCAACTCTATCTACTACAATTTACCAAAAGTGCAACTTAAGAAATTACAAAACATAATAAACATAGGAGCAAGACTGATAAAAGGTGTCCCACCTTGAGAAAGGATCACCCCCATACTAATCGATTTACACTGGCTGCCGATTAAAGCGAGAATTGAATTTAAAATATGAACAATAATCCACCAAGTTATCAGAACCGGGCATCCAAAATACTTAAGAGAATTGCTTCATATTGCACAGTCAACAAATCGTGTCAAAACGGGAATAGTTACAGATGGCTTCAAACTGTTGGAACCTAGATTTATGTCCACTTTAGGCTCCAGAGCCTTTAAATATGCGGCCCCGAGACTAAATAATAAGCTCCCACGAAACATTCGAATGATTGAAGACATTAAGGCTTTCAAGAGGAAACTGAAGGCTCTTATGAATGAATTCAGTGTGTTTGAAGTCAAAGCTATCATTAAAAAAATTTAAAGGATGGAAATCCCCCTGGATACAATGGAATAACTACTGAGATGATATTGGCCGAAAATTAAGTGACTCCCACATTACTTACATGATCATTTTGTAGAATGTGGTGTGAAGAGGCAAAGCCTGATTAATGGGAGCTAGGAGTGTTCGTGAAAGTAACAAAAAAAGGTGATCTGGCTGATTGCAATAATTACAGAGGTATCACACTTACATCACTCGTCATGAAAATATATTGTATGCTAATTCTAAAGACACTAGAGAGAAAGATTGACGAAAATCTGGGAGATGAACAAGCAGGATTTAGAAAATGTAGAAGTTGTACTGACCAAATTTTCATTTTAAGACATCCACTTTTGATGGCATTTGTGGACTATGAAAAAACCTTTGATAATGTGCACCGGACAATTTTGTGGAGAGTCCAGCATTATTATGGAGTTCTTCTCAAATATGTAAATTTGATTAAGTCTGTTCATGAGCATAGCAAATGCAAAGTTGATAATAGTGGAATCCTAACATTTGAATTTCCAGTGAACAATGGAGTACTTCAAGAGAAAGTATTGTCATAAATGTTGTTTATCCTCCTCATGGATTTTGCAATGCATAGAACAGTTGGGGATGGTGGAGAAGGATTGGAGTGGATTGATAACAATAAGTTAGCTGTCCTATAGTATGCTGATGACCCTGTCCTTATTAGCAGAACACCACAGGACTTCCAAAACTTGCTTACCAGAATGCATGAAATATTACAGGAGGTTCGGCTCAAGATAAATAAAAGAAAGACAGAGATGATGAGAACGGAATATGCAATGAAAGATGAAATAGCATTGGAAGGAGAAAGGATTAAAGAGGTGGAATCATTTAAATATTTAGGAACTATGACCTCTAATAAAAGATTTTTAGAAATTGAGTTTAATGAAAGATGGAAAAAAGCCAATCAGACAATGGCTACGTTAAGTAAAATTTGGAAATCAAATCGCCTGAAATTGCATATAAAAATTAAGCTATATATCAGTTTAGTGATATCGGTGTTACTGTATGGACATGAGTCGTGGTATGACAATGAAACAATATCCAACATATTTCTTAGATTTGAGATCAAAGCCCTCAGAATAGATTGGGAGTTTAATGGCAGAACAGGATTAGAAACAAAACTATAAGAGAGATTACCCAAGTTCCATATGTGGATAAGATCACGGTGAGGGGTAGGTAGAGATGGTTTGGGCATGCTCTTTGTGCTCCCAAAAAGAGATTAGTTCAACAAACCTTCAAATGGGCTCTACGAGACACTAGGAGAGTTGGAAGACCCAGGCCTACATGTCTGAGGACTATGAAGAGTGAAGTAGGAGATAATGAATGAAGGAGTATTGATTTAAAAGTTCAGGATAGAGACGACTAGCGAAAAATAACCGAGGCCCTTTTGCGTCAATAGATGTAGGAGGAGATGATATATATATATATATATATATATATATATATATATATATATATATATATATGTATTATATATACATATATATATATGTATATATATGTATATATATACTGTATATATATATATATATATATATATATATATATATATATATATATATATTTATATATATATATATATATATATATATATATATGTGTGTGTGTGTGTGTGTGTGTGTGTGTGTATAAGATAATACTGGTAGGACCATCTGATTGAATTCTTATCTTAGGATCTCTTCTATTACACTCTGCAGTTAAGCTCTTCATAGTATTCATGGAACATCTTTCTTGGAGAAAGTAGTATTTTACGTTTCATAATCTCATTTTGTTTACCAAATGTTCTCCACCCCAAGCTCATCTTTCTTTTAACTTCCGCCCCATGTCCTAGGGAAACACTGCCTGTCCTAAGTAAGTAGGTCATCCATAACACCTATTTGTTGTCTCTTTATTTTCATTGAGCATTATCTTAGTTTTAATCATATTCATTTTCAGTCATACATTTCTGTTTTCTCTTTTCAAATTTTCAATCATCATTTGCATTTCCTCCCATGATTCACTAAACACAATTATGGTATCTGCAATTCTTGAGTTGTTTACTATTCCTCATAAATATCAATTTTTACATTTTCCCAATCTAATTTTTTTTTAAATTCTATTAGGCATGCTTTGAACAATTTAGGAGAGATGGGCTCTCTCTGTCTACCTCCTTTCTAAATCGGAATTTAATCACGATCTTTATGTAGTTTTAGGATTGCGGTGCTTCCCGTACAGATATCTTCGTGCTCTAACATAAGATTCATTTATTCCTTATCCTTAAAGAGCTTTCATTACTGCTGAAGTTATGACAGAACCAAATCTTTCTCATAGTCTATAAATGTCATACATATTGGTTTATCATACTCTGTTGATTTTCCATTAGCTAGTTAATTACATGGATATGGTCAGTTGTTGAATACCCACTTCTGAAGCCTGCTGCTCTCTTGGTTGAATAAAGTCTAGCAGTCTTTCTATTCGACCTAATATGATCTTTGTAAATATTTCCTATATCACTGAAATTAAAGTTACTGGGCAGTAATTTTTCAGGTCTTTTGTGTCTTCCTTTTTGTGAATTAGTATATTTTTTTTTTCAAGCTGTATGTATAGAGCATTCGTGCAGATATTCCGTGTAAATTTCAGTAAGTTTTACTACTATGAAATCTCCCCATCTATGATTAAATCAATTGTTAGGCCATATTCTCCTGCTGCTTTGCATCTTCTCATGCCTTTTAATGCTATCTTTACTTCTCCTACCGTTACTTTTGGTACCGGTTCATGTGTTTCATTATTTCTATTGGCAAAGCTATTTCTTATATCACTATTGTATAGCATTTTATAGAAATTCTCTGCAATTTTCATTACTCTATCTCTTTTGTTGATGATATATCCATTTTTATCCTTTAAAGCCAAAATCTGTTGGCGTTCTGTTCCAAGACTTCTTTTCATCAATTTGATGCTTCTTTCTTTCTTTGGTGTTTCCTCTTATTTGGTCTACTTGTCTTTAAGAATGTCTTGAATTATTATTTTGCTTATTGTTCTATGTAATTATACACACCATAATATATATTCATACAAACATATTATACATACATACATACATATATATATATACATATATATATATATATATATATATATATATATATATATATATATATATATATAAATAAATAAATATATATATATATATATATATATATATATATATATATATATATATATATATATACATATATATATATATATATATATATATATATATATATATATATATATATATATATATACTGTATACTTTTTTAACTATAATACTAGTAAATAAACCACCAGCTCCCATCTGTTCTGTTTAAAAACATGGGCTACATGATTAAACAACAAAAAGAACTCATAGGGACAAGACTGCTCATTTGAACATCATGACCTATTTTAAGAAATTTCTATAAGGAGAGTTTTGCAGGCACTAATGTCCTTGCAACAGTCAAACTACACGCTAGGTAACACATGATATTTTCAACACGTGCATTCAAATGTTTTGCCAACAAATGTTATAAAACTTTAGATAATATAATGGGGGAGTTATAAAAATGGAACGTTAATTGACAGGGGTATGGCTATCAAAAGTTCAAATACCTAATGGAATAGCATTACCAGTTCTCCAAAGAGTGCAAAAGGTACTTCTTATATGTAACTTAAAAGAATTTGAATACAATATAGGAGTTAATTAATCAGTTTTCAGCTAAAAAAGTAGATATTTGGGTCTACCACTCCATAACCTTTAAGATTAAATGAAATATTCAAAGTTTCAGGGACTAGACAGCTAAAATAAACAGTTTAGCTTCATGAAAACAGGAACAAGGTATAACGAGTTTTTCACTGCTCAAACACATCAGTCTAAACAGCTTAACCTTGCCTTTCATTGAATCCTCTATACTTGTATCCAATACATACACTACAATCTCCCTCTATCTTCAGAAAGAAAACTTTGACCGACCCAAATACCAATTATGAATTATTACTTCCTGAGAGTTTCTAAGATTAGTGTAAGGGTGAAATTTCTCTTTCATTATCCTGCCTTTTTACAAAAATTTCTTTGCACTCTCTCACAACTGGAAAAATTCTCATGTTTACGTATAAAGATAGTTTTTACCCGCGAAAAGCACAAAAATAAATCAAACCTCTCAAATGGAAAGGAACAAATATAGAGCAGTCCATCGTTACTAATAAACAACATACTTATAAGTTTGTTGATAGTAAAATAATATAGTTGTGTGATATTGCTAACCAGGTCAGTCTTGGACTTTGAATACTTTGCCACTTGTCAGGCCCGTCAGATGAGGATTCAGGGCTGCAGGGATCTCTTTTCTGATATGTTGCTGCAAGTACATTGTTGTCCACACTCATTCTCCAGACCAAACAGTCGTTAGCAAGGTTTCCAGGTCAGCTGGCAGAATTTTTTATTTCTTTAATATTGACTAAGTCATTTTGGCGTCCATTTTTTTAGATGTCCACATAAAATTTGTTTTGGGATTCGTTTCATAGTCATACACATCATGTGACCAAGTTAGCGTTGCTGGCGTTTGGGAAACACGACATATATGCATGTTCATCCCGTTCTTTCCAGAATCTGTGTGTGCAGAATCCAATCTTGTCAGGAAAGGCCCATAGTTTTCTGCAAACAGGATATACGAAAATTTTAAAGTCGCTTGAGATGGCTCAGATAGGATCTTTGCTGCTGTAGCTGAAGTTCAATGGATTACCACCCAATTTCCAAACTCCCATATTATCTAAAGGTTTTGAACGTCTATTGGCCAAACGTCTTCATAGGTTTGCTGAAGGTAATCATCTGTTCCCTAGTTTGCCATTTGGTTTTCGCAAAGGCCTTGGAACATGTGATGCCCTTCTTACAATCTCCAATGCTGTACAGAAATCCCTTGATTGTCGTCAGGAAGTTCATATGATTGGCCTTGATTTTAGTGCTGCCTTTGACCGTGTTAATCATGAGGCCCTTGTTTTCGAACTTGAATAGTTGGGAATGGGTGGTTAGTTTCATAGCATTATTATTGAATTTTTAAGTAATAGATCGCAAAGAGTTGTTGTTGATGGGCACCATTGTGAGTATATGAATGTGATATCTGGTGTTTCTCAGGGTAGTGTTCTTGGCCCATTAATTTTTATAATATATACACATGATATGTGGTTTGGCCTAGAAAACAAGCTTGTTGCATATGCAGATGATACTACACTCTTTGCATCAATTCCATCTCCTGAATGTAGATCTGGGGTTGCTGAATCCCTTAATAAAGATCTAGCTAAAATTAGTGCTTAGTGCAAATTATGGGGCATGAAGTTGAATACTAACAAAACTCTAAGTATGACTGTAAGAAGATCAAGGACAGTGGCTCCTCAACATTCAGATCTAAGCATTGACAATGTTTCTTTAACTCTGTAAGACTTTTAAAATTTCAGGTGATTCACGGCAGCAAATTTACTTTTGAAAAACAGATTAGGTCTGTCTTCTTCAATTAGACAAAAACTTGACTTATCGAGAAAATCTTTCAAGATTTTCAGTGATCAATCTAATCTGAAGAAGTATTTTAATTCTTTCATTTCACATAGTTTCGAGTATTGTTCTCCTGTCTGGTCATCTGCTGCTCATTCTCATTTTAATTTTTTGGACAGGAACTTATAATATATTTCTTATTCCTGATCTAGATATTAATCTCTGGCCCCGTCGTTCAATTAGTTCGTTTTGCCTATTGCATAGGATTTTTCATACTTTACATTCAGATCTTCCGGGACAGTTCCATCCTGTTCATAATACTAGGTATGCAGTTAATTCTAATAGTTAGGCCTGCTCTATCATGAGACTCAATGCTACACAGAATTATAGAAGTTTTATTCCAGCTTTGACCAAGATGTGGAATGATCATCCTAATCGGGTAGTTGAATCGGTAGAACTTTCAAAGTTCAAACTTACAGCAAATATTTTTATATTGAACAGGCTGACACAAGTCTTTTTATAGCATCTTGCTTTTCCAACTAGGGTTGTAACTTAGCTAATACTACTACTACTACTACTACTACTACTACTACTACTACTACTACTACTACTACTACTAATAATAATAATAATAATAATAATAATAATAATAATAATAATAATAATAAAAATAATAATAATAATAATAATAATAATAATAATAATAATAATAATATAGAGAAGATTGAGATATATACTGCTTTATATACTTTGATTTTACTTGCCAGTTTCGGATATTTGTTCTGAAAACCCTGGTCCTCAGACTGCCAGAAGACATGAAGCCTAGCTTATTTTATCAAACACCCTTATGTTGATCTCAGTAGTGGCTGAAACAATGATTCCTAGGTATTTGAATCATTGAACAGGGAAGATGGACACATTGTGATTTGGTTTCGTTGATTGTACTGTGGCTTTAGTTTTCTTGCATTTATCTGTAAACAAAGTTCTTTACATACTGAAGATAGTGTTTAAAATGTGTAGCATTGACTCTGCACTGTAAGCCAAAATGGCAGCACCCATTACAAGTCAATAACTATCAAAATTATGTTTTTATATGGGGGTGTAACCATCTGATATTGAATCACTACCGTTCATTCGCTATTATATTTGAACCCCGTATTTTACTCGAATCTTTTGCTGTAATGAAATATTTATTGAAAAGGACAGGGGCTAGAACATCACCCTACTTTATTCCCATTTCTACAAAGAAAGATGGGGATACCAAACCGCCAATAATGACTTTTGCTGCCACGGTGGAATGAAAGAGCTGAAGTAATTTGTGAAATTTGCTCGGAGTTCCACATTTTGCAAGTATCTTCCATAGAAGTTCACAAGGTATTGTGTCAAAGGAGTTTGGTCATATTTTACGTCATTTACACCCTTCCAGAGTATTCTAAAGATACTACTTTCATTTTTAGCTAATATATGGGCACTTTATCAAACTGCTTTTTGATGGAGAACCATACAAAATTAGGTTATATTTAATTTATTGTTTACTTAACTATGGATTTGGAGGATATTTTCATCAGTGTACCTGATTGACAATATTATGGTCATTCGGACCTGATGTTAAATTTAGCTGAAACCAAGACACGTTTCATAATAATTTTTCTATTCCATGCAACCGTTCCACTGTTCACAGTGTATTGGTAGCATTTATCTCATAATTATAAAAAGCAGTCGGAACTTCCTACAAATATATCATTCTTTAATTCATAAGACATTAACTATCGCATATGAAAATCATGAAAAGGTTTGTAAGACTGCCTTTAGCTTTGAAGATGATGATATAAAAACCAAAAATCTAGATCTGTTATTCAGTTTGAAAATTGTTCTCTGCTGCATCCGGGGAACAATAACTATGCCACTATGCTATGAAGTAAATAACCTCTAAGACTCCAATTACAAAATATACAAATGTAATCTTTAAAATAAACTATGTCAATGGCAGCAATCAAATTTCACTTAAAAAGTTCCGCAATTTACATCGATTTAGGTTGCCTTTTGAACTAGTTAAATCTTTAATACATATCTGACTATCCTATAAACAAAAAAACTTGTTTTTAGCAAAAACAATTTATAATGAGGGATTACTGCAATAATAGATATAAGCATATTAAACAAGCAACTTAGAAAAACCTAACAATTAAATTTTGTGAGAAAATAATAATGTTCTTAAATTTATACTGATTTGTTTGCTTGAATGGTTTTCACAAAAAATAATTTTATTAAAAGAGCTTACACCGAGAAACAAAATGAAAATTGTGATCAGAAGAATGTTAAAAGTCAAAGGTCGTACTTATCAACGCTACTGTTTTTAACCAGGTTAGGAATTTTCACTATCAGCTAATTAAGGAATGATAGTGTACCCTCATATATGTAGATGGAGGCTCCCATAATTCCATCATTCAAGAATTTTAGTAATATTATGAAGATTGATTTTGAATATTGAGTCTCGTCCAACATATCAAAAATCATTATTGGTCTGACAGCTAAATTTAGCACAATTCTGGTTTCAGCACAGGGAGCGATTACACAGCATTAAAACAAAAATTCTTATCATCATTGTAAGTTCTTGGACTGGGGGATTAAGATCATTAACCATTTAAAAGTTAGTGCGATATCTAGCCACCTAATAGCTCCCATTACCATTTTATGAATACAATTTGAGAGACTATGACCATTGCGGTAAAATAGTCGGAAAGAACAAGTAATTTAGACACTGGCTTCATATGTGATAGAAGTGAGACAAAACTACGTTCAAAACATTTCCAACTGCAACAAAACCAGGCTTCTGAAACAGCTGCAAACAATCGATAGATTGATAGAAATCCTGAGCAAACTTATAGTAATTATCAGTAACACCTGAGGTGTCATGAGGAATCCAGAGATAACAGAAGAGGCTTAAAGTTAAGGCATTGGACCGAACACATTTTCATTTTCATTATACTCCCAGACGTTAAATTTGCTAAAAAGATATATGCACCAGTGCCATGATATAATAATAAAAAAACAATACAATATAACAGTAGTATAGAGATAGTATTCTATACTTTCCAAGAATAAAAGAAAAAACAAACTGTAAAGTTCCTATGACAGAAAACTTTCCATTAAATTTGAAGATTTTAGATACCCTGAATTCTTTATTAACACAAATTAGGAGTACGCAGATTCTCATACAGATGACTCGTGTTAGAGGCATTATCTTCAGACCATAAGATATCAAACCATCATACTAAAGACATAGTTAACTATCATACTTAAAACAGGGTAAACGAGTGTTAAACTTTAATATCATATCAAATTTCAATATCAATTCTTAAAAACAGGAAATTCTATTAAAAACCCTCAGTTCTCTAGTTATCTGACTAAGATATACTTTGGAGATCTTGATTAGCCAGCTAATTGCCGCACGAGACATACAATTGCATCCCAAGTGTGAATCCCTTTGAAAATATGGTAAGACTACGACAGCTGTAAGGCCAAAGAGTCATAAAAATGTTTGACCCACTAAAAAGGGCCTCATTATCTCTATCATACGTAATGAGATAATTGGTTAAACCTCAAACAACGTTTACATCAGGTATGGGCAATTGTTTGCCGACTGAAAGCTACATTTTAATATAGCTCGATACACACATTCCTGATTATGGCTCCCTATGCTGATTTTTTGCTCCCAATGCTGTTTTTTGTTCCATCGTAAAAAAATTGCCGATTTTCCTAGATTATGTGCGATTGGAGGGGCCAGGCCGAAGATCGAAGTCACAGGCGCAAAATCTGGAATAATCGGGGACCACGCTACGACTGTATTACGACTGTCGAATCAGTATTATGATTACGTTTCGATGATTGTAAAGGTTTACGATGATTGGTTGTGTGCTAGGGAAATTAGGCCAAGCCCCTTAACAATGTTCGGGAAGTTGTGTGTATGGTGACAGTGAACTGAAGTTGCCACAAACAGCAGAAGAGTGGGAGCAGGTGGCCCAACGGTACGAAGAACACTGGAACCTGCCACATTGTATTGGTGCCATTGACGGAAATAGCATTCATCTTCGCAGCCCAGCACTAGGTGGCAGCTACTACTACAACTACAAGAAGTTTTATTCAACTGTGTTGCTGGCCATTGTTGATGCAGCATACAAGTTCATGTACGTTGAAGTTTGTGCCATAGGGTCCGAATCTCATGGTGGTGTCTTCGCTAGAACCCAGCTTGCTGGTCTTCTGGACAGAATTGAGGCTCAACCCCCGAAACCCAAAGTGTTATCCAAGGATCCAACAGGGCCACCTACAGAGTATTTCTTTGTTGGTGATGATCCATTCTCACTTCGCACCTACCTCATGAAGCCACACCCCAACGGAGCCCTTACGAGAGAAGAGAAAATCTATAACTATTATTATTATTATTATTATTACTATCCAAGCTACAACCCTAATTGGAAAAGCAAGATGCTATAAGCCCAGGGGCTCCAATAGGGAAAAATAGCCCAGTGAGGAAAGGAAATAAGGAAATAAATAACTGAAGAGAACAAATTAACAATAAATCATTCTAAAAAAAGTAATGTCAAAAGAGATATATCATATATAAACTATTAACAACGTCAACAACAAATATGTTATATATATAAACTATAAAAAGACTCATGTCCGCCTGGTCAACAAAAAAGCATTTGCTCCAACTTTGAACTTTTGAAGTTCTACTGATTCAACAACCCGATTAGGCCCAGACTGACAGTGGAGAATGCCTTTTGCATTCTGACCAACTGCTTTTGAGTCCTTCCCACCTCTATATGCCTCAAACCAGACCGTGTAGAGGCTGTTGTCATGGCCACCTGCATTCTACACAACATTTTGAGTCACCAGGTAAATCATCGAAGGTGCATGGAGGGCGGACCCACCCGTCGGAAATGCCCTACCAATGACACGGAACAGGGCCACCCAGTTAGCCAGGAATCAGCGGGACTACCGAAGAAGTACTTCAACTCACCCTAAGGGGCAGTGCCTTGGCAGAACAAATCAATCTCCTAATAGGTAAGATTACATTTCACTGTTTCCGTTTAGTGTGAATGCCTATGGCAGTGAATTAATCCCTGAAGGATGTTTTAAGTTTCATAGGATATAAAAGATACTGTGATTCAAATATGCAAGCTTCATTAACATACTATGTTTTGGGCTTATTTCACTGTCACTGGCACAAAAATTTTGATAGTGGTTATTGTTTCTATAGGTTTGTTTTGTAGTTTGGAATATTTATGATTTAGTTAATATGTTATCAATAGTATTTCTCTTCTTTTAAGTACTGTTCTTCAACTTATTATTATCAATATTATTATTAATAACCTTCTTCGTTATTCTTATTATTTTTCTTTAAAGTCTTATTTTATTCAATTTCCTTCTAGTTTATATTACTATTTTCATATCTTTGATATATTTGTTTGTACCTTTAGTATTAATAACCTTCTTCGTTAGTCTTATTATTTTTCTTTAAAGTCTTATTTCATTTAATTTCCTTCTTGTTTATTTTCATATCTTAAGTATATTTTTTGTACCTTATAACATTAAATGGTTAATAATATATTGGAGTTAAAACACTAGTGACATTTCTACTTCTATTTATTAATAAAATAACAATAAGTACAATCTTACAATATAAAAAAATATACATATTCTCAAAAGTAAATTACATTTTACATATTCTTCTGTGACTGTGTTTTTGTGGGGTTCATGGCACAGCTGCTTGTCGATGGGTTTGGCCTATGTGGTAAGGTGAACAGCCCCTGCATAAAACTGTTGCTGGGAAGGCTGACATTTAGGTCAGGCACAGGTGGTCTGACCGCCGGTGTGGAGCACATGGGCCTCAGCACCTCCGACAGTGTGGCATATTGGTTGGGGGTGATGGTGAGAGGCACTTGGTCCACGGAGGGAGCCAGTGGGGCTGGTATAGTGGCGGGCTGTGGGGGAGGCTGTGGGGCAGACTGTCGTTTATCTAAGTTGTAGAAGGTATTTAGGAGGAGATCTGCTTCGTCAGGCTCCCCACCCCTCTGTTGTGCAGCAGAAAACCTTTTGATGACTGCCACCGCCTCCATCTTCAACAGATGACTCAACGCTCCCCCTAAGCCTGCGGCGTCTTGAGCATAGCACTGGAACAAAGTCTTTCAATGCTCCACCTCTGGGTTTCTGATCACCAAAGCTGCTGCCTCCTTCAGGGTATCGCGGGTGGCAGTCGCGTCCTTTATTAACTATGGGAAGGGAAGATAAACATTAGGAGACAATATAAACATATTTTAAAAATGTTCATAATAATTGCAAGTCTTTTGACTGAAAATTAATAGCTTCTAAAGATAAACATACTTGAAAACATGTCAGTAAACATTACAAGTAGTTTAACTGAAAATTAATAGCTTCTGTACATATCAACATATTTGAAAACATGCCAGTAAACATTGTAATTAGTTTAACTGAAAATTAGTAACTATTATAGATATGCAAGTACTTTGCTGGAAAATTAATAGCTACGTACTTTTTCTATTCCAGCAGCTCTTGATTTCTGTTTCGTCTGCCTGGGCTGGGCGATGGCGGGGGTGGCAGCAATCTCCTAGATGGGCTCCTCGTCCATTGCTGGTTTGTCACCAGGGATGGCACCAGGGTCGGCACCGGGGTTGGCACCAATGATGGCAACAGCCAAATCGGCAGGAGGGGCAGCAGCAGAGGCAGGAGACTGGAAGATGTATAAAAAGAAATTATTGGATAGACATGTAGACAGTACCTGATATCATGTATATGTATATGTATATTATGTATATTAAATTTATAATATATTTCATTGTGTTTGGAGACTGCATATCCATAAATAATTACTAAACAAATTATTTGTCTTTAAACGAAAAAGACAAATAGTAATTAAAATGATAATAACAGTATTAATATTAATATTAGTAATGTAATAATATTTAGTAATCATAATAATGAGAATGATATTGGAAAAAATAATAACAGTAAGAATGATTATCATAATATTGAAAATAATAATGATAATGATAATTATAATAATATTAAAAAAAATCATTAATACTAATAATATTGATAATAACAATAACAGTAACAATAACAATCATGATAAACAAATTTTTTAATAACCATTAAAAATAACATATCAATTGTTCTTTGTACGTAGTGCACTTTCGAAGTTAAAGTTCAATTACTGACACAGCACTCGACATTACCTAATCACATATGGCAAACCTAGGACCCTGGGCTTCCTCTGTCGAATTATGTGGGGCTTCAGGAAGTGGAATGTCCGGAGAATCCCCTTCTCCCTCTCGGTGGGCCTCACTGCTCCCTGGCCACTCTTCTCCTTGCTGAGGCGGCCAAATCGGGTCCGGGTGGTTGTCAGCCACTGTTCCAGCTCTAGGCCAGTGATTGGTGTGGGTCAAGGCTCTTCTCACATCTTCTCCGTGACAGCCTGCTTCTTGGCCTTATTCCTGTAGTCCAGAAGGCCTGTGTTGTACAGGAAAGGGAAGTCGAACTCCAGCCAGTCTTCCAGCCGGCGTTTGGTTTCCTCAGGCAGAATAACCTGTACGGACTTCCTCTTCCTTTTTTGGCTTGGTAGATCTCCTGTTCTTCCACTTCCCCCTCGTCATCAACCTCCGTCAGTGACTGCTCAAGGATTTCAACCTCGTGCTCCTCCAGGTTTATCACCATATCCTGATCGTCTCCAATGACATTCAGTGTTGGTATGATAGTGAGGCCTCATCCATAGGTGTTGGTGGGGTGGTGGTGGCAATGTCTCCTGAAGGAGAACTTGGGACCTCCTCAAAGTGTGCTGGGCTTGGACTACAAGTGGGGGAGGGCTTTGTTGGCGAGGAGCCTTTCCCATGGCCATATTCAACTTCTTCATGTCCTTCTTGTGCATGATTTCGGCGGTGGTAGGGTGCTGAGAAAGGTGCAGAGGACATGTGTGCTGACTCAAGCGAAAGTCGAAAGCAGACTGTCGAAAGGCATCCCCGCACCTTGTATTTACGCTTGGGGTTCATGGATGCCCTGCCCACGATGACAACGTTCATTGGAAGGTTGCCATCGAGAGTATTTTTTCACCGAAGTTCGTGCGTGCATTTTGATCACCATATTCTAGATTATGATGATCTAAATGCTCTTCGATGATCGAAGACACATTTGGATGATCGAAGACATGTTACGACGATCAGAAATTGCATGCCAAAGTTTCTTAAAAATGTTAACAAATGGCAGTTGCCCTGACCATTTAGCGCAGCGCTAAATGGTCGGCCTGGTTCGGGCCACGTGGCACCGCGCCACGAGGCTCGTCCCATTTCCCGCCATTCGTACTAACCTCACCGACGTGACAAAAAAACCCTTCCATATTCGGCCATTACACCTTCGATAATAATTGTAGGTTGCCAACTACCAATTTTCCTGTCTTTGGGAGCAATCGGGTGCAAAATCGTGAATGTGTGAACCCAGCCTATAGCCAAGAGAGTGAGAGACTCATGATAATACACATATGTAATAAATATTAATTGCCCAATATACAGTATACTGTTTTTTTTTTGCAATTTTTCCTCGTTTTATTTGTATTACTACTGGTATAAATATAAATCATATACAGTCTTAGGGGCCGCAGGGTGACCATGCCTGGAGTACATATTAATATATTTATTCTATTCAGTAGCAGAGGGAGTAAAGCATCAATGGAAATATTATGAACTTATTAGGATAGTCATCAAAGAAGAGATAGAGACCAGTAAGAGATCAAAAGGCACAATGAACCTATTTCAGCTTGTCCTAAGAGAGAGAAGGATCCGACCGTTTGAAAGAGAAAGTATTATCAACAGTTAGAGGTCATAGATACCAAATGATTTGAATCTTTACTGATTAAAGTAAATATGAGTTTGTTCTATATATATATATATATATATATATATATATATATATATATATATATATATATATATATATATATATATATATATATATATATAATATACATATATATATATATATATATATATATATATATATATATATATATATATATATATTATATATATATATATATATATATATATATATTTATATATATATATATATATATATATATATATATATATATATATATATATATATATATCCTAATGGTTATGGTGTAAACTGTTACTTCGATTATACTCGTCATAAATTCGACTCCTTGTCCTGCTAGAAATTTTTATCATAAAAAGAATTTCCTAATCGGTCTCTGAATTCGCTATCAAAGGGATCTAGGACTTATTTGATTAAAAATATTATCTATCTATATAAACTTACATGTATACTATTACGGTTAGCAAATTACATAAACTCCCAAGCTCCAAACTCACCTGTTTATTCTAACATAAATCTGTTACACTTGAATAATACCCGAGCTCTGAGAAATTATGCAACCTCCAGACGGCAATATGTAAAAACGATGAATATCCAATGGTCTCTTACGTACATTCAAAACAAAACTTGGTGATATCTAATAAGAACTATTCAAAACCTCTTACTTCATTCTCAGTTAGGGATTACAAGCTAAGCTCTGTTAAGAAATATGGGTAATTGAAAAAAAAACACACATTATTAAAATAAATATATTCTATAAGAGTTACAACACTAATGCAAACAGAA
>NC_090732.1:78922005-78934505 GCF_036898095.1 Palaemon carinicauda | reverse complement strand
GCTCCCAAGGCATCCCTATCCCCCGATTCGTATGCGTGCCTGGCGCCAATCCTGGCGCCATCTGTATTCCTTTTTGCGTAGCTTAACAACTCGGTGTTTTTTCCTGTTTTTCTCGCAAATCTTGGATTTATTCAACTTTTCATGGCTTCTTCGTCTTCGTTGACCTCGGATAAGTTGAGTATAGTGTCTGTTATGTATAAATGTAGGCTCTTGGTAAAATTTTGAGTGATTAATAGGATTAATCTTTGATACAAGAGCCGTAGCCTACCAGAGGTGTCCTGGACACTGTCACTCGCTAGGTATAAATTAGTTAGTCAGAGTGACATTCCTGGTTGTTTTGCTTAATAAAATTTAGCTATTTAGCTTTACATAGGATTTCCTTTCGTGCTTAGTATTATTTGGCGAAGTATTCGCCATTCTGGCCTACGCTAGGCCATGTAGCCTAGTCGTTTGGTCCTAGTACTTAATGCATGATTATGGTTTTTCCGAGTGTAATTAAAATTTTATTGAAGCTTTAGGCTATATTTTATACATTTAGACTGTGTGGAATATTTCCAAGATTGTATACGTGAGAGTTTCGGTGAATTAGGTAATCGATTCTCTTGGTGCCTAGGCTAATTGCTTATGGAGCCTTAGTATACTTTATCATACTCCCCGGTTGCTTTCTTTTCTTCGGAGAAGGTATGCAATCCCTTTCCCTCTGTTTAAGCCTTGGGCTTATCCCTAAGTGGTTTTTTCCGAATTTATTTTCGATAAAACTATACTAGGGTGTTACTGTACCTTCCTGTTCCTGCTGAGTCTGGTTCAAAGAGGGACAGAACAACAGAGTTTTTAGTCTGAGTCCGTGTTGTTTGGCTTGGGGCAGAGTCTCCCTCGCTGACCTAACACTTACAAAGGGAGCTGAGCTCCCTTAGGTCACTGTCGAAGGTTTCTGTAGTTATGATTCCTTCTTGTGTGATCGACCAGACTAAGTCCTGTTGCTGTTCTCGGGGAGGATAAATCTTCCCTTGGGAGTTGCAACGCCTTCCTTGCTTTGGTGCTCTGGAAGCTGGCAGGTATTATACTACTGCGCTGGCCCTTTCCCTTAGATCTCCCTTAGGCTAAGACAGAGTTCTTGGCTGCGGGTGATCTGTCACTAAAGCAAGGTTGGCAGGACCCTCTTGGCCCTTCCCCCTCTATCTCCGTAATGGCCTAGCCATTACTGTACTGTACCTTGCCGGCCGGCAGAGCTGGCCGGCAGGGGTATTACTGTACCATATGTCATTCTACTTCTGGACCTAGTATAGGTTGGGATATGGATTGACTAAGCCCATTGCCGGCCGGCAGAGACGCTGGACGGCAAGGGTCTTATGTTTTCGAGTGCTGCCCGGACCTCTCTTGGTCCCTCATCCATGCCTGCCGGCAGAGCCGGACGGCATTGGTCAAGGAAGCCTGAATTAAGTTTCTCCCCTTCCTTATATGCACTCTTTCGGTTGCCGGGCTTGGGGGGTTGTGTACACTCTTATCCCGGCATCCATTCTATTTTCTTCTAGTGCTGTACCTGTCCCGGCAGCCGGCCTATGAGGCCGGCTGCCGGCCTGTGAGGCCGGCAGCCGGGCAGGGGTAGTCTTCTGGTTCTTTTGCTGCCGGCTGGCATCGGTCTTGTACCTTTGCCGGCCGGCTTATGTCAGTCCTTGTCTGCCGGTCACCAAGAGTGTGGCCGGCAGCTGGGTACTACCTTGTGTAGTTGCTGGCCGGCAATCATTGCCGGCCAACACTGGCTGTTACTGGCCGGCAGCTGCTGCCGCCGGCACAGGCATTTGAACCAGAGGGCTGCCGCCCTATAGCTGTTAAGTAGTATACTTTAAAGCTAATTGTGGTGTGTGCCGGCCGGCAAAGGCAGGCCGGCACACATCCTCCTATACTGTACTAGTATTCTTCTGTATAGCATATACAGTAAGAAGAAAACTATAGTAAAAGTTTAGGTACAGCACTGTATCTTCTAACACTATTGTGTTTTCTTACACAGCCCTTTGCTGTTGCCCTCAGACAGGAAGCAGAGTTCTTCCCCGTCTATTATCCAGGATTTTTAAAAATCATTGCCTAGGTGTGAGCTCCACCTGTTTCCTCTGGAAACCTTGCATTGGTTACTCTAGTAGAGATAAACCATTTTTGATTTTATTATCCGGAAGGCTGCAACAATGGGTTGTGAGGGAAACACAAGTGTGTGTCTTTCATTTATGAATTGTTATGCTATAATATGCATATCCAGTGATACATAGTTCACTTGATACTCATGGAAATTTCTTCTCTTTACAGGAGGACCCTCCGAAGTGCGGAAATGTTTTCTGCAATGTCCGCAGCAAAAACCTCTGCGGACATGAGTGTTGTAGGAGACACGCAGCATGCGCTGTCTCCAAGGATGATCTCCAGTATTGGGACCCTCAGGTATGTACTGTATGCACTAACCTGATTACTGAGGCTTTTGATTCCCCTAGAACGGCGGAATCAAGGGATATAGCTAGGGAAAAGCTTCGTACTTGGGTAAGGGGCTTCAAGAAGAACACCTCTGGCCCTTATCTTCCAAGTGAGAAGATGAGGGCGTATCTTTTTCCCCAGGCATCAGCTGAGGCAGTGATTCCCCAGCCTCAAGAGGAGATCCTTCAAGATCAAGTCCAGGTGGACGAGGAAGTCGCAGATGCGATGCAAGACATCCAGTTGTGTGACAGGATGTCTGACCTGGACGATCGTTTGGAAGAAGACCTCCTGGCAGAAGGTCAGGATCAAGTCCAAACCCCGGATGTCGTAGAGGATGAGGTCGACGAGGTGTCGGCTACTCCGGTTCAGATGCCGGAGCCTATCCCCTCAACATCGGCTGGCCTCCCAGTAGAACTGGGACAGGCCCTCTCTTCGATTGTTGGAATGATCCAACAAATGCAGAAGGAGAATCAGGAGAAGGCGGCTGCAATGGAACTGCGTATGCAGTCCCTGGCAGAATCACATGGGCCCCGGAAAAGGCTCAATGTGAAAGACCTTCCCATATGCTCAGATGCTAACCCATGGAGGTATGCTGAGCACATGCCGATGACGACTGGAAAGATCGTCATTTCGGATAAGCTGGGTTCAGTTCTCCTAGAGGAGGTAGAATTCTGGCCCAGCAAGGCATCATATCCGGACTGCTATGTCCGGCTGAGAAAAGAACCAGCTTCAAGGGAGGAGACAGAGCCGAAGGAGGTCATTGTTATGGACCACGCTAAGGCTCAAGCCCTACTTTCATCCTCGATGAAAGAGAGGGGCTTCTCGAATTCGAAGGTAGCTGCATTGAGCAAGAAGCTCCCTTCGTTTGTGTCCTCTCCTGATAGAGCCTTCCCCTTTTTACAGAAAGGGTTTACGGCTGTCCTAAAGGCAGTCGAGGCCGGCAAGCCTTGCCCCTCCCTGGAGGAGTGTAAACCCTTGTCGCTGGCTCTACCTATGGACCACAAAGACTGGAAGGATGTCCATCTAACATTCTCAGTGGGAAAGTTGGAGGCTGATATTGCCGGACGGCAATTCGGCGAGGACCTCCCCAAGCTGTCCGAATCTCTTTTACGAAGAGAGTTCGAGACAAAAGAAAGACTGGCTGCCTCAATGTCTCATCAGACTACTCTCGAGACGATGGCAAGTGACCCCAAGGTCCATGAAATGTTCATGGTAGTGGCTAAGTCTCACTTAGCCACAGTGACGAAGGACCTTTATAACTTCGTCAAGGCAAGGAGAGCTTGCAGGGAGTTCGTGTTCACCGGGGCTTCGGTGAGACACGAGCCAAGGAAGTTAATCTCCTCCAACATTTGGGGAAAAGACCTTTTCCCTACCGATGTGGTCAAAGAGGTTGTTGATAAGGCCGCCGTGGAGAATAGAAATCTTCTCCAGAAGTGGGGCCTGGCTATCAAAAGAAAATCTTCCCCGGATGAGGGTCCTCAACCAAAGAGGAAGAATATGAAGACTAGGCTACCATCTCGGCCAGCCAAGCCTTATAGACAGCAACAGCAACTGCAATTGCCTTTGCCTCCAGTGCCCCAGTTGGTGGCACAAACCCCGACTGCCTTTCAGTGGGTACCCCAGGCGGTGCCAGGTCAGTCAACCACATTCGCCCCAACGTTCGAAGGACAGTCTTCTTCCTTTCGTGCAAAACCTAGAGGAGCAGCCAGAGGCTCGTCTAGGCGCCCCTCAAGGGGAAGGGGATTCAGAGGTGGTCGTGGTCAGGGAGGCAAGACCTCAGGACGGCAGTCCAAGTGAAATGATACCGGTAGGAGGGAGACTGATGAAATTTTGGGATCGCTGGACCTTCGATCCCTGGGCCCAAAGCCTACTCAAGAATGGACTGGGTTGGAGCTGGTACAGCACTCCACCCCCATGCCTTCGGTTTTTCCAACACTCCACCCCCATTTTGGAGGAGTACGTTCAAGAACTATTGGAGAAAAATGTGATCCGAAAGGTGAAGTCCATCAAATTCCAAGGGAGGCTGTTTTGTGTTCCCAAGAAAGACTCGGAAAAGCTCAGAGTCATTCTGGACTTGTCACCACTCAACAAGTTCATAGTGAATTGCAAATTCAAGATGCTAACACTGCAACACATAAGGACCTTACTGCCCAAGAGGGCATACTCAGTCTCTATAGACTTGTCAGACGCCTATTGGCACATTCCAATCAGCCGTCGACTCTCCCCCTACCTAGGGTTCAGGCTACAACGAAAACTGTACGCCTTCAGAGCCATGCCATTCGGGCTAAACATAGCCCCAAGGATTTTCACGAAGCTTGCGAGCGCAGCTCTCAAACAATTACGCCTAAAGGGAATTCAGGTAGTAGCCTACCTGGACGACTGGCTGGTGTGGGCAGCATCCGAGACCGAATGCTTGCAAGCTTCCAGTCAGGTGATCCAGTTCCTAGAGTACCTAGGCTTCAAGATCAACAAGAAAAAGTCTCGACTTTCTCCATCCCAAAAGTTCCAGTGGCTGGGAATCCACTGGGACCTTTTGTCACACAGTTTCTCCATCCCAATGAAGAAAAGGAAGGAGATAGCGGGCTCTGTCAAGAGACTTCTAGATTCCGAAAGGATATCAAGACGCGAACAGGAGAGGGTACTAGGCTCTCTCCAGTTTGCTTCAGTGACAGACCCAGTGCTAAGAGCACAGCTAAAGGATGCAACCGGAGTTTGGAGAAGGTATGCATCAAACGCGCGAAGAGACCTGAGAAGACCAGTGCCGCCTCGGCTACGTACTCTTCTCAGACCTTGGTCCCAAGCCAGACATCTAAAGAAGTCTGTTCTTCTTCAGCCACCTCCCCCGTCGTTGACGATTCACTCAGACGCCTCAAAGGAGGGATGGGGAGGTCACTCTCATCGGAAAAAAGTCCAGGGGACTTGGTCCAAGCTATTCAGGACCTTTCATATAAACTTTCTAGAAGCTATGGCAGTGCTCCTTACCTTAAAGAAAGTCTCCCCGCGTCACTCGATCCACATAAGATTGGTGACAGACAGCGAGGTGGTTGTGAGATGCTTGAATCGACAAGGGTCGAGGTCACCACCTCTCAACCAAGTGATGTTAGCCATTTTCCGATTGGCGGAAAAGAAGAAGTGGTACCTGTCGGCAGTTCACCTTCAAGGAGTCCGCAATGTGACAGCGGACGCTCTATCCAGGTTCACACCGATAGAGTCGGAATGGTCCTTAGACGCAGGATCATTTTCCTTCATTCTGAATCAAGTCCCAGAACTGCAAATAGACCTCTTTGCGACGAAAGACAACAAGAAGTTGCCCCTGTACGTGTCCCCGTACGAGGACCCCTTAGCGGAAGCAGTGGACGCAATGTCCCTCGACTGGAACAGATGGTCCAGGATTTATCTGTTCCCTCCTCACAACCTTCTGTTGAGGGTCCTCAACAAACTGAGATCCTTCAAGGGGGTAGCGGCAATAGTGGCCCACAAGTGGGCGAACAGCATGTGGTTCCCCTTGGCGTTGGAACTACAGATGAAGTTCGTGCCGCTACCACATCCAGTTCTGACCCAGCGAGTCCAGAAGTCGACTGTCTGCGCTTCATTACAGAAAACCCAGACCCTGCAGCTCATGATTTTCTCGCCCTAGCGGTGAGAAAGCGCTTCGGGATTTCGAAAGCCAGCATAGACTTCCTAGAGGAATACAAGTGCAAATCGACTAGAAGGCAATATGAGTCATCTTGGAGAAAATGGGTGGCCTTTGTAAAGGCAAAGAATCCGCAGGAGATCTCAACAGATTTCTGCTTATCTTTCTTCATCCATCTCCATGGCCAAGGATTGGCAGCTAACACGATTTCAGTGTGTAAATCGGCTTTGATGAGACCCATTTTATTTGCCTTCCAGGTCGACCTAGGTAACGAGATCTTTAATAAAGTTCCGAAAGCCTGCGCTAGGCTCAGACCTTCAGCACCTCCAAAGCCCATCTCATGGTCTTTAGAAAAAGTTCTTCATTTCGCCTCCTTGTTGAGCAATGAAGAATGTGCGTTAAAGGATTTGACGCAAAAAGTTATTTTCCTATTTGCACTCGCGTCCGGGGCCAGGGTTAGTGAGATCGTAGCCCTCTCGAGAGAGGCAGGTCGTGTTCAGTTCCTGGATGGGGGGGAGCTGAACCTGTTTCCGGATCCTACGTTTCTCGCCAAGAATGAGTTACCCACCAACAGGTGGGGTCCCTGGAGAATCTGTCCTCTGAAAGAAGATGCATCTCTATGTCCAGTAGAATGCCTAAAGGTCTATCTTCGTAGAACTTCAGACTTCAAGGGTAGTCAACTATTCAGGGGAGAAACATCAGGCTCAAATTTATCTCTGAATCAACTCAGAGCGAAAATGACATATTTTATTCGCAGAGCGGATCCTGACAGTACACCCGCAGGTCACGATCCGAGGAAAGTTGCCTCATCCCTAAATTTCTTTAATTGTATGGATTTTGAACATCTCCGTTCATACACGGGCTGGAAGTCTTCCAGGGTGTTCTTTCGCCACTATGCGAAGCAAGTAGAGGAACTTAAGAGATCTGTGGTAGCAGTGGGTCGTGTAGTTAACCCTACTGTTTAACTCTGCGAGGAACAGTGGTCTTAATTGGGACGATTAAGCCCAGGGTGAGTGTGTAGGTACATACTGTACTACAAACTAAATGAGGGCACCAAGTGCCCATATAGACTGTTCCTTCCTTCAAAGGTGAACCTTGCATAAGTTCAGACATGTGTGCCAAGCGTTTCTAACGCTAATGTGATTGATTTGTAATACAGATTTTTTATGACTTGATACCTTGGTATCTCATTAAAGTGGTGTTTAATGGTTTTTCTTTCAGATAAACAAGTTCTGTTTACTATCATACTTATGCTTAAAGTTTTGGGTTACCCTCTTTTATATAAATATATATATTTGTTGTTAACCTGTCTGTTTATTATCTGTCAATAAACTTGTTCTTGAGAACCTTGCGTCTCTTTCACCTGTGTCAATTTATTGGTATAATTGAGCATTTTAATTCTATGTATCTTATCTGGGATAATTCTGATAGAATTGTTCTGTTTTGCAAGCTATGTTGCATTGGTTTATGTAAGTCCCCTAATGGGAGGACTCCGTCCCATAAAGGGACGAGGGCGGTTTTATTAGTTTCTTCCTATGCGGATATAAACCTTTGTCCAATACAAGTATTGTGCGGATGACTGGTCAATATATTGACGCAGTGGTTCTATACAAACTATGCTTTACTTAATATAGGGCGAGACCACTATATTAGCTTGCCTGGTATTCATACATAGATATATGTACTCTTCGAGACTTTCCAGAGTCTAGTAGGACTCTTCCCTGTAGGGGGCAGGAAGCTCTAACATAGTTTATAGTTAGTTGAAAAGATGTATAACGGTAACATCTTAGGTCTCTAGGTCTAGTCGACCGGGAATAAATATCTCCGGGGAGTACGGCACGTTCTGAGAATCCACAGATACAGTAATGCTCTGGTACACTTCCATCAGGACGACATGGCTTGAGCCCAAAAAACGGATTTTGAGCGAAGCGAAAAATCTATTTTTGGGTGAGATAGCCATGTCGTCCTGATGGACCCGCCCTTGCCTTTCTAAGAAAGGGCTGTAGGACCCCTCCCTACATACAGTATCTGTAGCACCTCGTGTACGCTACAAGGAATACAGATGGCGCCAGGATTGGTGCCAGGCACGCATACGAATCGGGGGATAGGGATGCCTTGGGAGCGGCTCCCCATTTTCTTTCCCGAATTCGTATCTCGTCAATCTCCCTCCTACGAGACGAATCTCTATTCAGGTCGTAGATTGCCATGTGACGTGTCTAGAATACGTCCTCTGATATGTCGCGATATCCCTTTCACGAGGGATACTCGCTCCAGGAGTTAGAATTCTGGTACCTTAAGGTAAATTCTCTGGGAATATCGCCGTAGTTGTAATATACCCTAGGAAGCTACCCTATAGGAACTTCCATCAGGACGACATGGCTATCTCACCCAAAAATAGATTTTTCGCTTCGCTCAAAATCCGTTATATATATATATATATATATATATATATATATATATATATATATATATATATATACATATATATATATATATATATATATATAGATATATATAGATATAGATATGTATATATATGCAGGTATGTATGTGTGTGTATACTTTTAGGTCACAGTCTCTGTGGCAATTTTTCTTTAATTGCGGCATCAACTATATCAAGCTTTCTGTATCTGTTCTTTCTTCAAGGATGGAATTTTGAAAGAAACGATAGAATTTGTAACTGTGCTGCTCCATTTATTCAATTCTATCTGACAGCTGTTTCAGCCAATAGCTAATGGCTTTTGTCATAGCATATTTGCAAAAAAAGAAAAAAGAAAAGAAAATAAAAGAAATCTAAATATATCCCAATACCTAAAAAAATAAGAATAAGTATTCGTCACTAAAACTCATGAAATGCTACTGAAGATCCTCTTGTGCCTTAATTCCGCTTCAAAACTCAAGTTGGAGTTCCAGAGACCTCGTGCTAAAGAAAATCCTGATTCTCAACACAATTCCACTACATCAATCCTCAAGGTTATCAAGAGGCATGGTACAAAATGTCTTTCTGCTGGAGGGGAAAACATAGTCAGAGCAAACTTGAATGTTAAAAAACGCTGCTTCATCCTGATGGGCACTGCTTCAATAGTCCCCAGCTTCCCCTATATATGTATATATATATATATATATATATATATATATATATATATATATATATATATATATATATATATATATATATATATATATATATATTTGGGCTCAGGCCATGTCGTCCTGATGGAAGTTCCTTCGTTAGTAGCTTCCTAGGTTATATTTGACTACAGTGATATATTCCAGAGAATTTACCAAAGGTATCCAGAATTCTAACTCCTGGAGCGAATATCCCTTGAAGATTTTTAATAAGGGATATCGCATAAAATCAGAGGACATATTCTTGACACGTCTCATAGCTATCTACACACCTAATAGCGTTTTTGCTTCGAGGGGAAAAAGTGGCAAGAATATAGGAGAGCCGTTATTAAGGCAACGCTCCTACTGTACTGAAAATAAGCGCCACCCCCCCGCCTCGTGGCGCCATCTAGCCATTCTTTCCCTTGTAGCTTTGCTGACCGGTATTTATCCCGTGTTATCTCTCGCTATTTTGGATTTATTTCGCTGCTATGATGTCTTCACCAGCTTCATCTGCCTCTGGAAAGTTAAGTAATATCTTTGAATTGTGTAAATGTAAGCTCTTGCCAGTTTTACTCTTCGATTGAGATCGTAATTAACGTAACAAGAGCTGTTGCCAGCCGGATGGCGTCATGGACGCGGTCGTTCTTTTTGTACATTTAGTTAGCCAAGAACAACTTTCCCAGCATCGCTTGCTTCTTAACTTTAGCTATTTAGCAATTTAGCTAGGGATTTTTATATTATGTCCTTGTTGTCGTAAATTTGGCTAAATATTTTGAGCCTCACGAGTGCTAGGCTTCCTAGTCTAGGCACTTTCACACTTCATGCATGATATAACCTTTGTGATAAAGTTTTACTGAAGCTCAGGCAATATTTTATACATTTAAGATATTACTGCATTTAATTTTCCTCTTCCAAGATAGTATACGAGAGAGTTTCGGTGAACGATTCTCACTGCTCCTAGGCTACTAGCCTAGGGGCTTTAGTATACTTTCATACATATCCCCAATTGCTCTTGTATTGTCTTTTAAGGGGAGACTGACACCTCCTATACCTTTCAAGCCAATACCAATCTCCTGGTGGGATTTAAGAGCAATTCCTCTCCCTTTGATTAGTCTAGGCTACCCTCAGTTAGCTTTGCCCTGAACTGAGTTCTGGCAAATCTTTACTGGGACGTCCCGTTTCTTTCTCTTAACCACTGAGTCGGTTTCGAGCCTAGAATGGGACATCAGAGTAGAATGGCTGTGTTCGGCATCCGTCCTTCTGGTGAAATGATTTCCCAGGTCGGGTTAGGTTGCCTTTACAGGAGGCTAGACCTCCCTAGGCCTCACCCTGGGGGTTTTTGTATGACAATTTCCCCCCCCCCCCCCCTCGGCCTAGCAGATAGTCCTGTGCTGGTAGATCTTTATCCGAAGAATTGAATTCTTCCCCTGCCGAAGATCTCTGGTACAAGATTCTGTTCCCTTTGAGATTGCGTCCTGGTTGTCGCCTTCTCACCTAGACTAACCCAACCTTGGGAATTGAATTCCCCAACCATGAGGTTGTCTTCTATGGGATCAGAATCGCCCAAGTAGGTAGTACCTTCGGGTATTACCTCACCTATAGGACCCTTGCCCCTCCCCTGCTGTACTTTTTGTATTGGCCTAGCCTTCACATACCCTGGCCGTCATTCTACATTCGACCCTATGGGTAGTCTGTAGAATTGGCCTGGGGTCTCCTGCTGGCGGCATCTGTCTTTGAGTGTTCTTCAGCCCTCCCTTGGACTGCCATCCATATCCATGCTACCAATATGGATGGGATATGGTCGGATGGAAGCCCGAATCTAATTCCCCCTTCCATTTGAACCCTCATTCCGGATGTAGGCCAGCAAGGCTGAGCCTTTGCCTTCCTCCATCCTTCATTTCCTTTGCCTTTCCCCATTCTGGGCCAACTGCCGGCAGCTTACAGCTGCTGGCAGCCATGTTGGACGCCTACCGGCAGTTAGCTCTGCCGCCTCTTGCCATGGGCGCCGCTGATCGACGACCAAAGGCAATAGGCATGCTCTGACCGGCCGCCGGCAACCCAAAGTCTAGACAGTTAATCGCCGGCTGCCGCTGGGTTCCACTTGATAGAAGGTCCCTCTGGCTGCCGGCGACAGAGCAACTGCCGGCGACCTGCCGCCCTTCATCCTGAGAGCAGCTCTTGCCTTCCATAAGCCTGTTACCTGCCGGCATATGCCGGAAGACACGGAAGTTCTGGCGGCATGCCGCCAGCAGAGCAACTGCCGGCGACCTGCCGCCCATCACCCTGAAGGCAGTGCTTACCTTCTATAGCCCAGAACACGCCGGCATGTGCCGGCCGGCACGGCAGTACTGGCGGCATGCCGCCAGCAGTCATTGCCATAGCCCATTCAAAATTTTCCCAACCTACATGGTGTTCATGGGCAGCCCATTGTGAGACCATCACAATTAAGAGAGCGATTCTCTCTGCCTTTTTAATGGTTAACAACCATTACCAATTCCCCAATATTGAATCTAGAAGACAGTGTTAAGAAGACACCTTATATCCAAGGATATTATCTTCACAAATTCATTAAGAATTTAGTATTCAATATTGAGGGAGGTCACAGCAATGGGCTGGACAGGAGACACAAGTAGATGTCTTTTCCTTTTTCTAGCTTACTAGCTAAATATTTTTGAAAAAATATGTATGATGAAATCTGAGAATTTCACCGAATACTTATATGCTTTTCTTTCTTTACAGGAGGAGCATCCCGAGTGTGGGAACAACTTTTGCAGGGTCCGCAGTAGGAACTTCTGCGGCCATGACATGTGCAGGGCCCACGCTCGCTGCACAGTCACGAAGGGATCTCTTAAATACTGGGACCCACAGGTATGTACTGTTTGTGACAAACTTGTTAAAGTGGCTTTTGATGAACAAAAGTCTTCAGAGTCTAGGGATGCAGCACGAGAGACGCTGCGCAAATGGGTCAGGGGCTTTCAGAAGAACACCTCTGGCCCATACCCTCCTAACGAAAGGATGAGGGACTGTCTGTTCCCTAGGGAATCTTCGGATGCAATCATTCCCCAGGCTCAACCCGAGATTCCCCTCGTCCAGATTCCGATAGAATCTGTTGATTCGGACGCCTTGCAGGGCATCCAGCTTGAGGACAACGGAAATAAGACAATTAGCTGCCAACAATTAGCCGCCAACAATTCGCCTCTAACAATTAGCCGCCAACAATTTGCCGATGATGACAATTCGCCACAACTGACAATTCACCACCAAATTATGTTATTATGAAAATAACAAGTTAGCGAAA
>NC_090732.1:78912005-78917005 GCF_036898095.1 Palaemon carinicauda | reverse complement strand
CATTGAACTTACGGGTTTTTCCGCCGCGCCAGAGGTTGCTCTTCCGACTGAAATAGCTTTCGGCCAACTCCCCTCACTACAGCTAGCCTATTAGGGTCAGTCATGACTTGTTTTTGAGTTGGATTACTTAGAGAAGAAATTTGAAACCTACTTCAGTTTTCTGGGCATTGAACTTACGGGTTTTTCCGCCGCGCCAGAGGTTGCCCTTCCTACTGAAATAGCTTTCAGCTAACTTCCCTTACTACAGCTAGCCTATTAGGGGTCAGTCATGACTTGTATTTGAGTTGGATTACTTAGAGAAGCAATTTGAAACCTACTTCAGTTTTCTGGGCATTGAACTTACGGGTTTTTCCGCCGCGCCAGAGGTTGCCCTTCCTACTAAAATAGCTTTCGGCCAACTTCCCTTACTACAGCTAGCCTATTAGGGGTCAGTCATGACTTGTATTTGAGTTGGATTACTTAGAGAAGCAATTTGAAACCTACTTCAGTTTTCTGGGCATTGAACTTTCGGGTTTTTCCGGCGCGACAGAGGTTGCCCATCCTTCTGAAATAGCTTTCGGCCAACTCCCCTTACTCCAGCTAGCCTATTAGTGGTGTCAGACTTGTATATGAGTTGGATTACTTAGAGAAGCAATTTGAAACCTACTTCAGCATTTTGGGCATTGAACTTACGGGTTTTTCCGCCCCGCCAGTGGTTGCCCTTCCTTCTGAAATAGTTTTTGGCCAACTTCCCTCACTCCAGCTAGCCTATTAGTTGTAAGCCATGACTTTTATTTGAGTCGGATTACTTAGAGAAGCAATTTGAAATCTACTTCAGCATTTCGGGCATGTAACTTACGGGTTTTTCCGCCGGGCCAGAGGTTGCCCTTCCTTCTGAAATAGCTATTGGCCAACTGCCCTCACTCCAGCTAGCCTATTAGTGGTCAGTCATGACTTGTATTTGAGTCGGATTACTTAGAGAAGCAATTTGAAACCTACTTCAGTATTTTGGGCATTTAACTTACGGGTTTTCCCGGCCGCCAGAGGTTGCCCATCCTTCTGAAATAGCTTTCGGCCAACTTCCCTCAGTCCAGCTAGCCTATTGGTAGTCAGTCGTGACTGATGACATTTGAAATTCAGTGGTGAAGCCAAGGGCCATTGTTTTGCCAGGCGGTGAAGCCAAGCGTCATATTTAGGCCGGGCGGTGAAGCCAAGCAGGTCAGGCAGTGAAGCAAAGCGCCATTGTTGTGCCGGGCGGTAAAGCCAAGCGGGCCAGGCGGTGAAGCCAAGTGCCATTGAAAGCCGGGCGGTGAAGCCAAGCGCCATTGAAAGCCGGGCGGTGAAGCCAAGCGGGCCAGGCGGTGAAGCCAAGCGCCATTGTAAACCGGGCAGTGAAGCCAAGCAGGCCAGGCGGTGAAGCCAAGCGCCATTGTTGGGCCTGGCAATGAAGCCAAGCCGGCCAGGCGATGAAGCCAAGTGCCATTGTTTTGCTGGGCGGTAAAGGCAAGCGGGCCAGGTGGTGAAGCCAAGGGCCATTGTAAGCCGGGCTGTGAAGCCAAGCGCCATTGTAAGCTGGGCACCAAAGCCAAGCAGGCCAGGCGGTGAAGCTAAGAGCCATTGTTGGGCCGGGCGGTGAAGCCAAGCGGGCCAGGCGGTGAAGCCAAACGGGCCAGGCGGTGAAGCCAAGCGGCCCAGGCGGTGAAGCCAAGCGGCATTGTTTTGCCGGGCGGTAAAGCCAAGAGGGCAAGGTGGTGAAACCAAGCGCCATTGTAAGCCGGGCGGTGAAGCCAAGCGGGCCAGGCAGTGAAGCCAAGTGTCATTGTTTTGCCGGGGGGTATAGCCAAGCACCATTTTATGCCAGGTGTTGAAGCCAAGCACCATTGTTTTGGCGGGCGGTGAAGCCAAGCACGCCAGGTGGTGAAGCCAAGCACCATTGTTTTGCCGGGCGTTGAAGCCAAGCGGGCCAGGCAGTAAAACCAAGCGCCATTGTAAGCCAGGCACTGAAGCCAAGCGGGCCAGGCAGTGAAGCCAAGCACCATTGTTGGGTTTGGCTGTGAAGCCGAGAGCCATTGTAGGCCAGGCAGTGAAGCCAAGCTGGCCAGGCGATGAAGCCAAGCACCATTGTAGGCCAGGCAGTGAAGCCAAGTGCCATTATTGGGCTGGGGATGGAGCCAAGCGTCATGTTTGGGCTGGGCGGTTAACCCAAGTGGTCCGTGCGGTGAAGCCAAGCGGGCCAGGCGGTGAAGCCAAGCGCCATTGTAGGCGAGGCAGTGAAGCCAAGCAGGCCATGTGGTGAAGCCAAGTGTTATTTTCCCCACCCAAACAGGACGCGCTCATTCATCATTATACAGATGTTCTTCACCTGCATAGCCAGTCCTTAAGCCTAAAAAACAAAAAAATCTTAAGCCTCAAAAAAAAGAAAAAATCAATTTAACAATCCTAAGAGCTATTGTTGGGCAAGGCGGTGAAGCCAAGCGGGCCAGGCGATGAAGCCAAGCGCCATTGTTGTGCCGGGTGATGAAGTCAAGCAGTCCAGGCAATGAAGCCAAGCACCATTGTCATGCCGGGCGATGAAGCCAAGCGGGCCAGGCGGTGAAGCCAAGCGCCATTGTTGAGCTGGGCAGTAAAGCCAAGCGGGACAGTTGGTGAAGCCAAGCGCCATTTCAGGACAGGCGGTGAAGCCAAGTGTCATTTTAGGCCCGGCGGTGAAGCCAAGCGCCATTGAAGGCCGGGTGGTGAAGCCAAGCATCATTGTTGGGCTGGTCGGCGAAGTCAAGTGGGCATTACAGTGAAGCCAAGCGTCAATTTTTGGCCGGTTGGTGAAGCCAAGCGTCATTTTACCCACTCAAACAAGACACGCTCATTCATCATTATCAGAGTTTCTTCACCTGCATAGCCAGTCCTTAAGCCTAAAAAAGAACCTTAAACCTAAAAAAAAAAATACCTTAAGACTAAAAAAAAAAAGAAAAAAATCAATTTAACAATCCTAAGCGCTATTGTTGGGCCAGGCGGTGAAGCCAAGCGAGCCAGGTGATGAAGCCATGCGCCATTGTTGTGCCGGCCGATGAAGCCAAGCAGGCCAGGCAATGAAGCCAAGCGCCATTGTTTTGTCGGGCGATGAAGCCAAGCGGGCCAGGCGGTGAAGCCAAGCGCCATTGTTAGGCCAGGCATTGAAGCCAAGCTGGCCAGGTGGTGAAGCCAAGCGCCATTTTAGGCCAGGCGGTGAAGCCAAGTGCCATTGTAGGCCGGGCGGTGAGGTCAAGCGGGCCAGGCGATGAAGCTAAGCGCCATTGTTGTGCCGGGCGATGAAGCCAAGCGGGCCAGGCAATGAAGCCAAGCGTCATTGTTGTGCCGGGCGATGAAGCCAAGCGGCCCAGGCGGTGAAGCCAAGCGCCATTGTTGGGCCGGGCAGTGAAGCCAAGAAAGCCAGGTGATGAAGCCATGCTCCATTTTAGGCCAGGCGGTGAAGACAAGCGTCATTTTACCCACTCAAACAAGACACGCTCATTCATCATTATCAGGGTTTCTTCACCTGCATAGCCAGTCCTTAAGCCTTAAAAAGAACCTTAAACCTAAAAAAAACAAACCTCAAGCCTAAAAAAACAAAAACGTTAAGCCTAAAAAAAAACCTTAAGCCTTAAAAAAAATGTTAAGCCTAAAAAAAAAAACCTTAACCCTAAAAAAAACCTTAAGCCTAGAAAAAAAACCTTAAACCTAAAAAAAGAAACCTTAAGCCTAAAAAAAAATGAAGAATTTTGTGAGGGCATCAGCTCACCAATTTTAAGGACCAAAACTTACTCTGCTCATCCCAGTTCTTCAACCTTCATCAGCAGCCATTTGATATCAGAACACGCTTCCAGACTGACCTGCTCCGAAGAGGCGCAGCTTCCTTCACTGGCTGATTATCTTGGTCCAACCTGTAAGGAAAAGACTGCCTACTAGAAGAAGCCTAGCTCGTTCCCTCTGCAGAGCCTGTCTTCTAGATTATTTCCCCAGAACCACCCGAAGGTTGATATCCGAAAGAATAGATCTAGATATCCGACCAATTGTACACTTGACAAACGGCTTGTACTTGTCCATCAAGGTACAGAGCATACTAGAATCAGCGGGGTTTATTCCCTCCGTAGGCCATTTTCCTCCAGGTTATTCCAAGTGTTGTAATTCAAGCTGGATAGTTAATCCTTGCATCCTCCAAGCTGGTCAGTCCTTCCAAGTATCCTCCCTCTAGCTGTCTGTCAGTCAGTCAGTCCAAAGATCCCGGTGTGGGGGGGGGAAATCTCCTTCCTGTGGATGTGGTATTTCGAACTTGTCCTGATTGGATTGAGCACAATTATCTGAAGATTTGGTCCTGGCAAAACTCGGCTGAATCTCCTTTCCCTCACAAAATAAACTGAAATTAAACTTTTTGGGGGGGTTTAATTTTTTTTTTCTTTTGGGGGTTTTTCATTTTTTTTTTTTTTTTTATTTATTTTTTTTTTATTTTGATTTTTTTTTTTTTTTCATTTTTTTATCCATTTGCTGATCGAAGTATTTAAGTACCAGTGAAACTCCTCAGAAGCCATCCGATATGATTAGCTGCTAATTGAACCTGCTTAATGGTACCACTGATGGTGATTAAATTACTATATTCGTGCCTTCGTGGCATATCTATTAAGCTGACTCCACTCTGCCGGGTGATTTCCATCAGCGTTCTTCCTTCCATTCCATATATGGCTCTGTGGAACTTTCTCGGGACATTCAAGTCGACAGTCACGTACCCGTTGAGGCCATAGTCCCTTGTGGTGGTGGCTCTAACCTTTTCACCTTGGAAGGTGATGTGACTACTGTCGGATGAGGAGATGACCCTTTTGGGATTCTCGGGTTCCAGGTCAAATACGAAAGGTTTTCGAGTAGTTCTCTTTGCAATCTTTTCTTCTTTTTGCTTCTCCTTCTCCTCCTTCTCCTCGTCCCTGGAAGCTTCCTTTTGGAGCTTCTGCTCTTTTTGGCGGTTGTTGGTGTCATGGAGAGCGTCTTTTGAGGCT
>NC_090732.1:78889505-78904505 GCF_036898095.1 Palaemon carinicauda | reverse complement strand
TATATATATATATATATATATATATATATATATATGTATATATATATATATATATATATATATATATATATATATATATATATATATGTATATATATGTATATATATATATACATATATATATATATATATATCTATATATATATATATATATATATATATATATATATATATATATATATATATATATATATATATTTATATATAGGGCTTATATATTCTATTAGATGCCCAAAGATACTTTATTTTAACATATAGGGCTTATATATTTTATTAGGTGCCCCAAAAAAAATTTTTTTTTTTTAAATGATTTTTAAATGCAAATGTCCTAGAGTCTCTCCAACTACATATTACTAGCGTACTAACCACTTTTCGTGCACTTCACTTTTCCAGACAATTTTACTCCGAGTGAATGAAATGGCCAATTTCAAACGGCTCTAAATTGAAAATTTTCAAAAAATAAGGAGTGTTGTCTGGACATGGCAAAACATTCCTCTTGAGCTCCACCTGTCTTTGCCTTAACCTACGCCAAACAAAGATGTTAACGGCGATAAATATCATCACCATAACGGTGATTGATGCTAGTAACACGTAGAAACGAAGATCTGCATAAGTCGGTGACGGGTGGTCCATCTTGGTTAATTTCATCAACCGCTTAGCCACTCGTGCGTTGTATGGGAGAGGTAAAGATGGGATTGTAGTGGTCCACGTGAAATTCGCGAAGTAGGCCCGTTCCCTGATGATAGTGTTAATTCCTCAGACCGTGTAATTCGTGGAGGTACCGATGCAACCATCTCCTGCAACGAAGATTTGGGAATAGGACGTGGATCCGTCCGGGCATGATACATTGAAGCCGGCCTTGTCGTATCGTATCCACGAGCCATTGTTCAATCTGCAATTGAACTTATTATCGTCAAAGGGATAAAGTTTGTTCAGACAATTTTCATATGTATGGGAGAGAGCACCATTTAGCACTATACCTAACTCGCATGAATCCATTGATTTTTTATGGAATTCAAAAGAGTCAGCTGTACATACTTTATTATTCATTGCTTCTGAACAGTGAGTTAATTTATCTAATTCTTTAATGACCGTATGTGTTTCCTTATCAGGGGAAATCAATACGTGTCCTGTCAAACTGGATATTACTGGACTTGAGTTATTTGTCATGAAAGTCGGGAATGCTGATATTTTGTATGATTGCCAGGCATCGGAAGCATCAAAGGGAACTGTAATCATGATCCTGTAATTTTCAACGCTTACTGTAATTGGGCTATAATAAAATTCTAACCTATGGTCATCCGTTCTCCAGAATTAACGTTAAGTCTTTTATTGGCAACAAATGTGGTGATAGAACACCTTTAGTTGCTAACGTAATAGCTTCCACATAGTCTTTTGATTTCTCAATGAAATGTGCAATTTTAGTATGGATATGATCTATTTTTTAATTATAATACGTTAATGTTGCCAGCAAGTCTTGTACTTCCATAATCTGACTGATATAACTAGAATGTTCGTTCACCAAACTCATAATTTGATTAATTGATGTTAACTGATTCCTTAATTCTGATAAAATTAATTAATTTTCATGTTCCAACAACTCAATTTTCTTATTTTGATTACTGATTTTAAGACGATTTGAAATCCCTAAGCCTAAACTTGCAACAGATCCAAAAATGTTTAGTGCAGCAAAAATAAACGGGTTACGTCTTTCAAGGTTATTGTGTCTTACTGTCCACATCAGAAGGTCACGAGCCAAAGATTCTGCCTCGTAAGTCTTATTTTGCAACTCTTGTGAAAGCATTTCTGCCACTCTCAGTGTCGGTGCAAGCGAACTCTCTGTATTAAAAGGAAAATGTCTTTTATGCATTTCATTTAATGAAGCAGCAAACCTTGAAATGTCGCTCTTTAAGCTAGTGACGTCATTCTCTGGGAGGAAAACAGCTTGCATGTGTACTTCTATAACTATATTGCTTGCGGTAATAAAAACGTCTTCTGTTCTCTATACTATAGTGCCATATTTAAAATCTATACTTTTAGTTTTAGAGCTCTTCCCACACAAAAAAATGTCTGAGCAACAATATCGCTCCTAACAATAAAAACTTCATCTTGGAAACCTGCAATGAGAAAAATATATGTAATTACTCCTGTATTAAGAAGAAAAAAAAATGTTAACATACAAATATATGTTTCATAGATAAAAAAAAATTTCCCTCACTTCCTTCTCTCTTATTTTAATTTCTTATGTTAGCCAATGGTACAATTCTCTCATCAGTGGGTTGGGATACGTTTTGAACTTTAAATCTATTGGTCGTTAATGTTTCCAAAATGTTAAATGGGCCTTCAAACTTAGGTGTTAGTTTGTAATTGAGTCCTTTACGTACATTTACCTGTATGTATATATTATCACCCACGGTATATGTTTTAGTTGGCTTCGCTATTTTGTCATGATTCCTTTTCATTATGATTTGTGATTCTTCTAAATTCTTTCGAAGGATATCAAAACGACTTTTGCTTGCATTTATACATTCCTTTAAAGAATTTGATAAATTAGTTGTAGGCGTTAATACATGGAAAGGTGTTCTAACTGGGGTACCATACAATGCCTCGTGCGGCGACATTTTAATTGATACATGATATAGGTGATTCAGAGTACTTAGTACCGCAGGTATTGCAATATCCCAGTTGGGGTCTGATCCCCCTAGTGTTAATCTTAATATATTTAAAACCTTCCTATTTGCCCTTTCCACTAGCCCATTCGACTCTGGGTGATAGATCATGGTATTGATTTTCTTTATGCTAAGGAATTCACACAATGAGTTAAGGAAATGATTATTAAATTCTCTACCCTAGTCTGAGATTATCATGTGTGGAATTCCATGTTTACAAATGTAACACTCGTAAAACTTCCTAGCGCATTTAATGGCAGTTTTACTATAGTTTTAAGCGCTATCAGTTCTGTATATCGAGTCAAAGCATTTACAATTACTAAGAGATGCTTGTTTCCTCTGTCTGACTTGTAAAATCCTGTTAATAAATCTAGATGTATTCTTTCAAAGGGTTGATTGGGCACGGGATAAGCCCCTAGGCTGAAAGGTGTTTTCGTGTGCCCTTTGTTTTCCTGACAAGTGCGACAATTAGCTATGTGTTTTTTTATATCTGTAAGCATCGTATGCCAATAAAACAATGATTTGGCTTTCTGTGACATTATGGAGAACCCCGGGTGTCCATGTAATGGATTTGCATGCAACCAATTTAGGACAGTGGACGTAAGTGAGATTGGTACCACTACCTGGTCGTTAGTCACCTGTGGTGTAATGCGGGTTTTCCTTGTCACGGATCTACACAGAATATTGTCCTTGATTATATAATTCTGCTGCGTATACTTTATATATTCCTTTTCCTTACGATTTCCTTCCAAATCATTTATGATTTTTTCTAATTTCTGATCTTTTCTTTTCTCAGTCTGTAATAATTCAGCGCTCCAGCCCAGATCTTCCTGTTCAGATAGAGTTTTAACAATAAACATGGATGTTGATATATCTATTAATTCAGCTAATGGCTTCGTACAAGATGACACGGGGTTGCGTGATAATGCATCAGCAATGATATTTGCTTTCCCTGGTAAATACCCGATTCTCGCACCAAAGTCTTGGATGATCAAATGCCACCGAGTTCGTTTGGGGCTGTGACTAAAGCCTTTAAAGAAGTCAGTTAGGGGTTTATGATCAGTAAGAACCTTGATGGGATAATCGTATATCATGAACTTAAAATGCACTAGTGAATTAACAATAGCTAGCCCTTCCTTGTCTATTACTGCATACTTACTTTCGGAAGTTCTCAGTTTTCGTGAATAAAAAGCTATCGGGAAAAACTGTTTGTCATATTGCTGAAGCAATACCCCACCTACTCCTAAGTCTGAGGCGTCTGTTGCAATGAAGAATTCCTTACCGAAGTAAGGAAATTTTAAGATAGGAGAACTACACAGTTCATCTTTCAAGGTATTAAAAGCCTGTTGATGCTGCTCAGACCATATGAAATCTACGCCCTTCTTCGTAAGATCAGTTAGGGGAGCTGCTATTATTGAATAATTGCGTATAAAATGCCTGTAATATCCACTAAACCCCAGAAATTGCTGTATTCCCTTGACATTGGTAGGTATCGGAAGGTTACGGATAGCCGACATTTTATCGTGGACTACTTTAAGACCTTGGCTAAAACCTAAATAGACTAATTCTGTCTTGAAGAATTCACACTTACTAATCTTTACCCTTAAGTTATGCTGTCTTAGTCTCTGTAGTACTAGTTCCAGTTTACGTAAATGTTCTTCTAAGGTATTAGAAAAGATTACAAGGTCGTCCATATAGGCATGCAATATATCCCCTAGTAAGTCTCCAAACCCTATGTTAATCATTCTAGTAAATGTTATGGGAGCACAACGTAAACCAAGAGGCATACTCAAAAATTCATAATTTACCCTGGCTATGCTGAAGGCAGTATATGGGATACTATCTTCTTCTAATGATATCTGGTGAAAGCCTTTAAGTAAGTCCAAACTGGTAAAATATTTATTCTGACCTAACAAATATAAAATATCGTCAGTACATGGCACTGGGAATCGATCAGGGATCGTTTCCTCATTTAGGCGACGGTAATCTACGCAGATACGCCATGTTCGATCTTTTTTCGGTACAACTATTAATGGAAAATTATAAGGGCTGTTCGATTTCCTAATGACCCCTTCTTCTAGCATTTTACCTACTTCATCATTTATCTCATTCTGGAATTTCATAGGGAGTCTGTGCGAGGGTACATAGATAATTTTCTGCTTGTCCTTTAACCTTATTTGATGTTCGATAACATCTGTTTTTCCTAAGGATCCATCTGTAGTGGAAAAAACATCATGATATTCAGTTAAAAGTCCAAAAAATTTCTGCTGAATATCCTCTTCTTGAATGTCTTTATTGATTTTATTTTTAATAGATTGCAAAAGGGATTCATCCGCAACTGACTGAGCGTGATTGATTTCAGCGATGGTAAGAATACGATGTTTATAAACTTCTACATCCAAGATATGTTGATTTTTGTGAATTACTTAAGTGGTATTTAAATGATTACAGACTTCAATATTACATTGTTGTTGTGAGCTGACTGTATAAATAGTTTGTGACGGACAATCCGTTAGTTTTCAAAGTGTTGGAAAGGATTAATATTTCAGATCCCAGTAACGATTTCTTTACTCGCACTATTATATTCGAAGTTACGTTCGGCTCGATAGATTGCGTGCAAGATGATATTACGGGTGAACGAGAATTCTGCTGGGTCGCGTATATTATTTCTTTATTAATGAGACAAGTGATTGGTTCTTCAACGTACATCACTGTTTTATTTGTCGTCTTCTTTTTATCCAAGACTGATTTTAAGGTATCAGAAGACTTATAGAATTTTCCTTTGATATACACGCCGTGCTTGGCAGGGGCTAAGATAATGTTTTGATTGCCCATAGACGGGTATCCTATAATTACAGCTGGATACATATCAATGTTTTGTACAACAACAAAGGTATCGGCAAACGTGCGCTTACTGACCTTGTACTGAACATGAGTTACGCCTATTACATTCAATTCATTATTTCCTATACCCGAGAGCCTTACTCCGGACTTCTCTATACGGAAATTCGAAAATAACATATGATGAGTCCTCAAATCCATAATATTACGTGGACTACCAGAGTCAAAAAATAATGTAAAGGATCGATGTTCTAAATTTGCAGCATATAATGTTGGTTGTAACTCATTTTGTCTTATTATTGTGTGAATTTATTGCAAATCTACGGGAGCCTGCACTGATGTTGATACGAATGACCCAACATCACTCTCTTCCCCATTGGAGTTAATTATGTGGTATTTGCTTTGCTCTGCACATTCTGAAAATTAGTCTGACCTTGCGAGTTCTGGCTAGACGGCCCAGGATCAGAGTTATTTGAAGCACAATTTGTTTGTTTTTGATTTTGAACTGCATTGACGTTTGGCTGTTTCTTCTTATTGAACTGAGGATTTTTCTTTTTATTTCCAAGGGGAATTGACTGTGGAATTGACTGTGTGTTTCTAGGATTCTGTTGTTGATTACGCGATTAGCATCGACTATATGAATGAGTTGAACTATTATGTATCGAACAGAATCTCGTTCTGCAGTCTGCAATCAAGTGACCTTGATGTTTGCAATTATAACACGTCATTCCTGCGACTTGATTATTGTTATTAACTACGTTTACATGTTGTGGCTTAGTTTCATTTTTTGCAAAAACTTGTGTAAACAAGGGATCAAGGTCAGTACACTTAGACATGTGTTTCTATATCTGTTTATATACATCTAATTCTGTACTTTCGGGCATCAACTTTTTATCAAAACACCGCACTAAAGCTTCTGGCAACATAAGTGTCATGCAAGTTAAATACATTAATCGTAAGAAATCTTTCACGGCGATGTTATCTCCAGTAACCCACGTGGAATTACCTAAAATGTCCTGATATTCGTTAAGCCTATCGGCAATGAGAGCTGCTCTCTCTATAACATTAAGCCGAGTCAAAGTGGCTTGATTAAGTGTATTTCTTAATGTTAAAACTACATCCTAAGCTTCCTCACCGCCATAGATTGCATGTAGCCTAACTTTGAAACCGTCCCATGTAACTGCCTCTTGAAAAGAAACTCCCCTCAGATACGCGCTTGCGTCCCCTTTAGAAAAGTCTATAAAACTTTTAGCTACTTGCAATTGTACAAATGGGTCTATGATATGTTTAGCATTTAAGTGAGCGTCAACGGAAGAAATCCAAGACTCGACATTCTGTGGTAAGAACCCATTGACCCGACCTTGAAAAGGAAGGATAGCTGAATGAGCACTTACTACGGTAACTACGGGAGCGAGGATGGGGTTACTCAGTCCGGGGGTGGGGTTGCTTGGTCCGGGATTTACAGGAGGTGTCATGTTTACTTACTTTTTTTTTATCTCTACGATTCCTTGCAATCCTATCAATATCTCTATATGAATACAGACGTCCACTGCGTAAACGCATAAGCACTATACAATAAAGATAAGTTGCAGATTATAACACAATCCCCCAAAACAATGATACTAATATAAAGATATTTCCCGAGAACTTCTGAAAGAAAACAGAATTAGCACAGAGGAAAAAAAAAAATTCTAGACGAGAATTCGAAGTTAAATAAAGTTTCCTTTAATGAAGGAAAAATGAAGATTTGCAAACAACTCACCCCAGCAATAATGGACGATCGACTCGTGACAACAACACTTCACTGCCTAAAACTGAACGAATAAAGAAATGTACTTAGCTTTTCAGTATATATGGGCGACGGGCGATGACATCATTTCCTCTCTCTCTCTCTGGTTTGCGAGAGTTTAGCTGTGTTGATGAATGTTTTCGTTTTGATATCCCGTTGTATTGTTGAATGTGTCATTTCCTGGATATGATTCTTGAATGTTTTAGTAAACATTGATAAAGTTGAATGCCATTCCTTCGTCTTCTTAAGATGTTGATTGAAGATCCAGCTCCTCAGTTTGTATACTATTTATAGTTGATGTTCGATGTGTTCAATTCTTCGGTAGACGTAGATACTTCGTTGAAATTGTAGATTCATTACTGTTGTAACTGTTAAGTATGACAGTTTAAATCGCTGGTTCTTAAATTTCAATCGTTGCCACCAATTGTTGTTGTGATACTGTTATAAACACACATTAGTGTTCTATCTCATGTCTCTTCAATGTGATATATAGTTGTTAGTACTTGTAGGTTACTTCTTCTGAATAAGTCTATGTAAGTTAACTTTTAAACAGTTTATTAGTAGCTTCATCACAGGAGTATGGATGGTTTGGTCGGATGACCATTCCGTATGACAATTGAAAAAGAACTCCCAAAAATATCAAATTTGGTGATAACGTCTCATTAGTTATCTTAGCATTTTACATAAATATGATTACACAAGATTACTACCGGAACACATCTATTTCCGTCCAAAGATCAAATAAGTCAACTATTTCTCACGGGATGCTTGTGTTGTGTTTACTCTTCATACAAAATGTTACATTGCAATGATTTAGCTTGGTCTTGACTTTCACATCCTGTTATGACTTGACGTTCCCACACTCCTAACTTCTCCATTGATCCCTTGGGTCATGGATTTTATTATGTAATTATTACAAATATATGTTTGATTTAGCAACAGCATATGCTCTTTTCACTACCAAAAACTACAACATGGGCAGGAATCTAGCATATTTCAATATTTACCTCTTGAGAATAGAAATTTAATTTGTTTACCAGCTAGTTTTTATGTGTGCAACCTTTCAGTGCTTCTATGGCCCTTTTTGAATTAGAGTAATGAAAAATTTAAGATTTCATTCTATCTCCAATTGTTTTGACAATGTTATTTGTTAGAAAATGACTGATACTCGGATGTATATACTGATGCTTCCATAGGTAATGAGAATCGACTTATTTTGTCTAAAGTTACTGCAACGCAACTAGACCCATCGGATATTTAAAGCTATCAGTATATATAGTGTAGTGAGGACTTTTCCTTTGAAAACGTACCAACGTATGTTTTGTATGGTGTCTTGGAGTATTATTATATTTCTTTGATACATAAAAAAGATAGGAGCGTATTGTTATGTTTGTCATGATCCAAGGTGGAGGAAAAACAGATGGTCGAATAAGATTCATCCTGAGGTTTGTAGATTACAGTAGCCTATTTGCTCTAATTGAGAATGACTGTACATGATTGTTTATAAATACAACACTTTGATTAAAAACCTTACTTGTTGGAGCATTGGTGGATAGGATCTTCGAAGCACTTCACATGGATACAAAAACACGATTAAAGGATAAATGTGACTCCCCACTTTTACATAAAACTGAGATATTAGGGGAAGATCTAGGGCTACACTACAAAGCCTAAGGCATCGAGTATGCATTGGATATAAACCCTCTAAAGTAGCTTCATTTCCTGATCCATATATTGGGTTACCAAAATCTATCCTTGATAAGACCAAAGCTGTATAGATTATCTGTAAAGTTAATTGTGCACCGCATATTGTACGAGATAATTTCACCAACAGGTGAAAGGCATTATAACATTTAGATTTGATGTAAGATATATGTACTCTCCAACTTGTATTTTTCAAGTGGCATTATTAAGAATTCTTTGCATGCAACAAAGATTATTTGAAGAGTAGTATATTGCAAAGTTGTCCCCATAAAGACAACTAGGTACTCCTTGCAGCATTTCAGCAATTACTTCATTAACTGCCAATGCAAAAATATTCACACTAAAGACACTACCTTGGGGTACACTGTCACGGTGGATTTTTCTTTTCCTCCTGACATAAATTTTCGTTATTCATCAAAAGTGAACTTGACATTCGACGTGTAAGAGAGAGAGACGTGATCCTTATCTAGTTTTATTCAGTTCAAAATGTTGTACACTGTTCCATAATTTGATCTTCCAGACTGAGTCCAAGATCACAGATCTCCCAGACTGATTCATGATCACAGGTCTCCAAGACTGGTTCCCTGTAATTATTACAGTTATTTAATTTTTTTTATTCTTCTAATAATAATGCCTACCTCTAAAAGCTTTGTAATAACAAAGAAAAAAAAATAAGAGTTTCAAAACAAAATTACAGGACACTTCTATTTAATAATTTTACAATAATATGAAACAATAGTTTTCAATTTTCCTAAAGAACAAATAATATATGTGAAAATAGTGGAGGTTACCTTCAAGGTTTAAGAGGCTAATATGCCCTTTAACGCAATATAGCATAGGCTAGGCCTCCTCAAACCTCTTTAAAAATACCCTACTCAAGGTTTATAGGCAATTCTAGGCTAGGCTATAGAAGGTTTCTGTGGCCACTGTGTCTAGGTTAGGGAGGGTATAGGAGGACATAGGTTAACTCATATACCTAACAACATTGAATAATTTTTATAGCCTAAATTATTTTCCAAAGGAAATATAACTATTCAATTGATAAGAAAAATATCTGCTGGGCTTTCAGAAACAATTGTATAGCCCAATCTAAGATCGTAAACAATGGAATTTTCCATGGGAGAGAGGGAAAAGGGGAGACCCGAGGTGTCCTACAGGTCGGCTACTTCGTGACGCCCTCTTGGCATTGAAAATAAATTTACATATAAGGAACCATTACTTTTCGTACAGTTAATATGGTTTTCAGGAAAACGAGGAGGTCTTAATGTTACTAACATGTTCACATCCCCCCTTTTTTTTAAAAGAAAAGAATGTATCATACTCAAGTGAATAAATAGGGTGTCTTGTAAAATGGTGCAACACGACCACGAGGGTGTATGCAAACTTTACCGGGCATTGGCAAGCCACTGCATCCATTCTGATCGCTTTTCCTCTCTATCTATAACATAATATTCCCTATCCTTATAATAATCTTCTAGATTATAACGAAGTCTTACCTTTGAAAAGGGATATTCTTCTCTAATGACCCAAAACAAATATCTTTAATGGACGGGGAAGCATGCCCATTCGGCTTCTACGTGTTTCTCTCATGCCAGTATGGCCAAAACGAAAAAAAAAGGACTCAAGACCACGTAACAGATAGAGAGAGAAAAACATAAGAAGGGAATGGCATTAATGTTACATGCATTCGTTGATGAAATAAATTTTCTTTAAATGATTTTTATAATCAATATTACTAACAGAGATAATTTTAAAGATATTAGAGTCGGATGATGAATCAATTTCACAGAAAAAAAAAATCAAAATACCAAAAGGATAACATTCTCCCATTATAACACCACAGACAGTCTAGAAAGATTCAGAATGAATATTGTTTATACGAGTTTAGAATATTCTCCCACCAATGAAATTTCAATGAAAATAGGAATGTGTTTTTGAAAACCATTATGGCGTAAGGATTTTAGCATTGAATGGCTCCAAGTAGTATTGTATGCCGTCTGAATGTCAAAAAAAATAGTGCTTTCTTTCAAATCCTCTACATATATAATTTTTCAAGTGTAAAAGAGTCCAAGGTGGATCATGTTGCTTGTGAGCAAAATTGTGAAGCTGATAACATGTTACTATGATGTAAATCACAATTCAATCTATAATTTAGCATTTTTTCAGTAATTTACAAACACATCAACGTTCAGTGAAATTGGGGGAGGTTAAAGTTGCGTAGTTACAAGATCCAGTAGTCGGAGAGATTGGGTGACAAGCAGAGTACTATTTAGCAGGATAGATAAAGTGGGAAGCAAATTGTTCTAGTTTAATCTCAAGTACAGGGAAGAGGATAGTCATAATTTTACCTCTATTGGAGAGGACCAAAAATTTATGAAAAAACACTTCGGTTGAGAGAAAGTTATTGACTTACAGTTGGATAGTGTATGTCAACTCAGGCATGTGTGGCTGGGTAGTGCATGCCAAGGAGTCAGGCCAGTATGCTAGGTTAGTGTTGTTGTTGTTGGGGTATTAAAGCCAACACTTGTTGTTGGCACGGGCCTTTCCCTTGGTTGGCCCGTAGGTGATCTAGGTTAGTGCAGTGGTGAGAGGTTTTAAGATGGGGAAGAGACACGTTGCCAAGTACCATGTAATGTTCTGTCTGAGAGGAGTGAATTCTTGGGGTATTGGTGTGAGATAGGAATAGGGAGGGAGAAGTTGAAGGACAGAGTGAGACTGTCTTTTACTGTGGATGACATTGGCCAGCAAGGAAGGGTAAAATGTAAAATATAGGAGACTCATTTAAGCTATGGAAAGGTCCCTCATCAATGTGGGTGTAAAGCATTCATCTGAAATTGGAATAGAGGGAGTGAAGGGGTATGATAGCGTGCTGTTTGGTAAGATAGAGGTAAATTAAATTTACCTTTAAGGAAAGTGTGAGTGCAGGAATCCTGAAAATATACTAATTTTTTAAAAGATATGTTTCACTATACAGTGAGTAAAGAGTGGAAGGTCTTGAGCTAGGTTCTGACTAATAATATTGATGGTCTCTGGACTCTTAATATATAAGTGCTGAGGGGTGAGTTGGTAGCTGTCAGTATTTGCATTGTGTCCTATATGATTAGGATTTGTCGGAAGCAGACCAGTTTTTTTTGGCCATATTGTGTGGTGTTATGCTTATTATCAATCATTCTAATGATAATAATAATCTTAATAATTCAATAATAATAATAATTTCAATAATTTGATGATAATAATAATAATTCTATTAATAATGAAATTTTAATCATTTTAATAATAATAATAATAAAAAGATAACACTAATAATAATAATTTTAATAATTTTAATAATAGTGATAATCTCAATCATTTTAATAATAATGTGATAGCTCTGGAATTTTCCAAGTGTACTTGTTGTATTGCACTCTGTGTTTGTTCGCTGCAATAGATAAGTATCTGATCTTGACTAGGATTAGGGAGAGATGAATTTCTTAGTTCTCAACTTGGGGTGTCAATAATTTCCATGTGGTGGGGTCGAGTCTGGAAAAAAAAAGGCACATACCTCTATTATATTATTTTTTTTTTTTTTTAAATACAACATGATCATAATTCTGTATTAACTTCTAACTATGTTTGGAACAAAAAATCATTGTAAAGCTACATTTTCCATACTCGGTGCCGTCAAAACTAAGGGCAGAAACCGGCTGAACATTGAAGGGGGCTTACGAAGTACATTATCTGGTATTTGACAATGCATTCAATATCTGGTAGCCAAGAATCAGTGTCAAATATGTCATTAACTTATAATGAAAATAACCTCAGTAAATATGCTGTGTATCTATATTGCTTGTATAGAATTAATGCTCAATAAAATTGCTAAAAACAACTATACGTTTCATTTTTTCAATGAAAGCTGGGTAGGATTTTATCTATCTGGCTGAAGAGTTGCAAGGAGGGCGTGGAGGGAAAGACCAACCACTAAAGAGGGCGAGGAAGCAAAAAGGTTGAGAACCACTGGGTTAGTGTGATGCTAAGTGTGTCTATGTGCAGAACACTTTTGCTAAGATCTGCTTATCGTTTTCATGGATCCCTACATGACCTTGAATCAAATTTAGAGTGGTGCATCTGCTCTACAAGAGATGTCTGTGTTCATAACGCTGGAGTGAAAAGATTAGGAAGGTGTTTCTGTTTATGGCTTTGCTTTTGATAGATGATATGGCTCCCCTGGAGTCAGTGCGTATTGTCACCACATGACAATACACACTGACTCAGTTAATGTTTTAATACATTGTGAATAGCAAATATTCACTAACGGGAGAAGGTCGGTTTTAGTCCAAAGCAGCCACAGTCTGGTGAATATGGGCACTCCACAGATGGTCCTAACAGCGTTGTCCTGAACAAATAACATTACTGCACTCTTCAAGGACAAGACAAGAAATGAGCTTCTCGGTCATCTACGATAATCATTAGGTAAAGGAAACCCTATAAACTTGGGTAGTTTTCCTTTAGAACCTTCATATGTAGCGTAAAGTCAATTTTACAAAAGCTCAAACATCAAAAAAAATAAAAATAAAAACAATAATTGCATAAAACATAAAACTTCCTATATAGTAATTGATACCTCATCTTTACCTCGGAGAGGGTCCCTCCTCTTTACCCCCAGTGTCGTTACCTTCGCTTCTATTATGTTCTTGACGAGTAAAAAAGACCGACAATCGGGGAAGGCTCCATAATAGCCTTCGATCCTCAGCCCTTTTATAATGATAACATTGCCCATTGTCGGCATTTCATATCATATGACAGACCGGCTCATTGTTGCCTAAAATCATTGTCATCATTATTGTGCAAACTCCCTTCTACCTCAACCTTTTCTTATAAAACTGGTTCATCGAAGTCTTTGCTCCGGATATAATGCCATTACCAATTACAAGTCTAACTCAACCGTATCTAAACCTCATACCTTTTCTCTATGTCAGTCGGACGTAGCCTTTGGGTCTTCTTTTGGGTTACATAGCATTTAGAAATTGATAGCAATCGTTCTCTCGTTAAGACGACGCCAGGATGAAAAATAAATCTTCGCTCAGCCTACAAAAGTCGTAGATGACACTTTGGAAGACCCATTATTGTCACCGTAGAAACAGAATTCTTACTTTGAACACACGCACACTACTGTATATAACTACGGTGAATAAATATATATGTTTATAGGCCTATTCATACATATGCATGGAATACGGTACAAATCCAAAATAATGCAAGATATTATGTTAAGAATATATAAACATTAACTTACAGTCACTTTGTACGAGGCTTTTATATACTGGTTTATATATATATATATATATATATATATATATATATATATATATATATATATATATATATATATATATATATATATATAAATATATATATATATATATGTCATCATCATCATCATCATCATCATCAGCGGTGCTAGTCTACTGGAGTACAAAGGATTCAGGCACGTTCTTTCATATGCGTCTAGTCTTTCTATGCCAGTCTATACACGCAAATTTTCTTAGTTCATCAATCAATCATCTTCTCTACCTTTCCCTGCTTCGTCTACAATCTCTAAGGACCCATTCTGTCATTCTTCTTGTTCATCTATTATCTATCATCAACCCATGTCCATTTCCCTTTCTTGCAAGTTGTTAAAATACCAGTAATGTTTGTTTTTTTCTTGATGTTATTCTCGTTATTAATGCTTATAATCTAACTCTTTAATAACACTACGTTTTTTATGCATAAGTTAGTACTGGTAGGGCCATCTCATTAAATACTTTTCTTTTTGAGAAAGTGGCATTTCTCATTTCATAATTTCATTTTTTTTAACCAAAAGCATAATGCTTATTCTTCTTTTAATTTCAGTCTCATTTCCTATATGTGTAGTCATATGCTTGTTGCATATGCACATGATGATACTCTCTTTACACCAATTCCATCTCATGAATGTAGATATTTGGTTGATGAATCCCTTACTAGAGATCAAGTTAAA
>NC_090732.1:78867005-78884505 GCF_036898095.1 Palaemon carinicauda | reverse complement strand
CCATCCTTACTGTCCTCCCTTCTGTTGAAGTGGCTATCCTGGAGGGTATTTAGCCTGGCATGGTGTATCGGCTAGTTTTCCGACTTTTTTTTATAGTCTATGAGTTTGATCAGTCATTTTATTTATATTTTTGTATATATTGTATTTTTTTATCATTCTTGTTAACTTGGTTTTTAAGTATGACGTATCTTTTTTATGACCATTAATTCTTATGCTCTCTGGAGACGTTGAGCAAAATCCGGTACCAGTACGTTCTAGATTTCGTCAATGTCGTCTACTGTATCGCAATATTCGTGGTCTTCATGCAAATATTCGAGACCTTACAGTTGAGTCTACACAGTATAATATTTTTTGTGCTCATAAACTTTGGTTTCTAATATGGGGTACTCATCTGATCTCCTTATAACTGGTTTTAAGAAGCCAATAGTGTTGAAACACGATGCCATCCCTAGGGTCAGGGGAATGGCGGTGTATATCAGGACTGAGTACCCTGCTTCTCATAAGTCCTGCTATGAATGTGGATGTCATGAGGTTCAGGTAACAAAAGTTTGTAGCAGGCATAACAACTTCTATTTGTGTTCGATCTACCGGAATCCAGACATGAATGATTCTATCATCGATTGTCTTTCTACCATTATGGCTAAGATGCAAGATAACTGAAAGGCCTCTTTTGTCTTTGTTGGTGATTTTAGGTGTGATTCTCGACAGCAAATTTACTTTTGAGACACACATTAGGTCTGTGTCTTGTTCAATTGCAAAAAAAAATTGCCTTATTGAGAAAGTCTTTTAAGATATTCGGTGATAAATCTCTTCTGAAGAAGTGTTTTAATGCTTTCATTCTACCTTGTTTCAAGTTTTGTTCTCCTGCCTGGTCTTAAACTGCTGATTATCTTCTTAATTTGTTGGACCGGAACTTACGCTCTATTGATTTTCTTATTCCTGATCTGGATATTAATCTCTGGCACTGTCGTTCAATTGGCTCGTTAGGCATGTTGCATAAGATTTTGTTATAATTCTGACCATCCTTTACATTCAGATCTTCCCGGACAGTTCCATCCTGTTCCTAATACTAGGCATGCAGTTAATTCTAATAGTTAGGCCTTCTCCATCATGAAATTAATACTACACAGTATTCTAGAAGTTTCATTCCAGCTGTGACCAAATTGTGGGATGATCTTCCTAATTGGGTAGTTGAATCAATAGACCTTCAAAAGCTCAAACTTCCAGCAAATGTTTTTATGTTGAACAGGCTGAATAAGTCCTTTTATAGTTTATATATGAAATATCTCTCTAAATGTTGTTAATGTTTTCAAAATATTTTATTTTAAAAGTTCATTACATCTCATATTGTTTATTTATTTACTTATTTCCTTTCCTCACTGGGCTATTTTTCCCTGTTGGAGCCCTTTGGCTTATAACATCTTGCTTTTCCAACTATGGTTGTAACTTAGCTAGTAATAATAATAATAATAATAATAATAATAATAATAATAAAAATAATAATAATAATAATAATAATAATAATAATAGTTGATAATTTCTAATTGATCTGAATAAAACGCAAAATATTACAAACTTTTTTGGAAATGGATAGTCTAGCGGAAGGAAATTTCAAATAATTAAAAAAGAATGAATGGAAGTTACTCTACCGACAAGATTATAAGAAATTGTCAAAAGACATAATAAATGGTAATAACGGATTTTCTATCACTTTGAATGAAAAAAGATCATGGAATATGTGTAATATATGCCAAATTTAAAGATATGTCATAACAAATATAACCAAAAATAATTTCTCGAAAGTAATAATACTGTATATATTGCAAATTTCTTTTTAATACAGTAATAAGTCAAAAGATTGTGAAATGCAATCATTATTTCATTATCAAGGGACGAAGAATGAAATACTCTAGTGTCAAAATAAGTGTGTCAACCCAGTCGCCATGCTAGTTCGTCCCAACACACGCAAGAGACTGACGGGGCCCATACTGCCAATCGCGGAAGGACTGGCCTGTCCGGTCAAACCTGCTGACAGGATTAGAGGACAGGTTAGTCTTGCCGGATTTGTCCTGTTTACCCCGTATACACGTTAAATATTGCCGCGTTCGTGCCAATCGCGGTCAAATCAGCGCGCCACTCCTCTGCGTGTATGGCCTGCTTTACACTTCATCATCTTCAAGGTCAAAAGGTCATATTTCAAGGTCAAAATAGTGAATTTTGGTCATGTTTACTCGTTTTTTAGTGTAACTCATAGATGGTGTAGTTCTGTCCAAATTTAATATATGTTGTCTAGCGATGTTCATCTAATCAAATGTTAATGTCTTTGAGTTTTGTTGTGATGAGAAATACTGTTCTTTATTTCTTATTTTAGTGTTTCATTGTTTTAGGGCTTGTTTGGAATGTTTCAGTAATACAATATTTGACAATATATATTAAATTTGGACAGAACTACAGACTTGCCTCTTATTATAATCAGCCATCCCTCACCATCTATGAGTTACACAGAAAAACGAGTAAAAATGACCAAAATTCACTATTTTGACCTTGAAATATGACCTTTTGACCTTGAAGATGTTGATGATGACCCCAGGTGGTGTTGAAAATGTCACTATTGAACTCACCGTCCTCAAAAACCCCCATATTGACTCAGAGAACGTGTTTCTAGCCCTTCTTAGAAGTCATTTTAGTCCCGGACTCAAGTTAATCCTTCAGACTCAAGTTAAAAACCCCGATCAGGGGACGTTCCAGTCCTTTCTTGAAGGACGATATATGACAATATATATTAAATTCGTACAGCTCTGCAGACTTGCCTCATATTATAATCAGCTATCTCTCACCAATTATGAGTTACACACAGAAAACGAGCAAAAATGACCAAAATTCACAAATTTGACCTTGATAAATGACCTTTAGACCTTGAAGATGACCCCAGGTGGTGTTGAAAATGTTACTATTGAACTCACCATCCTCAAAAACCCCCATTTTAATCCAGAGAACGTGTTTCTAGCCCTTCTAGAAGTCATTTTAGTCTAGACTCAAGTTAATCTTTCAGACTCAAGTTAAAAACCCCGAGATCCTGACGTTCCAGTCCTTCCTTAAAGGAGTCTATGGTTTTATTTATGTTTCATTTAATTGGATGTTAAAATTTTTCGTTATTTATCAAAAGAAATCATGATTACCTTCGATATAACGTTATAAAAGTAGAGAGGTAATTTACAAATGTCATTAGACCTTGCTTGTGCACTTGAGCCTACTGCTATTAATGGTGAAAATTGATATCACGTTGCAGCTGATGTTTCTACGAAAAAAAAAAAATGTTTGAAAAAACAATTATTGCAACTAATATTGACCATTCACCAGGGAAATGTCTTATGTGGTTCTACAGTTAATCACTGATACTTATTATCAGATAAATAGGATGCCAATGATTAGAATAAAATATACTAACTGGCAACTCCATCGGACACTGACTGGCGATGAGTATATTAGGGCGAATTAACCCACTAGTAGGCCATGGCTGGTAATTCATTACTTGGGTAAATAATGTAACGTTCGTATTGTTGGTGGAAACTGGAGGCAAAGCTGAAGTAGAGTTCGAACGGTCGGTTCATGAATGCAAATATCACAATTACCAACTCACTCAACTTCTCTGTTGAATTTAGGTGCATTCACGGTTGATTATGTTTAATGTTACGAAGATTTTTCCCTTTATATTTTATTGATAATTGCATGGTTTTATGCATATTAGCTAAAATAATTGATATTACAATATGATATTAAATATTTGTTTCCACATTGCTTGAAATATATATAGGTAATGCTGGTAATCCTGTGTTGAACGAAAAGGTCAAAATCTTTTCGTTTCTATAGTTTAAAGCAGTGGTTCCCAAATAGGGGTAAATTACCCCACCGGGGGTAATCTTGCTTTTGTTGGGGGTAATGACAGTTTTTGTTTTGACAGGTGCTGGATAAATATACATATACATATACATTTTATGTGTATGTATGTATGTATAAATATATATACAGTATATATATATATATATATATATATATATATATATATATATATATGATATAGATAGATAGATAGATAGATAGATATGTATGTATAAATAATTTTAGTAATAATACACACATATATATATATATATATATATATATATATATATATATATATATATATATATGTATATATATATATATATATATATATATATAGTATGTGTGTGTATTATTACTAAAATTATTACACATTTAAATACTGTATAAGCGAATGCCTAGTATCTCTCGCCGGCAATTAGTTGTCACTAACGAGGAGGTTGGAGATTGCAGTAAGCGTGGCTGAAATTATATGTGGACCTAACCAAGCTCACAGATTGAAATGGGTACCACTATCCAACAATACATTTAAGTACAGGATAGATGAACTGTCAAATGATATCAAGGATCAATTAATTTCACTGGTAAAAAACAGTGGTATCTCCGCTATTCAACTGGATGAAACAATTGTTGTTACTAGTGTGCACAATTAATGGTATGCATTCGGTACAAAGGAGAAAGGGAAATTGAAGATCTACTTATGTGCAGTCCACTGGGAACGACTAATAAGTGTGTGGATGTATTCAGAAAAGCTGATGCATTTTTCAATGAACCAGATGTGCAACTAGTTTGGGAAAACTACATTGGAGTAACAACAGATGCCGAGCCATCTATGTTAGGTGTTAACTCGGAATTTTTGGCGCATGTGGAAAATCACTAATAGTAAAGTATTTGCAACCTGTTTTGGAGGTGGTGACGTTATTAAACTAGTTAATTACATTAGGTCACGTGCTTTGAACTCGAGACTACTTAGTTCTTTATGTGGGGATCTTGATTCAGAAAATCACTGTGTGTTGTACTATGCTCCAACCAGATGGCTATCCCGAGGAAATATTCTCGAACGAGTAATTCAGCTCAAAACTGAGATTCAATTGTTTTTGGATGATAAGGGGCACAATGTAGCACTGAAACTGGGGGATCTAAAATGGATTTCCATTATGTGCTATTTAGTGGACATATTTTCACATATAAATGCCCTAAACACATCACTGCAAGGACCATTGAGTGAAAAAAGACAAGTATTTCGTAGAAAACTGAATTTTTGGGACTCAAAATTGAAAACTGGCATAATAGCTGCATTTCCCAAGTTAAGAGAGTTTTAGGGAGGTACAAAATCTGTACTCTTGAGTGATATGGGGAGTATAATGAGTGCACGCTTAAATAGCCTGCATCTGAGGATGGAAGAAGATTTCCCTGAAATTAACCCACTCAACTATGTTTCTATTCAAAATCCATTCACATGTTCATCACCCTGATGAACATATCTCAGTTATATATTTCCTCCGTTTATTTTCAACCTTATTATATGTAAGCATTTTTTTTATCTTTATTTTCAACAGAAGTAATAGTACTTTTTAATATATTTGTTTCAATAATAATTGAATAAAGGAAGGTTTAACCAACTGAAAGTTTGTTTTACATTAAACATGTTCAAAATAATAGATATGGTGCGGGGGTTACGAGCTGGCTGCTAGCCAAGATTTTGGAAAAAGTGGAGTAATGAACAAAAGTAATTGGGAACCACTGGTTTAAAGTAATCACTTTTCTTTGAAATAATTACTATTACGTTTTTTTCCTTATGATTCTTATAAATATCATTAATTTGATATTTGTGCATTATATGTTAGCTTTAGTTTGATAGAGCTTTCAGTGTAAGAAAAAAAATAAGTTTATGAGATACGTGTTGTTAACAGTTAGTGAATTTCGAACGAAATCCTCTGAGATTTGTTGCATCAGTTTTGACGCCTACTATACTTAGCATTTCACATTAAATGCATGTTACACTGCTAGTATAATATGCACAAATACATGCACATTAATGAAGAGTATTGATTATTATGAAAATACGCATACTGCTAAGATGATTTGTTTGAATGCATATATATATATATATATATATATATATATATATATATATATATATATATACTGTATAACTTCTATACAGTATACAGTATATACATGTAAAGGTACGACGAAAAAAAGGCAATTCTCAAGGAACTCACAATTATTGCCAGCAGCACTTTAGAATGGGCAGAACATTATATATAGCAGATATGCTCAGTTTGAAAAAAAAAAAAATATATATATATATATATATATATATATATATATATATATATATATATATATATAGAAAAATAACAATGAAATGTGGTTAACTTGCAAGAAGGATGCTGCTATCCCACGATATCTCAGAACTTTTTAACGGCATTATAGGCAAAAAAAAAAATAAAATAAAATAAAAAAATAGCGAGAAGTAACACAGAAAAGATAATATCAATAATATAATTCTTGCCCTTGGAGATGACTAAAATAATTTTACAGTAACACATGCAAACACGCATTCCTGTGGCAGGCCGAGAGAGGCTGTGACTAAGAAGGCAAGATGAAAGCAACTGAGTAACTTTATTACAGAACATCCGTTTATATATACAGGAAGTCCAGGCAAAAAGGACATAAAAACATAACAGCCAATTTCATGTTCAACCGACAACCGGTTCTGTTAACAGTTAACGGTGAGAAAAACAGATGTGTTTATTCAGGTCTCTATCAGTGCGAGGGGAGAGCGAAGATGCAAAGCATAATATATACAAAAAAAGAAATGTCGTTGCTATGTACGATCGTGTGACACACGGTTGGTACATGGCTCCCCCCCTAAAAATGACATACTGTACATGTTAAATAGGGCGCCCTAATCTAGAGAGGCGAACTGTAGGCGGGTCATCTGGCAGGAGATAAGCAGGTTTTAGACAATCAATGGAGACCCAGTCTTTTTTACCACGAATGTTTAGTAGGAATGCTTTCGGACTGCGTCGGATCACAAAAAAAGGGCCCGTGTAAGGGGGCGTTAGCGGTGGCTTGCTAGTGTCATTACTTAGGAAGATGTGCATTGCAGAGTGCAAGTCTGTTGGTATGTGATGCTTCGCTGGGGACTTGTAAGTCTGGCGGCATGGAGTAAATTTTCCCACGATGTGACGTATGCACTGGAGATCGTCGGAGGAGGTTGCAGAAGGAAAAAATTCGGCAGGGACACCATTTCAGCTGCCAAGACGTCCAGGGTGTCTTTAGGAGTGGTCCTTAGTCCCAGCAGGACACAGGGAAGCTGAGTAAACCAGTTGGAATCCTTTACAGCGGGAAATCAAAGCTGCTTTGAGGGTGCGATGAAAACGTTCAACCATTCCATTGGCAACGGGGTTGTAGGCAGTTGTCTGATGTAGGGTGATGCCCAGGAGATTCGCAAATGATGTCCATAATTGAAAGGTGAAAGTGGTAGCCCTGTTAGAAGTAATATGCTCAGGGATACCAAATCTTGTAATCCATTCTTAGAGTAAGCCAGATGTACATGAGGCAGACATTGCAGTTTCCATGGGAATGGCTTCAGGCTAACGGGTGGAGCGGTCGATGACGGTAAACAGGTAACGATGTCCTTGTGATGTGGGTAGGGGGCCTACAACGTCGATGTGAATGTGGGCGAAACGACGATGAGGTTGAGGAAAGGTGCCCACTCCTGAATCCGTGTGTCGATGTACTTTGGAAGTTTGGCAAGAAGTACAGGCGCGTACCCAATCCTTAGCATCCTTAGAAATGCCATGCCAAAGGATCTTCATCTTCAGCAGCTGTGCAGTAGAACAGCACGGGGGATGTGAAAGGCCGTGAATGAATTCAAACACCTGTCAGCGCATGGGAGCAGGAATCCAAGGTCGCCTTCTACCAGTACTGACGTCACAGAGGAGGGTAGTGCTGGAGTCGTCGAGGTGGATGTCTTCCCAACGGAGGGCTGTGCAGGATGTCCTACATGCTTGATACTCTGGATCCTGTCATTGGGCCTCAGCCAAGGCGTTGTAATCCAATCCCAGTTAAACGGTGGCAAACGTGTTTCTTGACAGGGCATCGGCAACGGGATTCATTTTCCCAGGGAAGTGTTGAAGAGTGCAATTGTATTCAGCCACGGCGGACAGATGTTGGTGTTGACGGGCGGACCAGGCATCAGACTGTCGAATGAAGGCATGCACTAGAGGCATGGGGTCTGTGCGAATGACGAAGGGTGTACCTTCTAAGAAATGGCAAAAGTGACGGACAGACAAAGGCACCGCCAGCTATTTGCGATCGAAGGTACAATAACCCTATTATGCCTTGGACAGTTTTCTGCTGAAGAAGGCCAATGGGCGGGGCGAGCCATTGACCACCAGTTCAAGTACTGCACCAATAGCAATGTCGCTGGCATCGGTGGAGAGAAGGAGAGGGGCATATCAGATAGGAAAAGTGAAACCTGCAGCGGTTGATAGGGCCTTCTTTGCATTGCAGAAGGCTGCCTATTGAAGGGGACCCCACTTCAGGTCTTTTGGCTTGCCCTTGAGGGAGGCGTAGAGGGGAGCAAGAGTGGCAGCAATGGCTGGCAGAAAACGGAGAAAATAGTTGATCATGCACAAAAATTCCTGCAGAGCTTTGACGGTCGAGGGCATGGGGAAGTTCTGAACGGCTGCTACCTTCTCAGGTAGGGGATGGACTCCATCAGGAGTGATGCGGTGCCCTAAGAACGACACTTCGTTGGTGCCAAAGGTACACTTGTCATACCGGACTGCAAGGCCATTTTGTTGCAGGCGGTTGAGCACGGTGCGCAGGTGACGGAGGTGTTCCTCTTTTGAGAAAGAGAACACAAGTATGTCGTCCACGTAACATACACAGAAGGGGAGGTCCCCTATGATGACATCCATGAGACATTGAAATGTGGCCCCAGCATTACGAGGGCCAAAACAGGAGTAATTAAAGGTGTATGTACCAAACAGAGTGGTGATGGCGGTCTTGGGGATGTCTTCTGGGTTCATAGGCACCTGATAATATCCCTTCAGGAGGTCGAGCGTGGAGAAAACCTTCACTTTGTGCAGGTAGGAGGTCACGTCGGTGATGTTTGGGAGGGGGTAGTGATCCGGTTTCCTTTGCTTGTTCAGGCGCCTGTAATCCCCGCACGGACGAAGGGAGCCGTCTTTCTTCAGAACGATGTGTAAGGGCGACGACCATGGGCTGGAGTCCTTTTGGCAAAAACCCATTTCTTCTATTTCGGCGAACGTCTGTTTGGCGGCTACCAATCGATCCGGTGCCAGACGTCTGAATTTTGCGAAAGACTGAGGGTCCCGTCATCTTGATATGGTGATGAATACCGTGCTTGGCTGGAGCCATGGGCTTTTGGCAAAGTTCTGGACGGAAAACTTCCGGGTACGACATGAGGCGGTTGACGTAGGCCTACGTGGGTGCGCTGATGTGGAGAGCGAGGTTGGAGGGGGCGGGTTGAAGAGGTGTCGACAAATACGAGTCTGCATTGACCAATCGTCGGTGGGCGACATCGACCAGAAGGTGGAAATGAGAAAGGAAATCCGCACCGAGGATTGGAAATGTGACGTTAGCAACGAGAAACTTTATATTAAATTTACCATTTCCAAACGATAATGTAAGGTTCTCGTAACCATAGGTGGGTATCGCACATCCGTTGGCAGCTACCAGGCGGATGTCGGCAGACGTAGACAGAATACGTCATGTCCTGAAGAGTTCCCTTGTCAAAAGAGAACGACACGCACCAGTGTCTATCAAAAATCACACGCCCGTTCCTGCATCATGTAAATAGAAAAGATTAGAAACACGGGAGGCCACCGCCAAGAGTGATGGTCTACTTACACGTTTTTTGGCCACTGACCACAATCCTTGGCACATTTCTTCGCGGCTGCCCCGAACCTGTAGTGGTAGTAGCAAAATTTCGGTCGATGGGGAGCAGTAAGTGGCTGTAAAAGTTGTTGGTTGTGGCGCGAGAGAGTGGTGGGTGATGGGTGGCTTTGTCGCCACTCCGGCACGTCACGGGGTAGGCGTGTATGTCCTATGGCATTTACGTCAGCTTCAGTAGACGTTGAATAGGCGTCCTCTTTGTCAGGAGTGGAGGCGTTGATGGAGGTCTTGAAGGTCATGAAGTGGCTATCCATAAGGGCGTCGGCTTTGGTCATCAAGTCCTTCATGGGTAAACTATCGACATCGGGTATGGCAGCGCGTGCAGGTTCGGGTAAATGGCGTATCCGAACAAGGAGAGCCGACAGCGGCAGGTTGCAGGCGAGCGATACTGGTCATTTTCCAGAGGGCGAGCGAAGCCCTTTGGTCCCCCAACGGTTGTTGAGAAAGCTGAAAAAGCTTTGCTATACAAGCGGCTGGCGATGGCAAGTACTGCTACAGAAGGTAAGTTTTGAGGGCGTCATACGCTATTGGGGTGTCTCCTTGTTCACAAAGCCAGTCGGATATTTCCGGGAAGGTGTCCTCGGGTATCGCCGTGAGAACATAATCAGCTTTGGTGGTTGAACGAGTCACGCCCTTGATACGGAACTGGACTTCTGCGCGTTGAAACCAAGCAAAGGCTTCTCCGCTGGCAAACGACGAAAATTTCAATGGGGCGGTGCCATAGTCCCAATGACTGTGGGGTGGGGGGGTGGAAGGCAAAAAGTACATAAAAACATAACAGGCTATTTCATTTTCAACCGACAACCGGTCCTGTTAATAATAACGGTGAGAAAAACAGACATGTTTATTCAGGTCTCTATCAGTGCGAGGGGAGAGCGAAGATACAAAACATAATATATACAAAAAAAGAAATGTCGTTACGATACATGATCATGTGACACACGGTTGGTACATTCCTATATTTTAAGAATCAGCAAACACTCTTTCTTCAACTTTCTTCTTGAGAGCACTGGCTTCTTATGCAATGCAATGCATATGCATATAACATTCACATATCTATCCTAAGCTGCTCTCTTTCAGGAAATTAATACTGAGAGGCAAGCATATGAAACGATACTGGGGTAAACTAAAGATACTTGGATAAAAGGAATCATTCAATGAGAAAAATTATTAACTTACTTTTACTACATGAGCATTTCTCAAGAAAATGCCACATAAAAATTACTGTCTAGTTCTATAGATATTCTTATCTAATTACAATAGAAAATAAAATACCAACAGCAATACTATACTTTTACCTGTTTCAACCCAATTCAAGTCAATTTGGCTACAGTCTCACACTAATATCAGCTAGCTATTCGCTGACAATGTGAGAAATAGTAAGGAATTAAATATACACCTGATTTTAAATCATCATTCACACGTTCAAACCCTATCAAGGTAAATAGAAGTTCTTCATTTACTCCTAGACTTGGGTTGAGGTTTCGTAATTTGGAGTATTTAGAAAAAACAGGTTGGTATGCTGGAGGGAATTGTTGATCCGTCTTTCTTTAGTGGGAGTAAAGTGCGGGCGTTAAAGCGCGGGCGTTGAATGCATATCAAAGAAAATGTTATAAAACAGTTCCTGTTAATCAATTAGTAGAGTATGTTTTGTGATCTCCAGCTCCTAATTTCCACACTGATATCAAAATATAAAGCATCCAACAGAAATGTAAACAGAATACCTAGGTTTGAAACGACTAAGCTTCTAGAAGATGAGCACATTGAATGTAGGAATCGATTTGCAGCCTAAGAGACTTTAAGAGACGTAGAACACACAATTAATGAAGAATGGTATGATATTAAGAACATATATTAGTCACTTGATAGTGCAGTCTTGGAACACTATTAAAGGAAGAGTAACGAAAATTACAAGGTAGAGTATGCTAAGTATTCCAGTATTGATGGTGGGGTCAAAAGAAAAGCCGGGAGTGACTGGAGGAATATTTAGACAGTAAAGCAGACGAGGCTGACAAAGCTTTGAATTCAGAGGGGTTATGGTGTAATAATTGCTCATATAAATATTACTGAAATGTCTACGGGAGCAAAGAAGAAGCATATACCCATCAAAAAGAGAGATGCATCTGTTATAACAACAGTAGATGAAGAAAAGCAATGTTGGATGAAACACTTTGGTGAGGTCATGAATCGGTGACCCGAAGGGAATAATTTGACTGATTTACCTGAAGCTGAGGAAGACCTAGATGTGCCCATGAATGAATTTAATGTGTTTGAAGTTGAAAAACTCAAGAGATGGAAAGCCTCTGGATATGATGGAATAACTGCTGAGAGGATATTAATCGAAAATTATATGACTCCCAGAATACTTACAAGATTATTTTGTAAAATGTGGCTTGAAAAGGCAATGGCAAAAAAGGAGATCTGACTGATTCCAATAATTTCAGAGGCGTCATCCTTACGTCAGTTGTCAGGATAATATATAGCATGCTTATTCTAAAGAGACTAGAGAAGAAAGGTTGATGAAAAGCTAAGAGGTGAACAAGCAGGATCTCGAAAATGAAGAAGTTGTACTGAACAAATTTTCATAAGACATGTTGTACAGCAATGCGTAGACTAGAATACAGAAATCCTCTTTTGATGGCCTTTGATAGTGTGTGCCGTCCAATTTTGTGGAGAGTCCTGCGTTATTATGTTCCTCTTAAATATGTAAATTTGATTAAGTCTGTTCATGAGCATAGCAAATGCAAAGTTAATGTTTGTGGAGTCGTATCATATGAATTTCCAGTATACAGTGGAGTAATCCTAGGGAATGTGTTGCACCCTATGTTGTTCATCTTCCTCGTGAATTTTGTAATGCATAAAACAGTTGGGGATGGTAGATAATGTGACGAGGTAGGAGAAAGGTTGTGACTCAAAGGCAGGATGAAAGCTACTGAGTGAGTTTATTATAGAACACTCTCCTTTATATACAAAAGCTCAAGGCAACAGGACATTTCATGTTCAAAATTAACGCCGTTACCATTGAGGAAAACAGACATGTTTTTTCAGGTTCTTTTTAGTGCGAGGGGAGAGCGAAGATGCAAGCACAAAATGAACTATGTACAATCGTGTGACACACAGTTGGTACATGGCTCCCCCTCTAAAAATAACATACTGTACATGTTAAATAGAGTGCCATGAATCTGGAGTGGTAGTAGCAAAAACTGCGCTGATTAGCGGCAGTGAGTGGCTGTAGAAGTCGTTGGTTGGGGCGCGAGCGAGTGGTGGATGATAGATGGCTTTGTTGCCGCTCCGGCTCGTCACGGGGTAGGCGTGTGTGTCCTACGGCATTCATAGGCGTGTGTGTCCTACGGCATTCATAGGCCTACGGCATTCATAGGCGTGTGTGTCCGACGGCATTCATAGGCCTACGGCATTCATAGGCGTGTGTGTCCTACGGCATTCACGTCAGCTTCGGTTGAAGTTGAATAGGTGTCCTCTTTGTCAGGAGTGGAGGCGTTGATGGAGGTTTTGAAGGTCATGAAGTTGCTGTCCATAAGGGCACGAAGTAGGTTCACCTCACGAGGAGAGCCATGTTAGGCAGGTTGCAGGCGAGTGATACTGGTCATTTCGCTGAGGGTGAGCGAAGCCCTTTGGTCCCCCGACGGTTGTTTAGAGAGCTGAAAAAGCATTGCTATACGGGCAGCTGGCAACGGCGAGTACTGCTGCAGAAGGTATGCGTTGACGGCGTCATAGTAACGGTGAGAGGGGGTGGAAGGCGGGAGGAGCGAGTTGCTCCGGGGGCACCAATGTGACGAGGTAGAAGAAAGGTTGTGACTTAAAGGCAGGATGAAAGCTACTGAGTGAGTTTATTATAGAACACTCTCCTTTATATACAAAAGCTCAAGGCAACAGGAAATTTCATGTTCAAAATTAACACCGTTACCATTGAGAAAAACAGACATGTTTTTTCAGGTTCTTTTTAGTGCGAGGGGAGAGCGAAGATGCAAGCACAAAATAAACTATGTACGATCGTGTGACACACGGTTGGTACAATAAGGATTGGACTGGATTGGTAATAGGAAATTAGCTGACGTAGAGTATACTGATGACCCTGTTGTTATTAGCAGAACACCACAGGATTTGCAATGCATGCTTACAAGAATGTATAAAATATTGCATGAGGTTGGGGTCAAGATAAATAGAAGAAATACAGAGATGATGAGAACGGAATATGCAATGGAAGATGAAATATCATTGGAAGAAGAAAGGAGTAATTAGATGGAAAAAATTAAATATTTAAGAACTATCATCTCTCATACAGGATCTTCAGAATTAGAGTTTGATGAAAGACTGACAAAAGTAAATCAGACAATGGCTGGGTTAAGTAAAATTTCGAAATAAATTTGCCTGAAATTGCATACTAAAAATCAGAATATATATCAGTTTAGTAAGATCGGTGTTACTGTATGTACATGAGTCCGGGTATGACAATGAAACAATATCCAACCGATTTTGCAGAGTTAAGAACAAAGCCCTCAGAATATAGGGAGGTAAATGGCAGGATAGGATTAGAAATTAGACTATAAGAGAGATTACTCGAGTTCCATATGTGGATAAGATCATAGAGAGGGGTAAATGGAGATTGTTTGAACATGCTCTTTGCACTCCTCATGAGAGATTAGTTTACCAAATTTTTAACTGGGCTCCACAAGGCACTAAGAAGAGTTGGAAGTCCCAGACCTACATGGCTGAGGACTATGAATCGTGAAGGAGATGATGAATGGAGAAGTGTTGAACCAAAAGCTCAAGATAGAGACAACTGGCGAAATCTGACCGAGGCATTTGCTTTAATAGGCGCAGGAGGAAATGATGATGGTGATGTATGTTTCATGAAACGAGTGGAAAGGAGTATGCGTATAATCAAGCGGTAAATCATTTAAATGTTATCGTCAGTTGAAAGGTGGGATCAGATGTTTTCTTCATTAGGGTTCTCATACTCTTCACATCTGACGTATGGATGTGGCCCTGACAGTTGTGATTTCTATTCTTAAGCAGCCTTTGGTCTAGGAAATTACACATACACAGACCCGAGGTAAAGTCAGTCAATATACCAGAGATTACCCATATGTGGAAATTTGTTAAAGGGGTTAATTAACTACAGTAAACCACTCGTATCACTCCCAACATATCTAGTACGTTAGCATCTGTGGTAAGACCTAAGATAAAAGAGCCCCGAACATTATCAGCTACAACTTCTATCTCTAAACCCCCTGCCCCACCTCCTGTCTCAAATTTTTCATAATAAATAATTAGCAATGATTACTGTCAATAATGTGTGCACCTTTTCTCATCCCTTCAATTATACAAAGAGATTAAATGCCTAGAAGAGCCTGTATCCGGATATTCAACGTCCCGCCATCCGTTGAATGGTAAACTCTTGAATTGGTAAAAACATTTCTATGATAATGAGAAAGGATAAAAATGCATCAATGTAACTTTTGAATAGCCTAAAGATATCAAATTCCTAAAAGAAGTGATGATAGCAAAAAGTCTCTTTTATAATAACGAATATCTAAAGCTTTACCACGTATTGCTATTATTTAGTGATCTTAGTGAATGGGTGTGTTTGTGTGCTAGATCACTTTACATTTCCTTTAATTCAGTATCTTCTAAATTTTAGCAAAAAAAAAAAAAAATTGAGGTCTTTGCTGTCGTATCGCAAAAAAGTGATATAAAACCTCTGAAAAATATTAGTAGAAAATTAAAAGTGAAACAATTAACGATTGCAATAATATACAAAGTACAGTACAAGGCTAACAGTTAGCTCCTTTAGTGCTGACGTTCATATACAGACGTTCTTTTAAATCTGTTTTCTGTATTTCTAAACCGCAGTTATCTCTGAATATTTTACCCAATTTTTTATTTTGTCATTTCGTCTATTTTTCCATATTTAACCATGCAATTGAATTATAGGTTCTGCATGCTTGTAACGATACAAATATAGGCATCGTAAAATAATAATTCGACTTGCAGACGTAATCGTCAGACTGAATCCAGGCATAAATAAGATGCCATAAAATCTATTCAATAAAAAATCTTACTTATTTTGATAACATTTACGTCCCATCTAGTCACGACCACATGAATTGTTTACGGTGTGTAAAATATAAATAAGCAATAAAGATAGGAGAAAAAATTTTTCCAAGATGATTTTAAGCTCACAGTTGTAATAAAAATATTTCAGTGCCAAATCATTCAAAATTTGGTCGTCTTTTTAATTAGTTAGAGAGAGAGAGAGAGAGAGAGAGAGAGAGAGAGAGAGAGAGAGAGAGAGAGAGAGAGAGAGAGAGAGAGAGAGAGAATCGTTTTGAGCTACGGCCCAATATACCTTGTAACGTATCCTGCATGTATTCTACAAGCGAACTGGATCTTCAGACCTACCGTTGTGACGTCTCTATTTCGAGAATCGTGCAAAGACAATTATTGATCTCTCTTAGGTTACGGTCACTTGGGTGTTCATTGCAAATTACTTGTTTCGATCCTCCTAAAGACAACTACGAAAGAAGGGTTTATAAGTAGAGGGACAACTCTTACCCATAGACTTGTTATTACTATCAGAACACTTTTTTACAAGTGTTTTTGTCAGAGGGCTGACAGAAAACTGAAATTACAATGTGGGTCCAAGAATGAAAATGGTAGGTTACTCTCCAGGTTCATGTTGAGGTCAATAACTGTAACATGCTGTATGTAGACCAAAAAAAGGTTTTATGCAAAATTAGAATATCCGGTGCAGACATGACCTGAGGAATAATGTCCGAAGATATTGACAACATAAATATAATTATGGTCTCATTATTTGCAGTACTGAGTTAACATTCTTGCATAACATTGCATATACACACGCAATTCTAATTAGTAGTGAAGTGCACTACAGAGATAGGAACAAAACTGTTCTTGCCTTAGCATTAGAAAGAGAGGTTCACTTAATGATACAATTGACTAATGAAAACTTGACATTCGAGAAATGAAAAAAAAAATTCCTCAAAATATTTTGAAACAGTGCTTGGAAGTAAAGGGATCTGCCAGCATACTTTAAATTCAGAGTACGACCAATATTGTATATAAACATATATACACACAGGAATGCAGCAGCATATAATTAAATATTAACATGCATAAAGGTACGCCATGTGCACTTATAAATACTGTATATCTATCTATCTATCTATCTATCTATATATACATATATATATATATATATATATATATATATATATATATATATATATATATATGCATATATATATATATATATATATATATATATATATATATATATATATATATCGATATATGTATTTATATATATATATATATATATATATATATATATATATATATATATATATATATACATATATATATATATATATATATATATATCTATATATACACACATATATATATATATATATATATATATATATATATATATATATATACATTATATTATTATTTTTATTATTATTATTATTATTATTATTATTATTATTATTATTACGACTAGCGAAATACGTAAACTCCGTAGCTCCAAACTCACCTGCTTTACTTTAAATAAATGTGACTACTTTTAACGGGAACTATTCTTAAATCAACCTCTAACTTCGGTTCTGAGGCAGGGGCACGAGCATGTCACTGA
>NC_090732.1:78847005-78862005 GCF_036898095.1 Palaemon carinicauda | reverse complement strand
GATGAAAGCCTTTTCGATTTCACTGCTATACATGGAATGAAAACCTTGTCAATTTCACTGCTATATATGGGATGAAATCCTTGTCGAATTCATTGCTATACATGACGTGAAACCCTTGTCATTTCACTACTATACATAGGATGAAAGATTTGTCGATTTCCTTGCTATACATGAAAGGAAAGGCTTGATGATTTCATTGCTATACATGAAGTGAAATTTCTGTCGATTTCACTATGATACATGGGGTGAAAGCCTTGTTAATTTAATTGCTATACGTGATATGAAAGCCTTGTTAATTTCATTGCTATACATGAGATGAAAGCCTTGTTTATTTCATAGTTATACATGAGGTAAAGACCTGCAGATTTCACTACTATAGTGAGATGAAAGCCTTGTTTATATCATTGCTATATATGAGGTGAAAGCCCTATCGATTTCACTAATATACATTGGGTGAAAACCTTCTCGATTTCACTGTTATACATGGAATGAAAGCTTTGTTGATTTCATTGGTATACATGAGATGAAAGCCTTGTTCATTTCATTATTATACATGAGGTGAAAGCCTGCCGATTTCAATACTATACATGGGGTGAAAGCATTATCAATTTCATTGTTATACATGAGATGAAAGACATTGATTTCATTGCTTTACATGGGGTGAACGCCCTGTGGATTTCACTACTATACATGGGGAGAAAGCCTTGCTCATTTCCTTGCTATACATGAAGTGAAAGCCCTGTCGATTTCACTGCTAGATATGTGATGAAATCTAGTTTATTTTATTGTTATACATGGCATAAAAGGCTTGTCGATTTTATTGCTATAATTGAGGTGAAATCCTTGTCAATTTCACTGCTATATTTGAGATAAAAGTCTTGTCAGTTTCACTGCTATACATAGGATGAAAGCCTTATCGATATCATTACTATAATGAAATGAAAGCCTTGTTGATTGCATTGCTATACATGAGGTGAAATTCCTGTCGATTTCACTGTTATACATGGGTCGGAAGCCTTGTCAATTTTATTGCTATGAATGAGATGAGAGTCTTGTTGATTTCATTAGTATACATGAGGTAAAAGCCCTGTCGATTTCACTACTATATATGGAGTGAGAGCATTGTCAATTTCCTTACAATATATGAGGCAAAAACCTTATAAATTTTACTGCTATATAGGGGATGATGGCCTCGTAGATTTCACTACTATTCAAGGGGTGAGAGCCATGTCTATTTCCTTGCTATATATGAGGTAAAAACTTTGTAAAAATCACTGCTATACATGGAATGAAAGCTCTGTCGATTTCACTACTATACATGGGGTGAAAGCCTTGTCAGTTTCAGTGCTATACATGAGATGAAAGCCTAGTTGATGTCATTGCTTTTCATGAGGTGAACGCCCTGTCGATTTCACTACTATACATGGGGTGAAGGCCTTGACAATTTTCTTGCTATACAGCAGGTAAAAGCCTTGTCAATTGTCTTGCTATACATGGGATGAAAGCCTTGACGATTCCACTGCTATACATGTGATGAAAGCTTTACCACTGCTGTACATAGGATGAAAGTGTTGTCGATTTCATTGCTAAACATGAGGTGAAAGCCTTGTCAATTTCACCACTATAAACGGGAAGAAAGCTTTACAAATTTTCACTGCTATACATGGAATGAAAGCCTTGTTCACTTTCATTGCTATACCTGAGGTGCCAGCCCTGTCAATTTCACTGCCATACAAGGGAAGATATGCTTGTCAATTTCACTGCTATACAGGGAGAAAGCCTTGTCGATTTCGCTCCCATACAAGGGAAGATATACTTGCCAATTTTACTGCTATACATGATATGAAAGCCTTGTCGATTTCATTCTTATACATGGAATGAAAGCCCTGTCGATTTCTCTGCTATACAAGAGGTGAAAGCCTTGTAGATTTCCTTGCTATACATGATATGAAAGCCTTGTCGATTTCACTGCTATACATATGATGAAAGCCTTTTCTATTTCATTGCTATATATGGGATGAAAGCCTTGTCAATTGCATTGCTGTACATGAGATGAAAGCCTTGTCAATTTCACTACTATACATAGGGTAAAAATCTTGTCAATTTCCTTGCTATATATGAGGTGAAAGCCTTGTCGATTTCACTGCTATACATGGTATGAAAGCCTTCTCGATTTCGCTGCTATACATGGTATTAAAGCCTTGTCGGTTTTACTGATCTACGAGGTGAAAGCCTTGTCATTTCACTGCTATACATGGGATGAAAGCCTTGTTGATTGCTTTGTTATACATAAGGTGAGAGCCCTGTCCATTTCGCTACTATGCATGGGGTGAAAGCGTTGTTAATTTCCTTGCTATATATGATGTGAAAACATTATCTTCCCTGCTATACATGGGAGGAAAGCTGTATCAAATTCACAGCTATATATGAGATGAAAGCCTTGTCGATTTCATTGCTAAACATAAGGTGAAAGCCTTGTTGATTTCACTACTACACATGGGATGAAAGACTTGTCAATATCACTGTTACATATGAGAAGACAGCCTTGTTGATTTTATTGATATACATGAGGTAAAAGCCCTGTCGATTTCACTACTACATATATAGGTTGATTCCACTGATATATATATATATATATATATATATATATATATATATATATATATATATATATATATATATATATATATATATATATATATATATATAGGTCAAAGACATGTCGATTTCATTGTTATACATGAGGTGAAAGTTTTATTGATTTCACTGCTATGCATTGGTTGAAAGTCTTTTCAATTTCACTACTATACATGGGGTGAAAGTCTTGTCAATTTCATTGCTATACATGCGGTTAAAGCCAGGTTGATTTCACTGATATATATAGGGTAAAAAACTTGTCGATTTCATTGTTATCCATGAGGTGAAAGTTTTATTGGTTTCACTGCTATGCATTGGGTGAAAGTCTTTTCAATTTCACTACTATACAGGGGTGAAAACCTTGTCAATTTCACTGCAATGCATGAGTTGAAACCTTCGTTGATTTCACTACTATATATGGGGTGAAAGCCTTTTCGATTAATTGTAATACATGAAGTGAAATCCTTACTGATTTCACTGCTGTGCATGGGGTGAAAGCCTTGTCAATTTCACTAACATACATAAGGTGAAAACCTTGTCAATTTTATTGTTATACATGTGGTGAAAGCCTTGCTGATTTCCCTGCTCTGTATTGGGTGAAAGCCTTGTCAATTTCACTTCTATGCATAGAGTGAAAGCCTTGTCGATTTCATTGCTTTACATAAGGTGAAAGCCTTGTTGATTTCACTACGATGCATAGGGTGAAAGTCTTGTTAATTCTATTAATATACATTGAATGAAACTCCAGTTGATTTCATTGCTATACATGAGGTGAAAGCTTTGTTTATTTCACTGCTATGCATGGGGTTTAACCCTTTTCGATCTCACTACTATACATAGGGTGAAAGCATTGTCGATTTCATTGCTATGCATGACGTGAAAGCCTTGTTATTTCACTGCAATGCATGGGGCGAAAGACTTGTTGGTTTCACTACTGTTCACACGGAGAAAGTCTTTTCGATTTCATTGCTATGCATGAGGTGAAATCCTTGTCGATTTCACTGCAATGCATGGGGTGACAGCCATTTCATTTTCACAGCTAAAAATAGCATTAAAACCTTGTCGATTTCATTGCTATACATGAGGTGAAAACCTTGTCGATTTCACTGCTATGCATGGGATGAAACCCTTGTTGATTTCCTTGCTATACATAAGGTGAAATCCTTCACATGAGGAGAAAGCCTTGTCGATTCCACTAATATATATGGGGTGAAACCTTTGTCAATTTCCTTGCTATACATGAGGTGAAAACTTGTCGATTTCAATATGACTACTATACATGAGGTGAAAGCCTTATCAATTTTACTGCTATTAACTGGTGAAAGCATTGTCAATTTCCTTGCTATACATGAGGTGACAGCCTTTTCGATTTTATTGCTATGCATGAGGTAAAAGCCATGACGATTTCACTACTATACATCGTTGAAAGCCTTGTCAATTTTCTTGCTATACATGAGCTGAGAGTCTTGTCGATTTCATTGCTTTACATGATGTGAAAGACTAGTCGATTTCCATATCATACATGGAATGAAAGCCTTGTCAATTTCCTTGCTATAAATGAGGAAAAAGCCGTGTCGATTTCATTGCTAATGAGGTAAAAGCCTTCTCGATTTAACTACTATACATGGGTGAAAGTCTTGTCGATTTCACTGTTATACATGTGTGAAGGCCTGGTCGATTTCATTGTTATATATAAGATGAAAGCCTTATTCATATCACTCTTATGCTTGGGTGAAACCCTTCTCAATTTAATTGATATACATGATGTGAAACCCTTGTTGATTTCATTGGTGTACATGAGGTGCAAGCCCTGTCGATTTCATTATTATACATAGGGGTGAAAGTCTTATACATAGGCTGGAATTGTTGATCACTTCACTACAAGGTTCGGGGTGAAGGCCTTGTCAATTTCATTGCTGTACATGAGGTGAAAGCCTTGCCAATTTCACTACTATATATGGGGTGAAACTTGTCGATTTCATTGCTATACATGAGGTTAAAGCCATATTGATTTCACTGCAATTTATTGGGTGAAAGCCTTGTTCATTTCACTAGGATACAGAGGGTGGAAGCCTTGTTGATTTCATTGCTATACAGGATGTCTAAGTCTTTTCGATCTCACTGTAATTCCTGGGGCGAAAGCCTTGTTCAATTCACTACTATACATGGGGAGAAAGCCTTGTTGATTTCATTTGTATGTATGAGGTGCAAGCCCTGTCTATTTCATTATTATACATAGGGGTGAAAACCTTATACATGGGGGTGGAATCGTTGATCATTTCACTACAAGGTTTGGGATGAAAGCCTTGTCAATTTCATTGCTATACATGAGGTGAAAGCCTTGCCAATTTCACTACTATATATGGGGTGAAATCCTTATCGATTTCATTGCTATACATGAGGTTAAAGTCATATTGATTTCACTGCAATTCATGGGGTGAAAGCCTTGTTCATTTTACTTGTATACAGAGTGTGGAAGCCTTGTTGATTTCATTGCTATACAGGATGTCTAAGTCTTGTCGATTTCCTTGTAATTCACCGGGTGAAAGCTTTGTTCATTTGACTACTATACATGGGGAGAAAGCCTTGTTGATTTCATTGGTATGCATGAGGTGCAAGCCCTGTCGATTTCATTATTATCATAGGGGTGAAAGCCTTATATATGGGGTGAAATCGTTGATATATTTCACTACTAGATTTGGGATGAAAGCCTTGCCAATTTCACTACTATATGTGGGGTGAAACCCTTGTAGATTTCATTACTACACATGAGGTGAGAGCCATATTGATTTCACTGCAATTAATCGGGTAAAAGCCTTGAACATTTCACTTCCATACATAGGGTTAAAGCCTTGTTGATTTCAATGTTATGCATAGAATGAAAGCCTTGTTAATTTTACTACTATATGTAGTCTGAAAGCCTTGTCAATTTCATTGCTATACATGATGCGAAAGCCTTGTGGATTTCGCTTCTATGCATTGGGGGAAAGCCTTGTCAGTTTTACTACTATACATATTGTGAAAGTCATGTCGATTTCATTGCTATACGTGAGGTGAAAGCCTTGTTGATTTCACTGCTATTCATGGGATGAAAGCCTTGTCCATTTCAAAACTATACACAGGATGAAATCCTTGTCGAATTCATTGCTATACACGAGGTGAAGGTCTTGTTGATTTCACTGCAATGTATGGGGTGAAAGCCTTGTTGATCTAATTATTATACATAGGGTGAAAGCCTTGTCAATTTCATTGCTAGACATGAGGTGAAAGCCTTGCTGATTTCACTGCAATGCATGAGGTGAAAGCCTTGTTAATTTCACAACTATACATAGGGTGAAAGGCTTGTCGATTTCACTGCTATGCATGAGGTGAAAGCCTAAGTGATTTCACTGCTATGCATGGGGTGAATGCCTTGTCAATTACACTATTATACAAACAGTGAAAGCCTTGTTGATTTTATTGCTATACATGAGGGGAAAGCCTTTTTGATTTCACTGATATGCATGGGATGAAATCCTTTTCAATTATACACTACTATACCTAGACTGAAAGCCTATTCGATTTCATTGCCATATATGAGGTGAAAGCCTTGTTGATTTCCTGCTATGCATGGGTGAAAGCCTTGTCAATTCCCTTTTACATCTATACACAGGATGAAACCCTTGTCGATTTCATTGCAATACATAGGGTGAAAGCCTTGTTGATTTAACTGCTATGCATGGGGTGAAAGCCTTGTCAATTCCCTTTTACAACTATACACAGGATGAAGCCCTTGTCGATTTCATTACTATACATGAGGTGAAAGCCTTGTTGATTTCACTGCTATGCATGGGGTGAAAGCATTGATGATTTTACTGCAATTCATGGGGTGGAAGCCTTGTTAATTTCCCTTCTATACATAGGGTGAATACCTTGTCGATTTCATTGCTATACATGAGGTAAAAGCCTTGATGATTTCACTGCTATGCATGGGGTGAAATCCTTGTTGATTTCACTACCATACAAAGGGTGAAAGCCTACTCGATTTCATTGCTATATATGAAGTGAAAGCCTTGTTGATTTCACTGCTATGCAAGGGGTGAAAGCCACCTGTTGGTTGGGGAAATGTGGTCTGCTGCCCAATCCTAAACTGATACGGCGAAAATCTGACGAAGAAGACATATTTAGTACAGAGATTCTTATTGTAGTGTAGACCAAAGGAAATATATTTGTTTGAGGATAAAAAACTAGATGCTTTTTTCTTAAGTAAGATTAAGGTTAAAGAGTAATGTGAACAGAAAAGAAAACTATCAAAAGTAATTGTGCCTGGAGTAGCTTGAATGTGTATTACTAGGAAGGGGCATAACTTGTAACGTCAGGAATACTAGGGCCAAGTAAACGATTGCTAATGGATAGTTTTCGAATTATATGGTTAAACTTGATTATGATACAAGAAACGTTGTAGGAGAAAGGACTGGAGTGAAATTTAATGTTTGTAAAAATCTGATTCTTTTATGAGCGATTTTGATATACAGTAGAATCAAATCAACAAATAAAAGTCATTGGTAGAAAACAATGGTTGGGAAAGGTATGCTAGAGAAAGTAGTTGTACTAAGAAAATGGAAGAAAAAGATGAATGATATAATGATAAGAAAAAGAACAAAGGGAGGCGTATTTGACAAATTAGATGAAGAGAAATATCAAATAGATGAAGGACAAGGCGTAAAACATGTCTGTTGATGTAATCAAAACAAGTGAATCGATGAAAGATAAGTAGAAATAAAAAAATATAATAATGAAATAGATATAGTACACAGAAAAGTGAAATAAGTAGACAAAGGATATGTAGAAAAAAAAAATAAATAAAATAAAAATGGAAAGGTTTTAAAGTAACAAGCAAAAAACGGAAATTATTTAGGCATTTAGGGAAGGATAAGGAATAGAAACAGAAAAAGTGGGATGAGGAATGAAATGTTTCCCAAAGAATAAAAAAGTAATAACTTGAAGCGCAAACGCATCATTGAAAAGATCACACTGTGACGAGCCGATAGAAGGTTGTGACTCAAAGGCAGGAGGAAAGCAACTGAGTAACTTTATTACATACACCCGCCTTTATATACAAAAACTCAGTGCAACAGAAAATTTCTTGTTCAACTGATACCACACCAGTTAACAGTTAACGATGAGAAAAAGATGCATGTTTATTCAGGTTCTTTTTAGTGCGAGGGGAGAGCGAAGATACAAGCATAATATATACACAAAATGAAATTTCGTTACTGTGTACGATTGTGTGACACATGGTTGGTACATGACTCCCCCCCTAAAAATTACACACTGTACATGTTGAATAGGGCGCCCTGATCTAGAAAGGCGAACTGTAGGCGGGTCATCTGGCAGGAGATAAGCAGGTTTTAGACAATCAATGGAGACCCAGTCTTCTTTGTCACGAATGTTTAGTAGGAATGCTTCTAGACTGCGTCGGATCACAAGGGAAGGGCCCATGTAAGGGGGCGTTAGTGGTGGCTTACTAGTGTCGTTGCGCAGGAAGACGTCGTTGCAGAGTGCAAGTCTGTCGGTATGTGATGCATTGCTGGGGGCTTGTAAGTCTGGCGGCATGGAGTAAATTTTCCCACGACGTGACGTATGCGCTGGAAATCGTCAGAGGAGGTTGTAGAAGGAAAAAATTCGGCAGGGTTGACCAACGGGTCGCCATACACCATTTTCTCTGCCGAGACCTCAAGGGTGTCTTTAGGAGTGGTCCTTAGTCCCAGCAGGACACAGGGAAGCTGAGTAAACCAGTTGGAGTCCTTGCAGCGGGACATCAAAGCTGCTTTGAGGGTGCGATGAAAACGTTCAACCAATCCATTGGCAACAGGGTTGTAGGCAGTTGTCTGATGTAGGGTGATGCCCAGGAGATTCGCTAATGATGTTCACAATTGAGAGGTGAAAGTGGTAGTCCTGTCAGAAATAATATACTCAGGGATACCAAATCTTACAATCCATCCTGAGAGTAAAGTAGATGTACATGAGGCAGACGTTGCAGTTTCCATGGGAATAGCTTCAGGCCGAGTGGAGCGGTCAATGACAGTAAACAGGTAACGATGTCCTTGTGATGTGGGTAGGGGGCCTACAATGTCGACGTGAATGTGTGCGAAACGACGCTGAGGTTGAGGAAAGGTGCCCACTCCTGAATCCGTGTGTCGATGTACTTTGGAAGTTTGGCAAGAAGTACAGGCGCAGGCCCAATCCTTAGCATTCTTAGTAATCCTATGCCAAATGAACCTCATCTTCAGCAGCTGTGCAGTAGAACGGCACAAGGGCTGCGAAAGGCCGTGAATGAAATCAAACACCTGCCGGCGCATGGGAGCAGGAATCCAAGGTCGCGGTCTACTAGTACTGACGTCACAGAGGAGGGTGGCGATGGAGTCTTCCAGGGGGAAGTCTTCCCAAAGGATGGACGTGCAGGATGTCCTACATGCTTGATACTCTGGATCCTGTTGTTGGGCTTCAGCCAAGGCGTTGTAATCCAATCCCAGTTGAACGGCAGCCAACGTGTTTCTTGACAGGGCATCGGCAACGGGATTCATTTTCCCAAGGACGTTTGAAGGGTGCAATTGTATTCAGTCACGGCGGAGAGATGTCGGCGTTGACGGGCGGACCAGGCGTCAGAATGTCGAGTGAAGGCACGCACCAGAGGCATGTGGTCTGTGCGAATGAGGAAGGGCGTACCTTCTAAGAAGCTGCAAAAGTGACGGACAGCCAAGTGCACCGTCAGCAATTTGCGATCGAAGATAGAAGAACCCAATTCTGCCTTGGACAGATTTCTGCTGAAGTAGGCCACTGGGTGAGGCGAGCCGTTGACCGCCTGCTCGAGTACTGCGCCAATAGCGACGTCGCTGGCATCGGTGGAGAGAAGGCGTGTGTGATAGGGAAAGTGAGAGCCGCAGCAGTTGATAGGGTCTTCTTTGCATTGAAGAAGGCCGCTTCTTGAAGGGGACCCAACTTCAGGTCCTTTGGCTTGCCCTTGAGGGAGGCGTAGAGGGGAGCAAGAATAGTGGCAATGGCTGGCAGAAAACGGTGATAATAGTTGATCATGCCCAAGAATTCCTGCAGAGCTTTGATGGTCGGGGCACGGACGGAGGGAGCCGTCTTTCTTCAGTTGCCTTTTGGCAAAAGCCCATTTCCTCCATTTCGGCGAACGTCTGTTTGGCAGCTGCCAATCGTTCCGGTGCCAGACGTCTGAATTTTGCGAAGACTGGGGATCCCGTCGTCTTGATATGGTGATAAATACTGTGCTTGGCAGGAGCCATGGGCGTTTGGCGAAGTTCTGGACAGAAAACTTCTGGGTACGACGTGAGGAGGTGGGCGTAGGCATCCATGGGTGCGCTGATGTGGAGAGCGAGGTTGGAGGGGGTGGATTGAAGAGGTGTCGACAAGTACGAGTCTGCGTTGACCAATCGTCGGTGGGCAACATCGACCAGAAGGTGGAAATGAGAAAGGAAATCCGCACCGAGGATTGGCTATGTGACGTCAGCAACGAGAAACATCCAATTAAATTTACTGTTTCCAAACGATAATGTGAGGTTCTCGTAACCGAAGGTGGGTATCGCAGATCCGTTGGCAGCTACCAAGCGGACGTCAGCAGATGTACACAGACTACGTCGTGTCCTGAAGAGTTCCCTTGGCAAAAGATAACGACAAGCACCCGTGTCTACCAAAAATCGCATGACCGTTCCTGTATCATGTAAAAAGAAAAGATTAGAAACACTGGAGGCCACCGCCACGAGCGATGGCCTACTTACACGTTTTTTTGGCCACTGACAATCCTTGGCACATTTCTTTGCAGTTGCCCTGAATCTGGTGTGGTAGTAGCAAAACTGCAGCGGATGTGAGGCAGTAAGTGGCTGTAGAAGTCGTTGGTTGGAGCGCGAGCGAGTGGTGGGTGGTGGGCGGCTCTGTCGCCGCTTCGGCACATCACGGGGTAGGCGTGTATGTCTTACAGCATTCACGTCAGCTTCGGTTGACGTTGAATAGGCATCCTCTTCGTCAGGAGTGGAGGTCTTGAAGTGGCTGTCCATAAGGGTGTCGGCTTTGGTCATCAGTCCTATATGGGTAAACTATCGACATCGGGTATGTCAGCGCGTACATTTTCGGGTAAACAGCGTATCCAAAGGGCATGAAGTAGGTTCACCTCATGAGGAGAGCCGTCTGCGACAGGTTGCAGGCGAGCGATACTAGTCATTTCCCTGAGGGCGAGCAAAGCCCTTTTGGTCCCCCAACGGTTGTTAAGAGAGCTGAAAAAGCTTTGCTATACGGGCGGCTGGCGACGGCGAGTACTGCTGCAGAAGGTATGTTTTGAGGGCGTCATACTCTATTGGGGTGTCTCCTTGTTCACAAAGCCAGTCAAATATTTCCAGGAAGGTGTCCTCGGGTATCGCAGCGAGAACATAATCTGCTTTGGTGGTTGAACGAGTCACGCCCTTGATGCGGAACTGGACATCTGCGCGCTGAAACCAAGCAAACGCTTCTCCGCTGGCGAACGACGAAAGTTTAAATGGGGCGGCGGCAACTTACATGGAGTCCGCCATAGTACTAATGATGGAAGGGCGAGGGGGGGTGGAAGGCGGGAGGAGCGAGTCGACCTCTTGGGTCACCAACGTGACAGGCCGAGAGAAGGTTGTGACTCAAAGGCAGGATGAAAGCAACTGAGTAACTTTATTGCAGACACTAGCCTTTATATACAAAAACTCAATGCAACAGGAAATTTCTTGTTCAACTGATACCACACCGGTTAACAGTTAACATGAGAAAAAGATACATGTTTATTCAGGTTCTTTTTAGTGAGAGGGGAGAGCAAAGATACAAGCATAATATATACACAAAATGAAATGTCGTTACTATGTACGATCGTGTGACACATTGTTGGTACTAAATAAAGGTATACCAAAGGATAGATAGAGCAGTACTGAAGACAATAAGAGAAGGCAAAAAACTAATTTCAGTAACAGAAATAAAGGGAAAATATCAGTAAGAAATTTAGGGAAAATAAAAGGCTGTTCTAGAGAATATAAAAACAGAAAAAAGGGCCAATAGACTTTAAAATATAAGAAACAAATAAGGAGAAGCTGTCTGAAGTGAATAAGACTTTTGGCTTTGAAGTGCATTTTATTAGTTATTAAATGTTGAAGATAGAAGAGAGGATGAGTCGAATATAAAAAGTATGTAAGGGGTTAGTGTAAGTTTCAAAATACTAATGGAAGGGACGGTTGGGAATAGAGGGCTGGCAATTAAAGTCCGAAGAAGGGAAAGTACCCAAGATTCCAGGATTAAAATTTAAAGATTTAAAAAGGGAAGGACACCGGGAATAGATGGAATTACAAGTGATATGCTGTAGTAAAGTGGTGCTATAATAGTATGATTGAGTGAAAGACCAGGTATATAAAGTATGCATGAATGAAGGAAAGTTACGAAAGAACGAGGGAGTGTAGCAATAATGTCCCAATGAATAAGTGTTATTGGTAACCGTGAGAATCATAGAAGTGTGCCATTATTTTCTATACAAGAGGATTCGAATAAAGTAGGAATTACAGGCTCTGTCTGTCTTCATATATAAAAAATCATACTTTCAAAGAAATTACCGGAGAAAAAAATAGCGCTATGAGCTTCCTGCTAATGTGGTAGATTAAAAAGAAGTTTTAGAAAGAAATATATAAGAAATAAAATTGTTTTGAGATTGTTAAGCGTAAAAATTAATTCTTTTCATTACATCTTGTTTAGCTCACTCACTATGTAGTATCCCTTGAGAGCGCCCTTGAGATAATACTGCTAGAGAGTTATTGGATCCTTTGACTGGTCAGACAGTGCTACATTGGATCCCTCTCTGTGTGGACTACTCGTGTTTTTTTTTTTTTCTTTTTTTTTCCCTACACATACACCGAAAAATCTGGCCTATTCTTACGGCATTCTCTTCTGTCCTCATACACCTGACAACACTGAGAAACAAAACAATCCATCTTCGCTCAAGAGGTTAACTACTGCAATATAATTGTTCAGTAACTACTTTCCTCTTGTTAAGGGTAGAAGAGACTCTTTAGCTATGGCAAGCAGCTCTTCTAAGAGAAGGACACTCCAAAATCAAACCATTGTTGTCTAATCTTAGATAGTCCCATAGCCTTCGTACCATGGTCTTCCACTGTTTTGGGTTAGAGTTCTCTTACTATAGGGTACACTCGGGAACGCTATTCTATCTTGTTTCTCTTCCTCTTGTTTTTTAAAGATTTTATAGTTTATATATGAAAGGTCTAATTTAATGTTGTTAGTGTTCTTGAAATATTTTGTTTTGATTGTTCATGGCTTCGCTTGTAGTTTATTTATTTCCTTGTTCTCTTTCCTTACTGGGCTATTTTTCCCTGTTGGAGCCTTTGTACTCATAGCATCCTGCTTTTCCAACTAGGGTTATAGCTTATCTTGTAATAATAATAATAACAATAATAATGATAATAATAATAATAATAATAATAATAATAATAATAATAATAAAAGCGATGGTATAGTTCTACTCAAATTGCAAGGGGGTTTCAGAACTTTTGCCTCTTAATATATATATATATATATATATATATATATATATATATAACCTACTAAATATATATATACAAATAATACACACACACACACACACACATACATATATATATATATATATATATATATATATATATATATATATATATATATATGTGTGTGTGTGTGTGTGTGTATATATAAACATATATAAGGTTTATATACAGTATATATATATATATATATATATATATATATATATATATAAATATATATATATATATATATATATATATATATAATATATATATATATATGGATACATATATATATATATATATATATATATATATATATATATATATATATATATATAGATAGATAGATAGATAGATAGATACATATATATATATATATATATATATATATATATATATATATATATATATATATGTATATACTGTATATATAAGGCTCAAATGGAGAAACAAAAAATTAAATAGATTTTATTCTCAGCGAAAACGTCAATTTAGTTAAAGATGAAACAGTGTTAAACAAGTTAAAGTCAAGCAATAATAGAATCAAATTTTGTTTAGATATAAGGGAAAAAAAGGGAAAATAATGTCAAAAAAAGAAAATAAACTCTTGTAATAGAAAAATCTGATGAGTTTAGTTTAGCAATACAAAATAGATACTCCCAACTACATGATGAATTGGAAGCAAGTAAGAAGAACTGAACAAAAGTTTACAAATTTTTTTATTGAAATCAGCATAAGAGATTGTTGGAAAAGTTCCTCAACAAGACCAAGGAGAACTATTGGAAAAAACAAAAATCTAATAAAGAAAGGATGGGAAATGAGGGTAAACTCCAAGAGCGATGAAATAGAATTAGCAGAACTATCCAAAACAATAAACAAACTTAAAACCAAAGATAGTCGTAAACACAATCGTACCAAAATTGAGGAAACACTAAAGAAAGGAAGAAGCATCAAATTGAAGAAAAGAAGACTTGGAACAGGGTGCCAACACTTGTTTGCTTTAAAGGATGAAAATGGAAATATTACCAACAATAGAGATGGAGTGATACAAATTGCTGAGGATTATTACACAATGCTATACAATAATGATATAAGAAATAGCTTCACCAATAGAAATAATGAAACACTTAAGTCGGTACCAAACGTAACAGTATGAGTAGTAAAGACAGCATTAAAAGGTATGAAAAGAGGTAAAGCAGCAGGAGAAGAAAGCCTAACAATTCATTCAATGATAAATGGAGGAGATTTCATAGTAGTAAAACTGGATGAACTCTACACCAAATATCTGGAATGCTCTATACATACAGCTTAGAAAAACTTTATAATTACATCAATTCACAAAAGGAAGACACAAAAGACCCGAAAAATTAACGCTCAATAAGTTTACTCTCCGTAATATATAAAATGTTTACAAAGATCATGTTAGACCGAATAGTAAGACAGAAAAACTTTAATCAACCATGAGGGGAGGAAGCCTTTATAGTGGATATTCAACAACAGAGTATGACAAACCACTTTGTATGGTAGTTATAAACTATGGGAAAACGTTTGATTTTATAAAAAAAAAAAAAAAACTTCAGCGGTAATGAAAGCCCTTCAAAAACAAGGAATAGAAGAATCTTACATTAGAACACTTGAAGATATCTATACAGGAAGTACAGCAATTTTAAAATTACATAGAGATAGAGAGAAAATTCCAAATTCAGAAAGGATTTAGACAGGGAGACCCTATCTTTCCTAAATTATTCACAGCATGCCTAGAAGTTTTTAAGAATTTTGATAG
>NC_090732.1:78769505-78842005 GCF_036898095.1 Palaemon carinicauda | reverse complement strand
CTATTAAAGAGAGAGAGAGAGAGAGAGAGAGAGAGAGAGAGAGAGAGAGAGAGAGAGAGAGAGAGAGAGAGAGAGAAAATGTGGATTACCCGGTCGAGACACTCCCGTTTTGCTATTGTGCAGTTGTTTTGACGGCGATACGCAGACATTTCCAGGTTTTTCCCTTTCTTCGTCTTTCTTCCCATCTCCACCCAAGCGGCGACCCGCATCATTTGACTTACAACTAAGTACGTAATTTGCTGCCTGACAAAAGAGAAACCTACTTCATCTCTAGGAACACGTCCATCTGTTCCCCTCGTCGTGACAGAGATTCGAACGCCAGAGCTTTACAATTATGCCAAGAGAGAGAGAGAGAGAGAGAGAGAGAGAGAGAGAGAGAGAGAGAGAGAGAGTGAGTGAGAGAGAGCATAACCCCATACATCACTATCTAAAATGCTTATCGTTTTCAGTTACTTTAACTAAAATGCATTTAACCTTAGGAATTTTTTCTTCAAGATAAAAAGAAAATTCGATGTATTTAATAAACTTCAGCACGATTGCTTGAAGAAATTTCGAATTAAATACGTACAAAGTTTTGCCATGATTTTTGCAATAATGTTAGTTCCTTTAAAGGTTGTGATGGCCTTTTGGAAACATTCTTCGCTTGCATTCTGCCGAAGATGTTATCATCATCATTCTAGTGTCTAATGTCCTAAATTTCCACGCTACCTGGTCATTCGAAACTTCACCAGATACACTGGTTCAGTTGGTAGAGTTCTCGTAGGCATGGTTTTCGGCTGAATACGCAGGGGTTCGAATATCTGCCCGGCCAGAAGCTATTACCATAAATAAATTCGTTATTAAATGCCATTGAGGTTGAAATTTACATTGATTGAAATCACGAGTGTTAGTGATATATATATGTATATATATATATATATATATATATATATATATATATATATATATATATATATTTATATATATATATATATATATATATATATATATATATATATATATATATATATATAGACAAAAACAACAAATGCAGCCGTTTCTAGTCCCTATAAGACAAAGGCCACAGGCGTGGCCTGGGGTTTAGCCATTTCCATCAACACGCTGGCCACTGGGGATTGATGATAGTGGAAGATTTTTGCTTGATAGTTCACAGCAAAAAAAGCTAGTATTGGTGGCCTGACTAGTACAGCTTTACACAAACCTTTTCATCGCGTTAAGGTATCCCCACTCAGATATATATATATATATATATATATATATATATATATATATATATATATATATATATATATATATATGTATGTATATATATATATATATATATATATATATATATATATATATATATATATATATATATCATTATCCTCATCTCCCATGCCTATTGCCGCAAAGGGCCTTAGTTAGTTTTCGCCAGTCGTCTCTATCTTGAACTTTGGAACCAATATTTCTCCATTTCATAGTTCTCTCCCATGTAAGTCGGGGTCTCCCAACTCTTCTAGTGCCTTGTGGAGCGCAAATGAAAATTTCGTGAACTAATCTTTCTTGGGAAGTGCGAAGAGCATGCCCAAACCATCTCCATCTATCCCTTGCCATGATTTCATTCACATATCTCCCTTATACTTTCATTTCTAATCCTGTTCTACCATTTAATTCCCAATATTCTTCTGAGGTCTTGGTTCTCAAATCTACAAAATCTGTTGGATAATTTTCCATTGTTATATCACGATTCACGTCCATACTGTAACACCGATCTCACTAAACTGATATATAGCCTGTTTTTCATACTCAATTTCAAGCAATTTCATTTCAAAATTTTACTTAACCTAGCTATTTTCTGATTTGCTTTTTTTCAATATTTATATTTCATTAAACTCAAATTCTAAAAATCTTGTATTAGAAATCATGGTTCTTAAATATTTAAAAGATTCCACCTCATTGATCCTTTCTCCTTCCGGTGATATTCCATCTTCCATTGCATATTCCGTTCTCGACATGTCTGCCTTTCTTCTACTTATCGTGAGCCTAACCTCATGTGATATTTTATGCATTCAGGTAAGCAAGCATTGCAAATCCTGCGTTGTTCTGCTAACAAGGACAGCGTCATTAGCATACTCTCAGTCCGCTAATTTTCTGTTTCTAATCCAGTGCAATCCTTTTCCGCCATCTACAACTGTTCTACGCATTACAAAATAAATGAGGAGGATAAGCAACATAGGTGATGACACATCACCGTGGAGTACTACACTGTTGACTGGAAATTCGTTTGATAGGATTCCACTAACATTAACTTTGCACTTGCTATGCTAATGAATAGACTTAATCAAATTTACATATTTAAAAGGAACTCCATAATAACGCAGGAATCTCCACAAAATTGGCCGGTGCACACTATCAAAGGCTTTATCATAGTCCACAAATGCCATCAAATGTGGATTTCTATATTCTAAATTGCTGTACAACAATGTCTTAAAATGAAAACTTGGTCAGTAAAATTTCTACCAGTTCTAAATACTGCTTATTCATCTCTCAGCTGTTCATCAACCTTTCTCTATATCCTCTTTAAAATTAGCATACTATATATTTTCATGACAATTGACGTAAGTGTGATGCCTCTGTAATTATTGCAATCAGTATGATCACCATTTTTTTTTTTCCCTAATACCCATTCATCAGGTTTTGCCTCTTTACGCTACCTTCTGCAAAATGATAATGTAAGTATTCTGGAAGTCCCTTCATTTTCGGCCAGTATCATTTCAATAGTTATTTCATAATATCCAGTTACTTTTTATCTCTTGGGTTTTTTAATGATAGCATTGACTTCAAACACATTGAATTCGTTCATGGGCACATCAAGGTCTTCATCAGCTTCAGGTTTATCAATCAAATTATTTCCTTCATATCTTCTATTCATGACCTCACTAAAGTGTTCCATCCAACGTTTCCTTCTTCCTCTTCTGTTGTTATAACAGATCCATCTCTCTTTTTGATGGGTATATGCTTTTTCTTCTTTTCCCCAGTAGAGATTTCAATAATAATTCTATGAACAATGCTTACACTATAGCCACTACCTGAGTTCATAGCTTTGTCAGCCTCATCTGCTTTCCTCTCTAAATATTATCTTCAGTCATTCCTTGCTTCTTTTTTTTTACTTATCAGTACTGGAATACTTAGCATGCTCTACCTTGTAATTTTCATTACTTCCTCGAAATCTTCCAACAATCAATTACTGTCTTTCCCTTCCCTTTATTGTATCCCAAGTATTGTTTGATATCCATGGCTTTCTCCTTGTAACTGCATGTCCCAAAACTTCACTACCAACTAACTGATATGTGTTCTTAATATCACACCATTCTTCATTAATCGTCTGCTCTTCTTCTCTTAAAGTCTCTAAGATTGCAAATCGATTCCTACATTCAATTGCAAAAGTTTCTATACATATATGTATATATATATATATATATATATATATATATATATATATATATATATATATATAAATATATATATATATATATATATATATATACTGTATATATATATATATATATATATATATATATATATATATATATATATATATATATATATATATATATATATATATATATATATATATATATATATATATATATATATATATATATATATATATATATATATATATATATATATATACCCACTAACTCTTTTAAAACTGAAGTCACTGTGCAATACAAAGTTCTAAACTGAAAACGCTATGTATATCTGAAGCGTTCCTAATAGGCTTATCAATTCACAAATATGCACACTCATATCTCTTCCTTTTTTTTAACTTCTCTGTCAAAATTCAAGCCTGTTCTTAACTATTATTGTTTTTCTATCCCTTTTCTATGCTTTCTTATTGAGTTGGCATAATATGACGAATACAGTAGTCATTTTCATAAAACATTCATTGAAAAAAATAACCAGAATTCACTCCTTACCTAGAATCTAGAAAATCTAAAAGGTGTCAGCAAATTATCTCTAAGAGAGAGAGAGAGAGAGAGAGAGAGAGAGAGAGAGAGAGAGAGAGAGAGAGAGAGAGAGAGAGAGAGAATGCAATCCACTTAGTGCACGCACCGAGCGGGTCAGCTTAGAAAACCGCCTTAAGGGCTTGGAGATTCACAATCAGATAATAGTAGTAACTCAAGTAATTGAGAGAGTAGTCTACAAGGGAGATGGGGTTTGTGGGAGGTATCGTCTTGATTAAGGATCTGTGAATTATAAGGTAATCGTCAGAAACACGGATAGGAAAATTGATTAAAAATAAAAGTCAAAGGAAGGATGGCTTAGATATAAAAATGGGAGGGACCAGGCGAAGAAAAATTAAATCGATAAACCTTTATTATCTGATTGAAGTGAATCCCAGAATATGAAAGGAAGAAAATCGAATAGTTTTAAATAGAAATGTAATTTTCGCGGTAATAAACCATGCAATGATGTAATACTCTTATGGCGATATAAAATAAGACTGAAATAGCAGATAAGTTAATGTAAAAACCAAGAATACACTTACCAATTCCATACCTTCACCAACGAGTGATGAATTTCTTACCCTGAAATGCAACCAATGTTTTCAATCCCATGCCTCCAACATAAATGATAAATTGCATAAAAAAAAAGAATATTGGCATTATTGAATCATATCAGATAAAATTATATCGCTATCAATATCTGCATTCAATTCCATAACTAGCTAATTTTTCAAAAAGATGGAAGCTCAACAGCATCCAATTAAGACAAACCTTACTCAACTGAAGCTTCATAGTAATACGTCAACAACCCTCAGGTTTTTCCTGAACAGACGAACTAAAACTAAAGGAACAAAGATTTCTTGTACTGGTTTCACATGTTTCTTCACTTGTAATGCCTGTGCAGTAAATCAGTGCATTATATATCAACATTACCGTGCCAAAGCAAACAATTCTATTAGTGGCGCATGACGGTCTGCACACCCTAATTCACCGACTGACTTGGAACAGTTCAACAATTTATTGATTTCCATACGAGTTGGTATATCTATGACTGGCTGCTGTCCTGCATATTTTAAATATTTAATTTTAATCTATTTCTGTTGCAGCCCTTATCGATACTATTATTATTGATATAGTAATCCTGTAATTTAATTTCAACCCTTAATTTATATATAGAGCCCACTGGACAACTAGATTCTGCTTCATTAATGTGAATGGAACCTATCGCAAAACTAAACTTGCTTCCAAGTTTAGTTGAATTATCCTCTTACTTTTACAATTGTGCTTGAATTCCATTTAGAGGTTTGTCTACCGATTAAAGTTTTGATTAAAAAATCGAAACAAGTAAGACTTCATTTTCATGATTGCAACAGTCTACGTGTGATCAACACACTTTAAAAACCAACCATCTGTATCTATACAGGTATGAAATAATAATATTGATAGTATGTAATCATATGTGATAGATTAAAAGCCAAATAATGTTTCGCACTTCTACTCACTTGGTAAGAATTAATAATTTTGTTGTCTCATACTATATCATCATTATTTTTTCTGTTCAAAGAACAAAGGTAATGTGACGGGCTAAGAGTAGGTTGTGACTCAAAGGCGAGATGAAATCTACTGTGTACTTTATTATAGATACATCGAGTTTATATACACACTAGGTCCTGGTAAGGTCACAAAATACAACATGCTATTTCTTGTCCAACCGGCAACTGGTTCTGTTAACAGTTAACAATGAGAAATAATCAGACAGGTTGATGCACGTTGGTGTCAGTGTGAGGGGAGAGCGAAGATACAAAGGATAATATATACAAAAAAGAGAAATGTCGTTACTATTTACGATCGGGTGACACACAAGTGGTACATGGCTGTCCCCCTAAGAATGACATACTGTACATGTTAAATAGGGCACCCTATTCTAAAGAGGCAAACTGTAGGGGGGTCATCTGGCAGGAGATAAGCAGGTTTTAGATGATCAATGTACAGCCAGTCTTCTTTGCCACGAATGTTTAGTAGGAATACTTTTGTATTGCGTCACATCACAAGGAAAGGGCCCGTGTAAGGGGGCGTTAGCGGTGGCTTATTAGTGTCGTTACATAGGAAGATGAGCGTTACAGATTGCAAGTCTGTTAGTATGTGATGCTTCGCTAGGGGCTTGTAAGTCTGGCAGCATAGAGTAGATTTTCCCATGACGTGACGTATGCGCTGGAGATTTTCGGAGATGGTTGCAGAAGGAAAAAATTCGGCAGGGTTGACCAACGGGTCGCCATACACCATTTCAGCTGCCGAGACGTCAAGGGTGTCATTAGGAGTGGTCCTTAGTCCCAGGAGGACTCAGGGAAGCTGAGTAAACCAGTTGGAATCCTTGCAGCGGGACATCAAAGTTGCTTTGAGGGTGCGATGAAAACGTTCAATCATTCCATTGGCAACGGGGTTGTAGGCAGTTGTCTGGTGTAGGGTGATGCCCAGGAGATTCGCTAAAGATGTCCATAATTGAGAGGTGAAAGTGGTAGCCCAGTCAGAAGTAATGTGCTCAGGGATACCAAATCTTGCAATTCATCCTAGGAGTAAGGCAGATGTACATGAGGCAGACGTTGCAGTTTCCATGGGAATGGCTTCAGACCAATAAGTGGAGCGGTCGATGACGGTAAACAGGTAACTATGTTCTTGTGATGTGGGTAGGGGGCCTACAACGTCGACGTGGATGTGGGCGAAATGACGCTGAGGTTAAAGAAAGGTGCCCACTCTTGAATCCGTGTGTTGATGTACTTTGGAAGTTTGGCAAGAAGTACAGGCGCGGGCCCAATCCTTAGTATCCTTAATAATGCCGTGCCAAATGAACTTTGTCTTCAGCAGCTATGCAGTAGAACAGCGCGAGGGATGTGAAAGGCCGTGAATGAAATCAAACACCTGTCTGCGCATGGGATCAGGAATCCACGGTCACGGTTTACCAGTACTGACGTCACAGAGGAGGGTGGTGTTGGAGTCGTTGAGGGGAACGTCTTCCCAACAGATACTGCTTGATACTCTGATTCCTGACGTTGGGCCTCAGCAAAGGCGTTATAATTCAATGCCAGTTGGACAGCGGCCAACGTGTTCCTTGATAGGGCATCGGCAATGGGAGTCATTTTCACGGGGACGTTTTGAAGGTGGAAATTGTATTCAGCCACGGTGGAGAGATGTCGGCGTTGACGGCCGGAACAGGCGTCTGTGCGAATGATGAAGGGTGTACCTTCTAATCTAAGACATGACGAAAGTGACGGACAGCCAAGTGCACCGCCAGCAATTCGTGATCGAAGGTAGAATAACCTGATTCTGCCTTGGACAGTTTTCTGCTGAAGAAGGCCAATAAGCGGGGCGAGCCATTGACCACCTATTCGAGTACTGCACCCCAATAGCGATATCGCTGGCATCGGTGGAGAGAAGGAGAGGGGCATGTGGGACGGGAAAAGTGAGAGCAGCAGTGGTTGATAGGGCATTCTTTGCATTGCAGAAGGCCACTTCTTGAAGGGGGCCCCACTTTAGGTCTTTTGGCTAGCCCTTGAGGGAGGCGTAGAGGTGAGCAAGAGTGGCGGCAATGGCTAGCAGAAAACGGAGAAAATAGTTGATCATGCACAAAAATTCCTGCAGTGATTTCACGGTCGAGGGCGTGGAGTGATTTTTTAAACGGCTGCTACCTTTTCATGGAGGGGATGGACTCCTTCAGGAGTGATGCTGTGCCCTAAGTATGACACTTCGTTGGCGCCAATGGTACACTTGTCGTACCAGACTACAAGGCCGTTTTGTTGTAGGCGGTCGAGCATGATACGCAGGTGACGGAGATGTTCCTCTTTTGAGGAAAAGAACGCAAGTATGTCATTCACGTAACATACACAGAAGGGGAGGTCCCCAAAGATGCCATCCATGAGACATTGAAAAGTGGCCCCAGCATTACGAAGGCCAAAACAGGAGTAATTGAAGGTGTATGTACCAAGGGAGTGGTAATGGAGGTCTTGGGATGTCTTCTGTGTTCATAGGCACCTGATAATACCCCTTCAGGAGGTCGAGCGTGGAGAAAACCTTAACTTAGTGCAGGTAGGAGGTCACGTCGGCGATGTTTAGGAGGGGTAGTGATCCGATTCTGTTTGCATGTTCAGGTGCCTGTAATCCCCACATGAACGGAGGGAGCCGTCTTTCTTTAGGACGATGTGTAAGGGTGACGACCATGGGGTGGAGGCCTTTAGGCAAAGGCCCATTTCTTCCATTTCAGCAAACGTCTGTTTGGCGGCTGCTAATCGTTCCGGTGCCAGACGTCTGAATTTGGCGAAGACTGGAAGTCCCATCATCTTGATATGGTGATAAATACCGTGCTTGGCAGGAGACGTGGGCGTTTGGCGAAGTTCTGGACAGAAAACTTCCTGGTATGACGTGAGGAGGTGGGCGTAGGCATCCGTGGGTCCGCTGATGTGGAAGCGAGCTTGGAGGGGCCGGGTTGAAGAGGTGTCAACAAGTACGAGTGTGTGTTGACCAATCATCGGTGGGTGACATTGACCAGAAGGTGGAAATGAGAGAGGAAATCCGCAACAAGGATTGGCAATGTGACGTCAGCAACGAGAAACTTCATATTAAATTTTCCGTTTCTAAATGATAATGTGAGGTTCTCGTAACCGTAGGTGGGTATCGCAGATCCGTTGGCAGCTACCATGCGGATATCAGCAGACTTAGACAGACTACATTGAATAGGTGTCCTCTTCGTCAGGAGTGGTGGCATTGTTGGAGGTCTTGAAGGTCGTGAAGTGGCTGCCCATAAGGGCGTCAGCTTTGGTCATCAAGTCCTTTATGGGTAAACTATCGACATCGGCTATGGCAGCGAGTATAGGTTTGGATGAGCGGCGTACCCAAAGGGCACGAAGTAGGTTCACCTCACGAGGAGAGGCATCTGCGGCAGTTTGCAGGCGAGCGATACTAGTCATTTCCCTGAGGGGGAGCAAAGCCCTTTGGTCCCCTAACGGTTGTTGGGGTGTCTCCTTGTTCACAAAGCCAGTCGGAGATTTCCGGGAAGGTGTCCTCGGGTATCGCCGCGAGAACATAATCTGCTTTGGTGGTTGAGCGAGTCACGCCCTTGATGCAGAACTGGACTTCTGCACGCTGAAACCAAGCAAACGTCTCTCCGCTGCCGAACGACGAAAGTTTCAATGGGGCAGCGCCAACTTCCGTGGAGTCCATCATAGTAACAGTGAGAGGGGGAGGGCGGGAGGAGCGAGTCGACTTCCGGGGTCACCAATGTGACGGGCCAAGAGTAGGTTGTGACTCAAAGGCGAGATGAAAGCAACTGAGTACTTTATTATAGATACATCGAGTTTATATACACACTAGGTCCTGGTAAGAAGGTCACAAAATACAACATGCTATTTCTTGTCCAACCGGCAACCGGTTCTGTTAACAGTTAATAATGAGAAATAGGCAGACAGGTTGATACACATTGCTGTCAGTGCGAGGGGAGAGCGAAGATACAAAGGATAATATATACAAAAAAGAGAAATGTCGTTACTATGTACGATCATGTGACACACAGGTGGTACAGTAATTTCAATAGAAGACATATTAGAAATAGCATTCTTTTTATATGCATACATTGGGAAAAGAGTGAATGGAATAAAATCATTTTAGTTTCTTTGTAGAAGAGAAAGAAGTTAAACCCTTTAGTAAAAATTGCAGCAGTCACATTAGATCGGATTTCGGGAATCATGGAGGATCATTCTTTATGAATTAAAAATGGCAAACACAAATAAAGAATTCCTACAAGTGAAAAACATTTTGGGATATTCATTTAAAAAGCAGTTGGTTTCTACTTTTCTATGATTCTAAAGGTCAATATTGTAAATACAAAAGATGTAATTTTGACCACATCCCCGTACAGTTACAGTATATATTCTAAATCGGCAACTGTTTCTTGGTCTGGTGCATGTATTGGGTCAATCGGAGGTCAACTTGTATCAGAAAACGAACGACAGAAACAAAAACTTGACAAATTGAATCTGTATAAACTCAACCCAGGTTATCCTTCTAATTCCTCAGGATAATCTTTTAATATTTTCACTTCTTTAGCCAAACACTGATGTATATGCATTTACTTTGTATGATGAGATGGTGTCATACATTAGAAAACCATTATTTAATACAAGTATGTGTGATAACGTAGATTAACGTTAAATGCAATTCATCTGTTTGCGTTTTGTAAATAAAAAGAAATATTTTTTTTAATAACTTCATTTTAATAGCTTTTTAGTTACACTAATGAGTAATTTTCTTTGTTTGTGTGTGTGAGTGTGTGTGTAGATAAAGTCTGTGTATTCAGGGATCTTAGAGAAATGTGTGATTTTGTCTTAGATTGTTTATCTATTTCACATTAAGTCGTTGTAATAGCAAAAATAGCATTTCACCTTTTAAACATCCTAATGATCTTTGAGTAAGGTCTCCACTAAGAGCCTTGCAATGGAATGGGAAATAATTGAACAACTACTTATATGAGGGCTACGCCGAGAGATCCAAAATTCAACCATGTTTCGACATTTATGATATTCTGATGAATTTTTTCATATATGAATATTCAGCCAACAAACTGCTTTTATGCATTAATATTCAGCCATCAAACTGCTTTTATGCATTAATATTCAGCCATCAAACTGCTTTTATGCATTAATATTCAACCATCAAACTGCTTTTATGCATTAATATCAGCCATCAAGCACCTTTATACATGGGTATTCAGCCCTCAAACTGTTTTATACATGAATATTCAGCCATCAAAATACCTTTATACATGAATATTATTCCATCAAACAGCTTTTATGCATGGATATTCAGCCATCAAACTACCTTTATGCATGAATATTCAGCCATCAAACAGCTTTTACACACGGAAATTCAGATTATCGAACTGCTTTATGCATAAATATTCAGCCATCAAAATACCTTTATGAATGACTAATCAGCCATCAAACTACCTTTATGCATGAATATTCAGACATCAAACTGCTTGTAAGCATGAAAATTCAACTATCAAACTACTTTTAAGCAAGAATATTCAGCCATCAAACTGTTTTTATGTATGAATATTCAGCCATCAAACTACCTTCTGCTTGAGTATTTAGCCATCAGTTCGCTTTATGCATGAATATTGAGCCATCAACCAAACTACCTCTATGCATGAGTATTCAGCCATCAAACTGCTTTTATGCACGAATATTCAGCCATCAAACTGCTTTTATATACGAATATTCAGCCATCAAACTACCTTTATGCATGAATATTTAGCCATCAAACTACTTTTAGGCACAAATATTCAGCCATCGAACTGCTTTTTAGCATAAATATTCAGCCATCAAACTACTTTCATGCACGAATATTCAGCCATCGAACTGCTTTTATGCATGAATATTCAGCCATCAAACAATTTTTATGCATGAATATTCAGCCATCAAACTACCTTTAGACATGAATATTCCACCATCCAACTACTTTTACGCACAAATATTCACCCACCGAGCTGCTTTTATGCATAAATATTCAGCTATCAAACTACTTTTATGCATGAATATTCAGCAATCGAACTGCTTTTATGCATGAAAATTCAGCCTTCAAACTACCTTTATGCATGAGTATTTAGCCATCAAGCTGCTTTCATGCATGAATATTCAGCCATCAAACTACTTTTATGCACGAATATTCAGCCATCAAACTGCATTATGTACGAATATTCAGCCATCGAACTGCTTTTTTTGCATTAATATTCAGCCAGCAATCTACCTTTACGCATGAGTATTCAGCCATCAAACTACTTTTATGCATGAATATTCAGCAATATAACTACCTTTATGCATGAATATTTAGCCATCAAACTACTTTTATGCACATATATTCAGCCATCGAACCACTTTTATGCATGAATATTAAGCCATCAAACTACTTTTAAGCACGAATATTCAGCCATCAAACTGCTTTTATGCATGAATATTCAGACATCAAACAATCTTTATGCACGAATATTCAGTCATCAAACTACTTTTATGCACAAATATTCAGCCATCAAACTGCTTTTATGCATGAATATTCAGCCATCAAAATACTTTTATGAACGAATATTCAGTCATAAAATCACCTTTGTACATGAATATTCACCCATCAAACTGCTTTTATGTATGAATATTAAGCCATCAAATTACCTTTATGTATGAATATTCCACCATCAAACTAAATTTTATGCAAGAATATTCAGCCATCAAGCTACTTTTATGCCTGAATATTCAGCTATTAAACTACTTTTATGCATAAATATTCATCCATCAAACTACTTTTATGCACGACTATTCAGCCTTCAAACTATCTTTATGCGCAAATATTCAGCCATTAAACTGCTTTTATGCCTGAATATTCAGCCATTAAACTGCTTTTATGTAAGAATAATAAACCATCAAACTACCTTTATGCACGGATATTCAGCCATCAACCTACTTTTATACATGAATATTCAGCCATCCAACTGCTTTTATGCATGAATTTTGAGCCATCAAACTACCTTTATGCATGAATATTCAGCCGTCAAACTACCTCTATGCATGAATTTTCAGCCAATAAACTACCTTTATGTGTGAATATTAAGCCACAGAGCTTACTTTATGCAATATTCAGCCCTCAAACTACCTTTATGCATGAATATTGAGCCATCCAAGTACCTTTATGTATGAATATTTAGCCATCATACTACCTTTATGCATGAATATTCAGCCATCAAAGTACCTTTATGCATGAATATTGAGCCATCAAATTACCCTTATGCATGAATATTAAGCCATCAAACAACTATTATGCATGAATATTCAGCCGTCAAACTGCTTTTATGCATGAATATTCAGCCATCCAACTGATTTTATGCATGAATATTCAACCATAAATTTGCTTTTATGCGAGAATATTCAGCCATCGAACTACTTTTATGCACGAATATTCAGATATCGAACTTCTTTTATGCACGAATATTCAGCCATCAAACTGCATTATGTACGAATGTTCAGCCATCGAACTGCTTTTATGTATTAATATTCAGCCAGCAATCTACCTTTATGCATGAGTATTCAGCCATCAAACTGCTTTTATGCATAAATATTCAGCCAACAAACTACTTTTATGCATGAATATTAAGCCATCAAACTACCTTTAAGCATGAATATTCAGCCATCAAACTACTTTTAAGCATGAATATTCAGCCATCAAACTACCTTTATGCATGAATATTCAGCCATCAAACTACTTTCATGTGAATATTCAGCATCAAACTACCTTTTAGATATTCAGCCATTAAACTACTTTTATGCATGAATATTCAGCCATCAAACTACTTTTATGCATGAATATTCAGCCATTAAACTACTTTATGCATGAATATTCAGCCATCGAACTGCTTTTATGCATGAATATTCAGCCATTCAATCTACTTTATGCATGAATATTTAGCCATCAACTGCTTTCATGCATGAATATTCAGCCATCAAACTACTTATGCATGAATATTCAGCCATCGAACTGCTTTTATGCACGAATATTCAGCCATCAAACTGCTATTTACGCAATATTCAGCCATCAAACTGCTTTTATGCATGAATATTCAGCCATCAAACTACCTTTATGCATGAATATTCAGCCATCAAACTGCACTTATGCATGAATATTCAGCCGTCAAACTACCTTTATGCATGAATATTTAGCCATCAAACTACTTTTATGCACAATATTCAGCCATCGAACTACTTTATGCATGAATATTCAGCCATCAAACTACTTTTATGCACGAATATTCAGCCATCGAACTGCTTTTATGCATGAATATTCAGCCATCAAACAATCTTTTATGCACGAATATTCAGCCATCAAACTACTTTTATGCACGAATATTCAGCCATCAAACTGCTTTTATGCATGAATATTCAGCCATCAAACTACTTTTATGAACGAATATTCAGCATCAAACTACCTTTTAAAGAATATTCAGCCATCAAACTACTTTTATATCCGAATATTCAGCCATCAAACTACCTTTTATGCATGATGTATTCAGCCATCAAACTACTTTTATGCATGAATATTCAGCCATCAAACTACCTTTATGCATGAGTATTCACCATCAAACTGCTTTTATGCATGAATATTCAGCCAACAAATATACCCATCATGCTATAAAATATTAAGCCATCAAATTACCTTTATGCATAATATTCAGCCATCAAACTATTTTATGCATGAATATTCAGCCATCAAACTACTTTTATGCATGGATATTCAGCCATAAACTACCTTTATGCAGAATATTCAGCCATCAAACTACTTTTATGCCTGAATATTCAGCCATCAAACTACTTTTATGCATGAATATTCAGCCATCAAACTACTTTTATGCACGAATATTCAGCCATTCAAACTGCTTTTGCACGAATATTCAGCCATTAAACTGCTTTTATGCCTGAATATTCAGCCATCAAACTCCTTTTATGCACGAATATTCAGCCATCAAACTACTTTTATGCATGAATATTCAGCCATCAACTTACTTTTATGCATGAATATTCAGCCATCAACTACCTTTATGCATGAATATTCTGAGCCATCAAACTACTTTTATGCATGAATATTCAGACATCAAACTACCTCTATGCATGAATTTTCCGACAATAAACTACCTTTATGTGTGAATATTAAGCCACAGAGCTTACTTTATGCAATATTCAGCCCTCAAACTACCTTTACGCATGAATATTGAGCCATCCAAGTACCTTAATGTATGAATATTTAGCCATCAAACTACCATTATGCATGAATATTGAGCCATCAAATTACCCTTATGAATATTTACCCGTCAAACTACTTTTATGCATGAATCTTCAACCTACAAGCTACCTTTGAGCATAATATTCGGCCATCAAACTACTTTTATGCAAGAATATTCAACCATAAATCTGCTTTTATGCAAGAATATTCAGCCATTGAAATACTTTATGCACGAATATTCAGACATCAAACTGCATTATGTACGAATATTCAGCCATCGAACTGCTTTTATGCATTAATATTTAGCCAGCAATCTACCTTTACGCATGAGTATTCAGCCATCAAACTGCTTTTCTGCATGAATATTCAGCCATCAAAATACCTTCATGTATGAATATTTAGCCATCAAACTATTTTTATGCACACATTTTCAGCCATCGAACTACTTTTATGCATGAATATTAAGCCATCAAACTACTTTTATGCACGAATATTCAGCCATCGAACTGATTTTATGCATGAATATTCAGCATCAAACTCTTTATGCACGAATATTCAGCCATCAAACTACTTTTATGCACGAATATTCAGCCATCAAACTACCTTTATGCATGAATATTCAGCCATCAAACTACTTTTATGCATGAATATTCAGCCATCAAACTACCTTTATGCATGAATATTCAGCCATCAAACTACTTTTATGCGAATATTCAGCATCAAACTACCTTTATAAATGGATATTCAGCCATCAAACTATTTTCATGCAGAATATTCAGCATCAAACTACCTTTTATGCATGGGTATTCAGCCATCAAACTGCTTTTATGCATGAATATTCAGCCATCAAACTACCTTTATGCATGATATTTTCCATCAAACTGTTTTATGCATGAATATTCAGCATCAAACTGTCTTTATATATGAATATTCACCCATCAAACTGCTTTTATGCATGAATATTAAGCCATCAAATTACCTTTATGCATGAATATTCAGCCATCAAACTATTTTATGCATGAATATTCAGCCATCAAACTGCTTTTATGCATGAATATTCAGCCATATAAACTACTTTATGCATGAATATTCAGCCATCAAACTACTTTTATGCATGAATATTCAGCCATCAAACTACTTTATGCACGAATATTCAGCCATCAAACTACTTTTATGCACGAATATTCAGCCATTAAACTGCTTTTATGCAGAATATTCAGCCATCAAACTACTTTTATGCAAGAATATTCAGCCATCAAACTACTTTTATGCATGAATATTCAGCCATCAAACTACTTTTATGCATGAATATTCAGCCATCAAACTACTTTTATGCATGAATATTGAGCCATCAAACTACCTTTATGCATGAATATTCAGCCATCAAACTACTTTTATGCATGAATTTTCCGCCAATAAACTACCTTTATGTGTGAATATTAAGCCACAGAGCTTACTTTATGCAATATTCAGCTGCATGAATATTGAGCAATCCAATGACCTTTATGTATGAATATTTAGCCATCAAACTACCTTTATGCATGAATATTAAGCCATCAAACAACTATTATGCATGAATATTCAGCCATGTCAAACTGCTTTTATGCATTAATATTTAGCCTAAAACTGCCTTTAGGCCTAATATTCGGCCATCAAACTACTTTTATGCAAGAATATTCAGCCATCCAACTGATTTTATGCATGAATATTCAACCATAAATCTGCTTTTATGAAAGAATATTCAGCCATCAAACTACCTTTTTGAATGAATATTCAGCCATCAATCTGCTTTTATGTGTGAATATTGAGCCATCAAACTACCTTTATGCTTCAATATTCACCCATTAAATTACTATTATGCATGAATATTCAGCCGTCAAACTATTTTTATGCATGAATATTCAGCCTTCAAACTAATTTAGGCATAATATTCGGCCAACAAACTACTTTTATGCACGAATATTCAGCCATCATACTGCTTTTATGCATGAATATTCAGTCATTAAACTACTATTATGCATGAATATTCAGCCTTCAAACTACCTTTAGGCATAATATTCCGCCATCAAACTACTTTCATGGACGAATATTCAGCCATCAAACTGCTGTTAAGCATGAATATTCAGCCGTTAATCGGTTTTTATGCATGAATATTGATCTTTCAAACTACCTTTAGGCATAATATTCCGCCATCAAACTACTTTCGTGGACGAATATTCAGCCTTCAAACTGCTTTTATGCATAAATATTCATCCATTAAACTACTATTATGCATGAATATTCAGCCTTCAAACTATCTCTAGGCATAATATTCGGCCATCAACTACTTTTTATGATAAATATTCAGCCATCAAACTGCTTTTATGCATGAATATTCAGCCATCAAACTACTTTATGCATGAATATTCAGCCATCAAACTACTTTTATGCATGAATATTCAGCCACAAGCTTACTTTATGCAATATTCAGCTGCATGAATATTAGCAATCCAATGACCTTTATGTATGAATATTCAGCCATCAAACTACCTTTATGCATGAATATTCAGCCATCAAACACTTTTATGCATGAATATTCAGCCATCAAACTGCTTTTATGCATGAATATTTAGCCATCAAACTGCTTTAGCATGAATATTCGGCCATCAAACTGCTTTTATGCATGAATATTCAGCCATCAAACTGATTTTATGCATGAATATTCAGCCATAAACTGCTTTTATGATAAGAATATTCAGCCATCAAACTACCTTTTTGATGAATATTCAGCCATCAAACTGCTTTTATGTGAATATTCAGCCATCAAACTACTTTATGCATTCAATATTCAGCCATCAAATACTTTATGCATGAATATTCAGCCATCAAACTACTTTTATGCATGAATATTCAGCCATCAAACTACTTTAGCATAATATTCAGCCATCAAACTACTTTTATGCACGAATATTCAGCCATCAACTGCTTTTATGCATGAATATTCAGCCATCAAACTACTTTATGCATGAATATTCAGCCTCAAACTACCTTTAGGCATAATATTCAGCCATCAAACTACTTTTGACGAATATTCAGCCATCAAACTGCTTTTATGCATGAATATTCAGCCATTAAACTACTTTTATGCATGAATATTCAGATCCAAACTACCTTTATGCATGAATATTCAGCCATCAAACTACTTTTGCACGAATATTCAGCCATCAAACTGCTTTTATGCATAATATTCAGCCATCAAACTACTTTATGCATGAATATTCAGCCATCAAACTATCTTTTATGCATGAATATTCAGCCATCAACTACTTTTATGCATAATATTCAGCCATCAAACTGCTTTTATGCATGAATATTCAGCCATCAAACTACTTTATGCATGAATATTCAGCCATCAAACTTGCTTTTATGCATGAATATTCAGCCATCAAACTACTTTATTCATGAATATTTAGCCATCAAACTGCTTTTATGCATGAATATTCAGCCATCAAACTACCTTTATAGCATGAATATTCAGCCATCAAACTGCTTTTATGCATGAATATTCAGCCATCAAACTACTTTTATGCACGAATATTCAGCCATCAAACTGCTTTTATGCATGAATATTCAGCCATCAAACTGCTCTTTATGCACGAATATTCAGCCATCAAACTGCTTTTATGCATGAATATTCAGCCATCAAACTACTTTATGCATGAATATTCAGCCATCAAACTATTTTATGCACGAATATTCAGCCATCAAACTGCTTTTATGCACGAATATTCAGCCATCAAACTGCTTTTATGCATACGAATATTCAGCCATCAAACTACTTTATGCATGAATATTCAGCCATCAAACTACTTTTATGCACAAATATTCAGCCATCAAACTGCTTTTGCATAATATTCAGCCATCAAACTACTTTCATGCATGAATATTCAGCCATCGAACTGCTTTTATGCATGAATATTCAGCCATCAAACTTTTATGCATGAATATTCAGCCATCAAACTACCTTTATGCATGAATATTCAGCCATCAACTACTTTTACGCACAATATTCAGCCACCGAGCTGCTTTTATGCATGAATATTCAGCCATCAAACTACTTTTATGCATGAATATTCAGCCATCAAACTACTTTTATGCATGAATATTCAGCCATCAAACTACTTTTATGCATGAATATTCAGCCATCAACTGCTTTTATGCATGAATATTCAGCCATCAAACTACTTTATGCATGAATATTCAGCCATCAAACTACTTTTATGCATGAATATTCAGCCATAAACTACTTTATGCATGAATATTCAGCCATCAAACTACTTTTATGCATGATATTCAGCCATCAACTACTTTTATGCATGAATATTCAGCCATCAAACTACTTTTATGCATGAATATTCAGCCATCAAACTACTTTTATGCATGAATATTCAGCCATCAAACACTTTATGCATGAATATTCAGCCATCAAACTACTTTTATGCACAATATTCAGCCATCAAACTGCTTTTATGCATGAATATTCAGCCATCAAACTACTTTTATGCAAATATTCAGTCATAAACTACTTTTACATGAATATTCAGCCATCAAACTGCTTTTATGCATGAATATTCAGCCATCAAACTACTTTATGCAAGAATATTCAGCCATCAAACTACTTTTATGCATGAATATTCAGCCATCAAACTACTTTTATGCATAATATTCAGCCATCAAACTACTTTTATGCACGAATATTCAGCCATCAAACTACTTTATGCGAATATTCAGCCATTAAACTGCTTTTATGCATGAATATTCAGCCATCAAACTGCTTTTATGTGAATATTCAGCCATCAAACTACCTTTATGCACGAATATTCAGCCATCAACTACTTTTATGCATGAATATTCAGCCATCAAACTGCTTTTATGCATGAATATTCAGCCATCAAACTACCTTTATGCATGAATATTCAGCCATCAAACTACTTATGCATGAATATTCAGCCATAAACTACCTTTATGCATGAATATTCAGCCATCAAACTACTTTATGCAAATATTCAGCCATCAAACTACTTTTATGCATGAATATTCAGCCATCAATACCTTTATGCATGAATATTCAGCCATCAAACTACTTTATGCATGAATATTCAGCCATCAAACTACTTTATGCATGAATATTCAGCCATCAAATTACCTTATGCATGAATATTCAGCCATCAAACTACTTTATGCATGAATATTCAGCCATCAAACTGCTTTTATGCATGAATATTCAGCCATCAAACTACTTTTATGCATGAATATTCAGCCATCAAACTGCTTTTATGCATGAATATTCAGCCATCAACTACTTTTATGCACGAATATTCAGCCATCAAACTTCTTTTATGCATGAATATTCAGCCATCAAACTACTTTTATGCACGAATATTCAGCCATCAAACTGCTTTTATGCATGAATATTCAGCCATCAAACTACTTTATGCATGAATATTCAGCCATCAAACTGCTTTTATGCATGAATATTCAGCCATCAAACTACTTTTATGCATGAATATTCAGCCATCAAACTACTTTATGCATGAATATTCAGCCATCAAACTGCTTTTATGCATGAATATTCAGCCATCAAACTACCTTTATGCATGAATATTCAGCCATCAAACTACCTTTATGCATGAATATTCAGCCATCAAACTACTTTTATGTGAATATTCAGCCATCAAACTACCTTTTAGCATGAATATTCAGCCATCAAACTGCTTTTATGCATGAATATTCAGCCATCAAACTACTTTTATGCATGAATATTCAGCCATCAACTACCTTTATGCATGAATATTCAGCCATCAAACTGCTTTATGCATGAATATTCAGCCATCAAACTACTTTTATGCATGAATATTCAGCCATCAAACTACCTTTTATGCATGAATATTCAGCCATCAAACTACTTATATACGAATATTCAGCCATCAAACTGCTTTTATGCATGAATATTCAGCCATCAAACTACCTTTATGCATGAATATTCAGCCATCAAACTGCTTTTATGCATGAATATTCAGCCATCAAACTACCTTTATGCATGAATATTCAGCCATCAAACTACTTTTATGCACAATATTCAGCCATCAAACTACTTTATGTATGAATATTCAGCCATCAAACTACTTTTATGCACGAATATTCAGCCATCAAACTACTTTTATGCATGAATATTCAGCCATCAAACTAATCTTTTATGCACGAATATTCAGCCATCAAACTACTTTTATGCATGAATATTCAGCCATCAAACTGCTTTTATGCATGAATATTCAGCCATCAAACTACTTTTATGCAATATTCAGTCATAAACTACCTTTATAAGAATATTCAGCCATCAAACTACTTTTATGCATGAATATTCAGCCATCAAACTACTTTTAGCATAATATTCAGCCATCAAACTACTTTTATGCATGAATATTCAGCCATCAAACTACTTTATGCATGAATATTCAGCCATCAAACTGTTTTATGCATGAATATTCAGCCATAAACTACCTTTATGCATGAATATTCAGCCATCAAACTGCTTTTATGCATGAATATTCAGCCATCAAACTACCTTTATGTAATATTCGCCATCAAACTATTTTATGCATGAATATTCAGCCATCAAACTGCTTTTATGCATGAATATTCAGCCATCAAACTACCTTTATGCAGAATATTCAGCCATCAAACTACTTTTATGCATGAATATTCAGCCATCAAACTACTTTTATGCATGAATATTCAGCCATCAAACTACTTTTATGCACGAATATTCAGCCATCAAACTACTTTATGCATGAATATTCAGCCATCAAACTGCTTTTATGCATGAATATTCAGCCATTAAACTGCTTTTATGCATGAATATTCAGCCATCAAACTACCTTTATGCACGAATATTCAGCCATCAACTTACTTTTATGCATGAATATTCAGCCATCAAACCGCTTTTATGCATGAATATTCAGCCATCAAACTACCTTTATGCATGAATATTCAGCCATCAAACTACTTTTATGCATGAATATTCAGCCATCAAACTACCGCTATGCATGAATATTCCGCAATAAACTACCTTTATGTGAATATTCAGCCACAAACTTACTTTTGCAATATTCAGCCATCAAACTACTTTATGCATGAATATTCAGCCATCAATACCTTATGTATGAATATTCAGCCATCAAACTACTTTTATGCATGAATATTCAGCCATCAAACTACTTATGCATGAATATTCAGCCATCAAACTACTTTTATGCATGAATATTCAACCATCAAGCTACTTTGCATAATATTCAGCCATCAAACTACTTTTATGCATGAATATTCAGCCATCAAACTGCTTTTATGCAAGAATATTCAGCCATCAAACTACTTTTATGCATGAATATTCAGCCATCAAACTACTTATGTACGAATATTCAGCCATCAAACTGCTTTTATGCATGAATATTCAGCCATCAAACTACTTTATGCATGAATATTCAGCCATCAAACTGCTTTTATGCATGAATATTCAGCCATCAAACTACCTTTATGCATGAATATTCAGCCATCAAACTACTTTTATGCATGAATATTCAGCCATCAAACTACTTTATGCATGAATATTCAGCCATCAAACTGCTTTTATGCATGAATATTCAGCCATCAAACTACTTTATGCATGAATATTCAGCCATCAAACTACTTTTATGCATGAATATTCAGCCATCAAACTACCTTTATGCAAATATTCAGCCATCAAACTATTTTATGCATGAATATTCAGCCATCAAACTACCTTTATGCATGAATATTCAGCCATCAAACTGCTTTTATGCATGAATATTCAGCCATCAAACTACCTTTATGCATGAATATTCAGCCATCAAACTATTTTATGCATGAATATTCAGCCATCAAACTACTTTTATATGAATATTCAGCCATCAAACTGCTTTTATGCATGAATATTCAGCCATCAAACTACCTTTATGCATGAATATTCAGCCATCAAACTATTTTATGCATGAATATTCAGCCATCAAACTACTTTATGCATGAATATTCAGCCATCAAACTACTTTTATGCATGAATATTCAGCCATCAAACTACTTTTATGCATGAATATTCAGCCATCAAACTACTTTTATGCATGAATATTCAGCCATCAAACTACCTTTTATGCATGAATATTCAGCCATCAAACTACTTTATGCATGAATATTCAGCCATCAAACTGCTTTTATGCATGAATATTCAGCCATTAAACTACTTTATGCATGAATATTCAGCCATCAAACTACTTTATGCACGAATATTCAGCCATCAAACTACTTTATGCATGAATATTCAGCCATCAAACTGCTTTTATGCATGAATATTCAGCCATCAAACTACTTTATGCATGAATATTCAGCCATCAAACTACTTTTATGCATGAATATTCAGCCATCAAACTACTTTTATGCATGAATATTCAGCCATCAAACTACTTTATGCATGAATATTCAGCCATCAACTACTTTATGCAATATTCAGCTGCATGAATATTGAGCCATCAATACCTTTATGCATGAATATTCAGCCATCAAACTACTTTATGCATGAATATTCAGCCATCAAACTACTTTATGCATGAATATTCAGCCATCAAACTGCTTTTATGCATGAATATTCAGCCAAAACTGCTTTATGCATGAATATTCAGCCATCAAACTACTTTATGCATGAATATTCAGCCATCAAACTATTTTATGCATGAATATTCAGCCATCAAACTGCTTTTATGCATGAATATTCAGCCATCAAACTACTTTTATGCATGAATATTCAGCCATCAAACTGCTTTTATGCATGAATATTCAGCCATCAAACTACTTTTATGCAAATATTCAGCCATCAAATCTTTATGCATGAATATTCAGCCATCAAACTATTTTATGCATGAATATTCAGCCATCAAACTATTTTATGCATAATATTCGCCATCAAACTACTTTTATGCACGAATATTCAGCCATCAACTGCTTTATGCATGAATATTCAGCCATCAAACTACTTTATGCATGAATATTCAGCCTTCAAACTACCTTTAGGCATAATATTCGCCATCAAACTACTTTTGCACGAATATTCAGCCATCAAACTGCTTTTATGCATGAATATTCAGCCATTAAACTACTTTTATGCATGAATATTCAGATCCAAACTACCTTTAGGCATAATATTCAGCCATCAAACTACTTTTGGACGAATATTCAGCCATCAAACTGCTTTTATGCATGAATATTCAGCCATTAAACTACTTTATGCATGAATATTCAGCCTCAAACTACCTTTATGCATAATATTCAGCCATCAAACTACTTTTATGGAAATATTCAGCCATCAAACTGCTTTTATGCATGAATATTCAGCCATCAAACTACTTTATGCATGAATATTCAGCCATCAAACTGCTTTTATGCATGAATATTCAGCCATCAAACTACTTTATGCATGAATATTCAGCCATCAAACTGCTTTTATGCATGAATATTCAGCCATCAAACTACCTTTATGCATGAATATTCAGCCATCAAACTGCTTTTATGCATGAATATTCAGCCATCAAACTACTTTATGCATGAATATTCAGCCATCAAACTACTTTTATGCATGAATATTCAGCCATCAAACTACTTTATGCATGAATATTCAGCCATCAAACTGCTTTTATGCATGAATATTCAGCCATCAAACTACTTTTATGCATGAATATTCAGCCATCAAACTATTTTATGCATGAATATTCAGCCATCAAACTGCTTTTATGCACGAATATTCAGCCATCAAACTGCTTTTATGCATGAATATTCAGCCATCAAACTACTTTTATGCATGAATATTCAGCCATCAAACTACTTTTAGCAAATATTCAGCCATCAAACTGCTTTTATGCATGAATATTCAGCCATCAAACTACTTTATGCATGAATATTCAGCCATCAAACTGCTTTTATGCATGAATATTCAGCCATCAAACTACTTTTATGCATGAATATTCAGCCATCAAACTACTTTATGCATGAATATTCAGCCATCAAACTACTTTTGCACAATATTCAGCCATCAAACTGCTTTTATGCATGAATATTCAGCCATCAAACTACTTTTATGCATGAATATTCAGCCATCAAACTACTTTTATGCATGAATATTCAGCCATCAAACTACTTTTATGCATGAATATTCAGCCATCAACTGCTTTTATGCATGAATATTCAGCCATCAAACTACTTTATGCATGAATATTCAGCCATCAAACTACTTTTATGCATGAATATTCAGCCATAAACTACCTTTATGCATGAATATTCAGCCATCAAACTACTTTTATGCATATATTCAGCCATCAAACTACTTTTATGCATGAATATTCAGCCATCAAACTACTTTTAGCATGAATATTCAGCCATCAAACTACTTTTATGCATGAATATTCAGCCATCAAACTACCTTTATGCATGAATATTCAGCCATCAAACTACTTTATGCATGAATATTCAGCCATCAAACTACTTTTTGCATGAATATTCAGCCATCAAACTACTTTTATGCAAATATTCAGCATAAACTACCTTTTACATGAATATTCAGCCATCAAACTACTTTTATGCATGAATATTCAGCCATCAAACTACTTTATGCATGAATATTCAGCCATCAAACTACTTTTATGCATGAATATTCAGCCATCAAACTACTTTTATGCATAATATTCAGCCATCAAACTACTTTTATGCATGAATATTCAGCCATCAAACTACTTTATGCGAATATTCAGCCATCAAACTACTTTTATGCATGAATATTCAGCCATCAAACTACTTTTATGCATGAATATTCAACCATCAAACTACCTTTATGCACGAATATTCAGCCATCAAACTACTTTTATGCATGAATATTCAGCCATCAAACTGCTTTTATGCATGAATATTCAGCCATCAAACTACCTTTATGCATGAATATTCAGCCATCAAACTACTTTTATGCATGAATATTCAGCCATCAAACTACTTTTATGTGTGAATATTAGCCATCAAACTTACTTTATGCATGAATATTCAGCCATCAAACTACTTTATGCATGAATATTCAGCCATCAATACCTTTATGCATGAATATTCAGCCATCATAACTACTTTATGCATGAATATTCAGCCATCAAACTACTTTATGCATGAATATTCAGCCATCAAATACTTTTATGCATGAATATTCAGCCATCAAACTACTTTATGCATGAATATTCAGCCATCAAACTACTTTTATGCATGAATATTCAGCCATCAACTATTTTATGCATGAATATTCAGCCATCAAACTTTTATGCAAATATTCAGCCATCAACTACTTTATGCACGAATATTCAGCCATCAACTACTTTATGCATGAATATTCAGCCATCAAACTGCTTTTATGCACGAATATTCAGCCATCGAACTACTTTATGCATGAATATTCAGCCATCAAACTACTTTATGCATGAATATTCAGCCATCAAACTGCTTTTATGCATGAATATTCAGCCATCAAACTACTTTATGCATGAATATTCAGCCATCAAACTACCTTTATGCATGAATATTCAGCCATCAAACTGCTTTTATGCATGAATATTCAGCCATCAAACTACTTTTATGCATGAATATTCAGTCCATCAAATTACCTTTATAAGAATATTCAGCCATCAAACTACTTTTATGTCCGAATATTCAGCATCAAACTACCTTTTAGCATGAATATTCAGCCATCAAACTGCTTTTATGCATGAATATTCAGCCATCAAACTGCTTTTATGCATGAATATTCAGCCATCAACTACCTTTATGCATGAATATTCAGCCATCAAACTGCTTTATGCATGAATATTCAGCCATCAAACTACTTTTATGCATGAATATTCAGCCATCAAACTACCTTTATGCATGAATATTCAGCCATCAAACTGCATTATGCATGAATATTCAGCCATCAAACTGCTTTTATGCATGAATATTCAGCCATCAAACTACCTTTATGCATAATATTCAGCCATCAAACTACTTTTATGCATGAATATTCAGCCATCAAACTACTTTATGCATGAATATTCAGCCATCAAACTACTTTTATGCACGAATATTCAGCCATCAAACTACTTTATGCATGAATATTAAGCCATCAAACTACTTTTATGCACGAATATTCAGCCATCAAACTCTTTTATGCATGAATATTCAGCCATCAAACTACTTTATGCACGAATATTCAGCCATCAAACTACTTTTATGCATGAATATTCAGCCATCAAACTACTTTTATGCATGAATATTCAGCCATCAAACTACTTTTATGCATGAATATTCAGCCATCAAACTACCTTTATGCATGAATATTCAGCCATCAAACTACTTTTATGCATGAATATTCAGCATCAAACTACCTTTATAGCATATATTCAGCCATCAAACTACTTTTATGCATGAATATTCAGCCATCAAACTACCTTTATGCATGAATATTCAGCCATCAAACTACTTTTATGCATGAATATTCAGCCATCAAACTACCTTTATGCATGAATATTCACCATCAAACTACTTTTATGCATGAATATTCAGCCACAAATACCTTTATGTAAATATTCGGCCATCAAACTATTTTATGCATGAATATTCAGCCATCAAACTGCTTTTATGCATGAATATTCAGCCATAAACTACCTTTATGCAGAATATTCAACCATCAAACTGCTTTTATGCGAATATTCAGCCATCAAACTACTTTTATGCATGAATATTCAGCCACAAACTACTTTTATGCATGAATATTCAGCCATCAAACTACTTTATGCACGAATATTCAGCCATCAAACTACTTTTATGCCTGAATATTCAGCCATCAAACTGCTTTTATGCTGAATATTAGCCATCAAACTACCTTTATGCATGAATATTCAGCCATCAACTACTTTTATGCATGAATATTCAGCCATCAACCGCTTTATGCATGAATATTCAGCCATCAAACTACTTTTATGCATGAATATTGAGCCATCAAACTACCTTTATGCATGAATATTCAGCCATCAAACTACCGCTTTTATGCATGAATATTCAGCCAATAAACTACCTTTATGTGTGAATATTAAGCCACAAGCTTACTTTATGCAATATTCAGCCATCAAACTACCTTTTATGCATGAATATTAGCCATCAATACCTTTAATGCATGAATATTCAGCCATCAAACTACTTTTATGCATGAATATTCAGCCATCAAACTACCTTATGCATGAATATTTAGCCATCAAACTACTTTTATGCATGATTCTCAACCTACAAGCTACCTTTGCATAATATTCAGCCATCAAACTACTTTTATGCAGAATATTCAGCCATCAAACTGCTTTTATGCAAGAATATTCAGCCATTGAAACTACTTTTATGCATGAATATTCAGCCATCAAACTACTTATGTAGAATATTCAGTTCAAACTGCTTTTATACATGAATATTCAGCCATAATCTACCTTTACGCATGAGTATTCAGCCATCAAACTGCTTTTATGCATGAATATTCAGCCATCAAATACCTTCATGTATGAATATTTAGCCATCAAACTATTTTTATGCACAATATTCAGCCATCAAACTACTTTTATGCATGAATATTCAGCCATCAAACTACTTTTATGCAGAATATTCAGCCATCGAACTACTTTTATGCATGAATATTCAGCATCAAACAATCTTTATGCACGAATATTCAGCCATCAAACTACTTTTATGCACGAATATTCAGCCATCAAACTACTTTATGCATGAATATTCAGCCATCAAACTGCTTTTATGCATGAATATTCAGCCATCAAACTACTTTATGCATGAATATTCAGCCATCAAACTACTTTTATGCAACGAATATTCAGCATCAAATACTTTATAAATATTCAGCCATCAACTATTTTATGTCATGAATATTCAGCCATCAAACTACCTTTATGCATGAATATTCAGCCATCAAACTGCTTTTATGCATGAATATTCAGCCATCAAACTACCTTTATGCATGAGTATTCTTCCATCAAACTGTTTTATACATGAATATTCAGTCATCAAACTGTCTTTATATATGAATATTCAGCCATCAAACTGCTTTTATGCATGAATATTAAGCCATCAAACTACCTTTATGCATGAATATTCCGCCATCAAACTATTTTATGCATGAATATTCAGCCATCAAACTGCTTTTATGCATGATATTCAGCCATATAACTACCTTTATGCAGGAATATTCAAGCCATCGAGCTACTTTTATGCCTGAATATTCAGCTATCAAACTACTTTTATGCATGAATATTCAGCCATCAAACTACTTTATGCATGAATATTCAGCCATCAAACTGCTTTTATGCCTGAATATTCAGCCATTAAACTGCTTTTATGTAAGAATATTAGCCATCAAACTACCTTTATGCACGAATATTCAGCCATCAACTACTTTTATGCATGAATATTCAGCCATGCAACTGCTTTTATGCATGAATATTCAGCCATCAAACTACTTTTATGCATGAATATTCAGCCATCAAACTACCTTTATGCATGAATATTCAGCCATCAAACTACTTTTATGCATGAATTTCAGCCATAAACTACTTTATGTGAATATTAGCCATCAGAACTTACTTTATGCAATATTCAGCTGCATGAATATTGAGCAATCAATACCTTTATGCATGAATATTCAGCCATCAAACTACCTTTATGCATGAATATTAAGCCATCAAACAACTTTATGCATGAATATTCAGCCATCAAACTGCTTTTATGCATGAATATTCAGCCATCAAACTACCTTTATGCATGAATATTAAGCCATCAAACTACTTTTATGCACGAATATTCAGCCATCAACTGATTTTATGCATGAATATTCAGACCATAAACTGCTTTTATGCATGAATATTCAGCCATCAAACTACTTTTATGAATGAATATTCAGCCATCAACTGCTTTTATGTGTGAATATTGAGCCATCAAACTACCTTTATGCTTCAATATTCACCCATTAAATTACTATTATGCATGAATATTCAGCCGTCAAACTATTTTTATGCATGAATATTCAGCCTTCAAACTAATTTAGGCATAATATTCGCCATCAAACTACTTTTATGCACGAATATTCAGCCATCATACTGCTTTTATGCATGAATATTCAGTCATTAAACTACTATTATGCATGAATATTCAGCCTTCAAACTACCTTTAGGCATAATATTCCGCCATCAAACTACTTTCGTGGACGAATATTCAGCCATCAAACTGCTTTAAGCATGAATATTCAGCCGTTAATCTTTTTATGCATGAATATTGATCTTTCAAACTACCTTTAGGCATAATATTCCGCCATCAAACTACTTTCGTGGACGAATATTCAGCCTCAAACTGCTTTTATGCATAAATATTCATCTATTAAACTACTATTATGCATGAATATTCAGCCTTCAAACTATCCTAGGCATAATATTCGGCCATCAACTACTTTTTATGGATAAATATTCAGCCATCAAACAGCTTTTATGCATGAATATTCAGCCATCAAACTACTATTATGCAGGAATATTCAGCCATCAAATTGCTTTTATGCATGAATATTCAGCCAATTAACTACTTTATTCATGAATATTTAGCCGGCAAACTGCTTTCTATGCATGAATATTCAGCCATCAAAATACCTTTATAGATGAATATTCACCCATCAAACAGCTTTTATGCATGAATATTCAGCCATCAAACTACTTTTATGCACGAATATTCAGCCATCAAACTGCTTTTATGCATGAATATTTAGCCATAAAACTGCTCCTATGTACGAATATTCGGCCATCAAACTGCTTCTATGCATGAATATTCAGCCTCAAACTATCTTTAGGCATAATATTCGGCCATCAAACTATTTTTATGCACCAATATTCAGCCATCAAACTGCTTTTATGCATGAATATTCAGTCCATAAAACTGCTTTCATGCACGAATATTAAGCCATCAAACTGTCTTATGCAAGAATATTTAGCCTTCAAACTACCTTTAGCCATAATATTCAGCCATCAAACTACTATTATGCGTGAATATTCAGCCATCAAACTACCTTTATGCAGGAATATTCAGCCATCAGACTGCCTTTGTGCATGAATATTGAGCCATCAAACTACCGTTATGCAGGAATATTCAGCCATCAAACTACTATTATGCCTGAATATTTAGCCATCAAACTACCTAATGCAAGAATATTCACTCATCAAACTGCTTCTATGCATGAATATTTAGCCTTCAAACTACCTTTAGCCATAATATTCAGCCATCAAACTACTATTATGCGTGAATATTCAGCCATCAAACTACCTTTATGCAGGAATATTCAGCCATCAGACTGCCTTTGTGCATGAATATTGAGCCATCAAACTACCTTCATGCAGGAATATTCAGCCATCAAACTACTATTATGCATGAATATTCAGCCATCAAACTACCTAATGCAAGAATATTCAGCCATCAAACTGCCTTTATGCATGAATATTGAGCCATCAAACTACCTTTATGCATGAATATTCAGCCATCAACTACTATTTTGCATGAATATTTAGCCATCATACTACCTTTATGCAGGAATATTCACCCATCAAACTGCTTCTATGCATGAATATTTAGCATTCAAACTACCTTTAGGCCTAATATTCGGCCATCAAACTACTATTATGCATGAATATTCAGCCATCAAACTAGCTTTATGCAGGATATTCACCCATCAAACTGCTTTTATGCATGAATATTTAGCCTTCAAACTACCTTTAGGCATAATATTCGGCCATCAAACTACTATTTGCATAAATATTCAGCCATCAAACTACTATTATGCATGAATATTAAGCCACCAAACTACCTTTATGCAGGAATATTCACCCATCAAACTGCTTCTATGCATGAATATTTAGCCTTCAAACTACCTTTAGGTATAATTTCGCCATCAAACTACTATTATGCATGAATATTCAGCCATCAAACTACCTTTATGCAGGAATATTCAGCCATCAAGCTGCCGTTATGCATGAATATTGAGCCATCAAACTACCTTTATGCATGAATATTTAGCCATCAAACTACCTTTATGCAGGAATATTCAGCCATCAAACTGACTTTATGCATGAATATTCACCTATCAAATTGCTTCTATGCATGAATATTCAGCCTTCAAACTATCTCTAGGCATAATATTCAGCCATCAAACTCCCTTTTTGCAGGAATATTCAATCCATCAAACTGCCTTTAGGCATGAATATTGCCATCAAACTACCTTTATGCAGGAATATTCAGCCATCAAACTACTTTATGCATGAATATTCAGCCATCAAACTACTTTATGCATGAATATTCAGCCATCAAACTACTATTATGCATGAATATTCAGCCATCAAACTACTTTATGCATGAATATTCAGCCGTCGAACTGCTTTTATGCATGAATATTCAGCCATCAAACTACCTTTATGCAGGAATATTCAGCCATCAAACTACCTTTATGCATGAATATTCAGCCATCAAACTACCTTTATGCAGAATATTCAGCCATCAAACTACTTTATGCATGAATATTTAGCCATCAAACTACCTTTATGCAGGAATATTCAGCCATCAAACTACTTATGCATGAATATCAGCCATCAAACTGCTTTATGCATGAATATTCAGCCATCAAACTGCTTTATGCATGAATATTCAGCCATCAAACTACCTTTTTGCAGGAATATTCAGCCATCAAACTGCTTTATGCATGAATATTGAGCCATCAAACTACCTTTATGCATGAATATTCAGCCATCAAACTACTTTATGCATGAATATTTAGCCTCAACTGCTTTATGCATGAATATTCCCATCAAACTACTTTATGCAGGAATATTCAGCCATCAAACTTGCTTTATGCATGAATATTGCGCCATTAAACTACCTTTATGCAGGAATATTCAGCCATCAAACTGCTTTATGCATGAATATTCAGCCATCAAACTACTTTATGCATGAATATTTAGCCATCAAACTACTTTATGCATGAATATTCAGCCTATCAAACTTGCCTTTATGCATGAATATTCAGCCATCAAACTACCTTTATGCAGGAATATTCAGCCATCAAACTACCTTTATGCATGAATATTGCGCCATCAAACTACCTTTATGCAGGAATATTCAGCCCATCAAACTACTTTATGCATGAATATTCAGCCATCAAACTACTTTATGCAGAATATTCAGCCATCAAACTACTTTAATGCATGAATATTCACCCATCAAACTGCTTCTATGCATGAATATTTAGCCATCAAACTATCTTTAGGCATAATATTCAGCCATCAAACTACCTTTTTGCAGGAATATTCAGCCATCAAACTGCCTTTATGCATGAATATTGAGCCATCAAACTACCTTTATGCATGAATATTCAGCCATCAAACTACTATTATGCATGAATATTTAGCCGTCGAACTGCTTTTATGCATGAATATTCACCCATCAAACTACCTTTATGCAGGAATATTCAGCCATCAAACTTGCCTTTATGCATGAATATTGCGCCATTAAACTACCTTTTGCAGAAATATTCAGCCATCAAACTACTATTATGCATGAATATTCAGCCATCAAACTACTATTATGCATGAATATTTAGCCATCAAACTACTTTATGCAGGAATATTCACCTATCAAATTGCTTCTACGCATGAATATTCACCATCAAACTATCTTTAGGCATAATATTCAGCCATCAAACTACCTTTTTGCAGGAATATTCAGCCATCAAACTGCCTTTAGGCATGAATATTGAGCCATCAAACTACCTTTATGCAGGAATATTCAGCCATCAAACTACCTTTATGCAGGAATATTCAGCCATCAAACTGACTTTATGCATGAATATTGAGCCATCAAACTACCTTTATGCATGAATATTCAGCCATCAAACTACTATTATGCATGAATATTTAGCCGTCGTACTGCCTTTATGCATGAATATCCAGCTTTCAAACTACCTTTATGCATAAAAATTCAGCCATCAAATTGCTTTTATGCATGAATATTCAGCCATCAAACTGCTTTCATACACGAATATTCCGCATCAAACTGCTTTTATGCATGAATATTTGAGCCATCAAACTACCTTTATGCATGAATATTCAGCCATCAAACTGCTATTATGCATGAATATTTAGTCATCGAACTGCTTTTATGCATGAATATTCAGATTTCAAACTATCTTTATGCATAAAAACTCAGCCATCAAACTGCTTTTATGCATGAATATTCAGCCATCAAACTGTTTTTATACACGAATATTCCACCATCAAACTGCTTTTATGTATGGATATTCAGCCATCAAACTCCTTTTAAGCATGATTATTCAGACAACAATCTGTCTTTATGTATGAATTTTCAGCCATCAAAGTGATTTTGTGAATAAATTTTCAGCCATCAAACTGCTTTTATGTATGAATATTTCGCAGTAAAACTGCTTTCATACTGACTCAACGTTGCTTCATCATTTTTCAGGTGTGCATATAATATTTTTTTTGCATTGAATTCTACCCGTCAGTTGTAATAATGATTTTATTTCATAAAAAGGTTTTTCGTCTAATCGTTATCGTTCCCAGATCTTGAATCTCTGAATCCTGATATTTGGATCTTCTCGATTTATTCACCACTTATTTTGAGTTGTGAATTTTTATGTTTTCAAGTCCCAGATTAATATGGTTTTTCCAGACGTTTTAACGCAATGATATAACTCAAGCTTAATCAATTCATCTAAAATGCCTCTTTTATTTTTTAAGTAGCTCTTAACTAAAATAAAATAGCAAGCATCAATTCTTTTTCTCATTTATTCAATTTAAGATTTGTTTAGCAAATGATTTCGTGACGTCTCCATGCTGAGGCATTTTTGTTCTGATAAATCTAATAAGATCACTGAAATAGCCAACATACAGATTTTGGTTAGTATTGATTAATTCCTCAGGGCATTAAGTCTTTTGTTTTTGTAGTCTAAAATAAATTCTTTATATCTTCATTAGAATCTAAAATCACAAGTTTCATCGATTTCAGTAAGAGCAGGAGGATACGGGGATTTCAGGTGAAAGACGCTGCAAATATTTCGATGAAGTATTCGATTGTTCTGTACCAACCGTGTGTCACACGATCGTACATAAATTATTTTGTATATATTATGCTTGTATCTGCGCTCTTCCCTCGCACTAAAAAGAACCTGAATGATCATGTCTCCGGTTTTCCTCTGTAACATTGTCTGTCTCTCGAACATGTTATGTCCTGTTGCCTTGAGGTTTTGTTTATAAAGGAGAGTGTTCCTTAATAAAGTAATCAGTTGATTGCATCCTGCCTTTGAGTTCACAACCCTCTCTCGGCCCGTCACATTGGTGACCCCGGAGCGACTCGCTCCTCCCGCCTTTACCGCCCTCCCCTCCCCCACCGCCTCTCATCGTTACTATGACGCCGTCAACGCATACCCTCTGCAGCAGTACTCGCCGTCGCCAGCCGCCCGTATAGCAACGCTTTTTCAGCTATCTCAACAACCGTTGGGGGAACAAAGGGCTTCGCTCACCCTCGGGAAAATGGCCAGTATCACTCGCCTGCAACCTGCCGCGGACGGCTCTCCTCGTGAGGTGAACCTACTTCGTGCCCTTATGGACAGCAACTTCATGATCATCAAAACCTTCATCAATGCCTCCACTCGTGACGAAGAGGACACCTATTCAACTTCAACCGAAGCTGACGTGAATGCCGTAGGACACACACGCCTATGAATGCCGTAGGACATACACGCCTATGAATGCCGTAGGACACACACGCCTACCCCGTGACGAGCCAGAGCGGCAACAACGCCACCCATCATCCACCCATCCACCACTCGCTCGCGCCCCAACCAACGACTTCTACAGCCACTCACTGCTGCTAATCAGCGCAGTTTTTACTACTACCTCTCCAGTTTCAGGGCACCCATTTAACATGTTCAGTATGTCATTTTTAGAGGGGGAGCCATGTACCAACCGTGTGTCACACGATCGTACATAAATTATTTTGTATATATTATGCTTGTATCTGCGCTCTTCCCTCGCACTAAAAAGAACCTGAATGATCATGTCTCCGGTTTTCCTCTGTAACGTTGTCTGTCTCTCGAACATGTTATGTCCTGTTGCCTTGAGGTTTTGTATATAAAGGAGAGTGTTCCTTAATAAAGTACTCAGTTGATTGCATCCTGCCTTTGAGTTCACAACCCTCTCTCGGCCCATCACAGTTCTTTCATTAAAAGAATTTTTTCATTATTGCTATTTCGTTATACAAATTGTCTTTTATGTTGGACATACGATTCTCTCTTCTTTTCTTGTACTCTGACGGAGGACTTCAGCTTAAGTACATTAAGAGTGGGATGGTCTATAGATAGCTACAAATTTCTTACATACCTAATTCTTTGCACATAAGAGACTAACATTCAAGTAAAATGCTTGAGGCAATTTGTCCCATTACTATAAGGTGTTTGGTTAAAGTTCTGAAAGTGTTAATGCTTCTTTTAAAAACCCCATGATTCGGTCTCTTGATTCTTTTTGACGTGTAGCATGAGCTAGATACCAGTTGACAAGGTTGTTGTGGATGGGAGAGTAAGAAACCACTCTTCCATTGCAGCCTCATTCATAGTTATTCTTTTAAGCCCTATAAACCTTCATCTCCCTTTAGCATCATAAATTTGATTACATTCCAGAGCTTGATCTGTCCAAATACAAATGAATTTATATCAGTAAATACTCCTGAATTTAACTAATTTTTTACATCTGATACAACATCGGGGAGTTTCCTTACCTTTTCCAAGTAACTAACTACGCGAACACAATATTCCTAATATTCAGCAATAATGATGTAAGATAACACTCGTGAGATGGCTGACAGATGGGAAGACCAGACAGAGGACAGAACAAGATGCATTTCTTTCAGCATGTACAAATTATATTGCAATTTCAAATAGTTCATCAAAAGCACTAACCTCCTGGCTAGTACAGTGGTGACGTGTTCGCCTAGCATTTGCATGGCAGCAGATCGATCCCCGCCCATGACCGAGAGTTTCAGCTGTTTACTGGGGAGGCCACTGCTGTGGTTGGGCACCACAGTGGGGTGTTGGCCTTGCCCGGCTGACGTTCTGGTGAGCATCTATTCTGATGAAACTGGAACTGAAACCAGACACCTTTAACCTTTTAACCTTTAATAAGTTAATCATCAATTGATTTTACAAGGCTACAAGATCTCTCTGCATCATCTGTTGAAAGTAACTTAACCTCTTCCAGCATGTGGTCAATTTCTGATACGATTAGGTTTTTTTTTATTTCAATCAAAGCCCATTATTCAAATGATTGCCACAAAAGTGTTAACAGTCTTCCAAAAGTTTTCAAGTTTTTATAGCATTACTTCCTGGCAAATCTTCTTTTGTCATTCCTTTTAGAAGTACCTTGGCCTTAACAAAGAACTGAGAGAGATCAGTGTTCATTATCATTTTTCCCGAAGCAGAAATTATAAAGTAAATGCAGATTCAGGGCATCCTCACAGCTAAGAATGAAAGTAGGGTTCATTGTATTTTCATTAATTATAGCACTAAAATTCTATCCATTTCCCAATGTGATGTGTACCATTTTGTTCCATATCAAAGCTATTTTAAAATGATGTATGAATTACTAAACCATTTCGAAGATGGCAATTTCTAGAGGATCTATTGTGTATGAAATATGAATTTATCCTCTTAAATCTTAATTGCGTAAATTTCATGAAATGTGATTTATCATACAACTGCTTTTTATCTTCCTGAATATAAAGAGACATTTTTAAAGCACATTTTAAGAACAAACACAGACCCCTGAAATTGTATACATCAATGGTACATAATATTTTTATTAACATATTAAAAGTCTCTTGCCAAAACGTTTAGAAAAAAACTTTAAAAATTATTGAGTTTCCACTATCAGATTTTAGCACTCTTACCCAAAATCATTCATTAACCTCATTTCCAATAAAAATTGCTTAGAAACCTTCCGCAGCTCTTGATGTAAGGTCAAGGTAAAAATATAGCTTTTATGTAATTTGGGTCATAGATTACTGTATATGCTAACCTTCTTACCACTTGCACACATCACCACATTTATCCCTATATCAAGCATTCTTCTTACAAACTTACGCTACACAAAAATATCATCACAACATCTCCAAACTGTTTTCCATTCCTTCACGCACAACATACAATCTTTAATTCTTTGACGGAGAATTGACTAAAAAATTTCCTCCATATATTAACAATCTTCTACACGTATCCTGCTACATTTCTTGGTTCTTGTATTCTGTGACTAAACTCTTCTCTCATCTTGCTGAAATACATTATATCTAATCCAACAAACTTTTGCAAATCCAAAACTAGCGTGCATTACTCTTTATTCCTCATTTCTACCTACTGTGGTCTTATTGCTTTGCTCTTGATCACATTTACCCATAACCTTCTCCTCCTTCAGTCACTTTCAAAAACTTTTACCAACTTCTGCCGTCTCACCTCACAATACCCAAGCAACACAATTTAATCTACAAACATCATTCATTCTACATACTATTCACAACTAATTTCATAGTCAGATATCTTCTCACCTACATCTTTGATCTTTCACATCACTCCATCTGATATGTTGAGCACCCATGGAGACATTACACTAAGATGTTAATATCCCATTAAGACATTACATATCTTTATCTCAACACTCTCTTTCATACTAAACCAGCAAGTCTCTCAACTGAATGCTGTAGCTTCACTTATATCATGAAAACAACAAATTACTCTTAGCGATGTATCAGCTATTCCATACATTCTTGATATCCTTCTCATTGCCTCTTTATAGACTCTATTTTCCCTGTTGAAGCCCTTGGTCTTATAGCATCCTGTTTTTCCAACTAGGGTTTTAGCTTAGCAGGCAATAATAATAATAATAATAATAATAATAATAATAATAATAATAATAATAATAATAGTAATAATAATAATATTTTCTAAGCCCATATATGGCACATGGAGCTTTTACAATTTTTTTCTCAAACTTATCATAATTATAACAATTTCAAAACAAAAACCTAACCCATGCACCGTATAACTTTCTTGAGCCTACACTTTTCTTTTCCCTACACACATATATGTATTTATATATGTATATACACACACACACACACACATATATATATATATATATATATATATATATATATATATATATATATATATATATATATATATATATACATATATATATATATATGTGTGTGTGTGTGTATATATGTACATACATACATACATACATACATACATGTATTTAGTTAATATATATAGAACCTAGCAATGCATAAGCAGCCGAAGAGATAGCCTATCCCTTTGAAAGAGCCAACGTCCACCACCCTCTCTCAAGCCACTACGTAACTCCTCTCAAAAGTGCATAGTGTATCCTCTCAAACGTGAATATGGATTTCTATCCAACATATATCGTGTAAAGTGATGTTCAAATGTTGGTGATATTATTAGATGATTAATTAAAAGTGAAGTGTGTTAATGTAAGTACATTTTATAGCATAAATTTTTGTAACTGGCCCAGTGAGATTTTGGTTAAACAGTGAAGTGTATTTATTTTTGCTTAACCGTTTGGTAATCTTGTGTGAGCCAAAGGAAGTAACAGTATCAGTTAAGTATATGTAAGTGTAATTCTGATTTATTTTCTGTAAGTGTTAATGTGTCATTTACTCATTAATTGTCAAAATTAAGTATTTTCATAAATTAATTTCTAGTGAAACAAGTGATTGTATAATCTTTATTCAATATCTTTCGTTTTGTCTTAGTCTAAGGTTCAGTTCAGAATATATCTATTTTTGTAAAAGTGTGTATTATTTCGATGACCAATATTTGTTCCAGTACATTACTTGCATTCCCTGACTAAGAACTGAAATAAGAGGTTAGTCTTAGAATACTTCACATAAAGTAATCACCCAGTCTTTGTTATAAGTAATGTAAAGAGACCTTTGGATATTCAGTATTCATATATATTGCCGTCTGGGAGTTGCGTAATATTCTCAGAAGTCGGTGTGATTTCTCTAGCGAACCAGACTTATTTAATATAAAGCAGATGAGATTGGGAGCTCGGGAGTTTACGTAATTCGCTTGTCGTAATAATATGCATATATAGTGTATGTACGTCAGTAGCAATTTACTTCGGACCATTATCTGTGATAGATGTCAATGCAATCTAATGACTTGCTGATCTTGTTCCATCCTTATTCTAGTTTATTTTGGATGATAGTAATAATGATAATCTTTACTAATCCTACACGTACATAAAATGCCCTATTAAACATAGTCCTTGGTATATCAAAACATCATTCATAACCATTTCAGATTCATGAAAAAATGTATATTGTAAACAATCCTCAAATTTATTAGAGCATTTTAATGATATTTCACATAACAATGTCGCTAATCGTAGAAAAAGGCCACTGCATACAATGCATTTTATTTCTTACAAACAAGATTGCCACATATAAATTGCACATTTACACACATATAGACAGATAGATGTAGATGAATGTGAAGCAAGAAAAGAGAGAGAGAGAGAGAGAGAGAGAGAGAGAGAGAGAGAGAGAGAGAGAGAGAGAGAGAGAGAGAGAGAGAGAGAAGGGGGTTACTCAAAGCTTTTGGAATCAACGATCTATAAGAAGTCGACAATCCGAGCTTAGTTCCTGCGTTATACGCAACAAAGAAATCGAAGCGGGTATGTCACGAGAACAATTAGTGAATTCTTTCCCGAGGAATGAACACTGACATACAAAATATAAAAGGAATGAGAGGATCTTTTATGGCCCACGTCTAATTCTGTCCACCCTTGTTAACGAAGATCTATAGATACAGTGAAGGCATTTTATTTCTTTTCCATTGACTCCATTTGTTCACAAAATAAATCTTCCCATAACAGTGGCGTCTTTGGTGATGGTGGAAGGATTCTTGCTATATTACTTCGACTGAAGTTTCAAATATTTCTTATAATGATCTTACGAGCCCTATGCAGTGGTCGTCTTTCATATTTCAAGAACTAACAAAATTTACCATTGCCATTTCAGTCCTCTCTACTACTTGCCATATTTGCAGTAATAGACATTCTTATTGTTATAATAAACAGTCGCCATTCTCATTTTTCTCAAAATCTATCTCGCCATGAACGCTAAACGTAAATAACTTATAAGCTAATTTATACCATCAAAATAACTTGGCCATTGCCACTTAAGATATCTCTAATTACTTCCTATAATTACTATATAAATCATAAATACAAATGAGAGCGATAAAAGTGAACTTGAACATTTACTAGTATAGCTGTTTTGACAGGAAACATTCTAGAAGATTAAGCTGAAATAGTCTAAGAATCCTGAGCTAATGAACAATACCAAATGAAGACTTACCTAAGAGGACCCACTAATATGATTCGTAGATGACATTATACTGGCAATAGTCCCTGACACGGCATAATCAAAAAGAGAAGGAAACCATTCCAAAACATTGCATAGTAATTACAGAATACCGAACCAACCCCGAAAATATTAAGAAAAATTCCTAAATGATCATTTACTTTTATTTTACGTGTAAGTACAAATTTGACCTGGCTATCCCACACTGATTATGCTACATCAAATGGTAATAACAATATCAATGATGAAAATGATAACCAGAAACTCTCAAAGATGAAACTTCCAATACAAATCCCCAAAGCGGGTTTTTTCTGATTATAAGTTACAGAAACCTTATATATTCCTTCTCTTTAGATCAACGAAAAGGAATGACTTCCCCAATACCCATCATTAACTCTTTCGCAGTCTGGCTAATGTGTAACATCAGTTCTACATGACAAAAGGGGTTGATAAAAATCACGCTGAGCGAACAAAAGCCGCCTCTTTTGTGAACCAAACCACACACGGAGGACGAGGACGACGACGCCAAGGAACCCTCAGGATGCTACGCCGAATCAGCGAGACCTGGTCTCAGGTATAGAGGGAGTGCTCGGGCAAGGAGCACCTCCGTCTCTCCCTTATACCATAGGGCTAAGTTATGCACGACTCGAATGTGATGATAATGATGACGACGGTTCATTTGATGGTATGGGCGGGGTTCAAGGTTCTCATTCCATTACAAAAGGTCACGGTTGAAGGGACTCGGCTAACCTCATCATTACCATCACTTCTTACTGATATCATTTTGAACCTTTGACTGGCTGGCTACTACAGGGCGAGGAAAGCCGAAGATAATGATACACCAAGTACTCTCTGTCTGTCTGACTGTCTGAAAGTCAGTCCCCACACCCGCCCCGCTTCTCTCTCTCTCTCTCTCTCTCTCTCTCTCTCTCTCTCTCTCTCTCTCTCTCTCTCTCTCTCTCTCTCTCTCTCTCTCTCTCTCTTACGCACACGTACAAAAAAGTTATTGTCGAAGATGACGTGAAGCAAGATAAGTTAAAGATAGCCAAGTAGGGTAAAAAAGAAACAAAATATAGCTAAATACGTAAATTAATATATACTACATATTGCGGGTAATTGCGAACATAGGAAAATGAAAAATAGTAAAACATCTAAAGATAACTTAAAGATGAAGTAAATAATATATATATATATATATATATATATATATATATATATATATATATATATATATATATATATATATATATATGTACACACGCATATATATATACAACATATGCTGTATATATATATATATATATATATATATATATATATATATATATATATATATATATATATATATATATAGATATATATATAGATAATATTTAGATATACATATATATATATATATGTATATATATATATATATATATATATATATATATATATATATATATATATATATATATATATATATATATATAAACTCAGGGGAGTGCATATCTCAAAAGAAACTTCCTCAATGAAACGAAGCAGAGTGTGATCTTTGGTTCGCCCTTATTTTGTGATAGTTTGCAAAAATGTGATGTGTTTATTGGAATTCTCTGTGAACTGAATTTATACATGTAGGATAAAAGTTGCTAGATTCAACTATTAGTCAAATTTACAACTACAACACTGCAGAAACAATAGATCAGTTTATGTATGTTAACACGACGGAACGCTGTGTAATTTTCTTCAGCGTTCAGGAATGTTCTAATAATGTTTACCTTCAGAATAGCAAAGTTAGAAGCGGGTTTTCTTTTAATTGTACAAACACAATTAGCAAAGGAAGACGTATAGCAACGTTAATCTCTGTATGCTATCAAGGCAGAACCTCCACTGAAAGGAGATGAAAGATCCTAAATAACTTGATCAATCCTATGTGTAGTACGTATAATTCATCAATTCTATTAGCATAGGTGATAGGTATGCAATGCACAGACAAGACTTTTCCCAGATGCTGGTTGGCAAATTAGTACTCCCAGAAATTATTTTACGGCCCCATTTGTTATATCAAATTGTGCTTCCAGATTAAAAGGAAAGAATGTTTCCGCAAGTATATAATCAGATGAATTTAAGAGTACGGTATCCATTCCCCTTTTTATGCCATTTATACTTACTCATGCATGTAACCATTTATGAATAATACCACCACATTAATTCGTTCAATATCATCTTGTAGGGTAAACGCAAGATGGAAGTATGAGTGAATTACAATCACTGATACAATAGTCATGTAGTTTCTAATGGCCTTGGGAATTTTGGTTATAGCAAGAATGAGTTGTGAAATGAATTTCTGTTCTATAACAAAAATAACAACACTTTTAATGAAGCTTACCATCGTTACACATCCCATTTGTTAAAGTGAAGGAACGACTTAGGTATTACCACATAAGGATTCTGAAACGCATCTAGTATCATAGATATACTATGCCTAGTATACTATAATGTTTAGGTGCTCAGAATCACTAGTTTCTCCTTAGAATGGGGCAGTTGAACTTTAACTTGAACCCAGTATAGCTAAAACTAACATATTAACATTTTTGTTGCGAACGAAGTGAGTGATCTTAAATGAAATGCCAAAATTTTCGCGAACGAATCTCACCCAGCCCATAGCCCAGTCATTCCCTTTTATCATTATTGTCGGGGTGGGGGGGGAAGCCGATATTTTCGGCGGTGGGGTCAAGGTGGGGTCAATAACTCCTATACCAATAAATATATTCAAATGAAATTTTAAGGGATTATTTAGATATATATAAGCTTTGTTTCTGCCAATTTTCATGTTCATACCTGCCATAGGCATGCCCTGGCTGTCACTTTTGTACGTAAGTGACGAATTATAGCTGAAAAATCAGTGAGGAAGAGCAAACTACACCTTGAGTTTTACAGATATAAAAAATCAGATATAGAAAAATCACAGTAGCCATTTTTCGATATCCGCGGGAGGCCGATTTTTGGCGGCGCCATAAATTACTGGTAGAATACTTCATATATCTAAATGAAATTTCAGGTATTTATTGGATGGATATTTACTTTGTCCATAACAGTTTTCATGTTGATATCTGCCATAGAAAAGACACAGCAAACATTTATTTCGGTTTGGGTTGAATAGTTATTTTTGGCGGTGGAGTAAATTATTCCTGGAATAATTCACATATCCAAATGAAAATTTCAAGGATTGATAAAAAACATACTTTCTCTGTTCCTGCTAAATTCTATGGTAATATCTACAAATGAAAAGACACAGATATCATGTAGCCTTCTTAGATATGCTGTTAAATGTAGCAACATTACAGTGAACTGCGTGATAGTAAGCGACATGGAAGAGGGACAATGCGGATCTCATAAATATCCGTCCTGAGTTGCAGGTAGTATATGATTATACTTGCACTTACTGAAATTACGTACAAAATGAGGTGTACATGTAGTGGTATTTTTCAAGGGCTTGACAGAAGATAACACTTAAGATGGCATCTAGTCAAACAGTAGGTGATGAATGTGATATGATGAGCGTTTGTGTACATTGATATAGGTCATATGTTAACGTCAGATGACGATTTTGGGATGAAAGACATCAATGGTTTCCACGATTATCATCATCGTTTTCTCCTCCTATTGACTCAAAGGGCTTCCTTTAGATTTTGCCAGTCGCCCATATCTTCAGCTTTTAAATCAATACTTCTTCATTCATCATCTACCTCACGCTTCTTAGTCCTCAGCCTGGGTCTTCCAACTCATCAAGTGCCTTGCGGAGCCCAGTTGAAAGTTCGGTGAATAATCTCTCTTGGAGAGTGCGAAGAGCATAACCAAACCATCTTCATCCACCCCTCACCATGATCTCATCCACATATGGCACTCAAGTAATCTCTCTTATAGTTTCATTTCTAATCCTGTCCTACCATTTAACTACCAATATTCTTTTGTTGGCTTCGTTCTCATATCTACAAAATCTGGTGGATGTTTCATTGACATACCACGACTCATGTCTATACAGTAGCTTGATTTTTATATGTAATTTCAGGCGATTTGATTTCCAAATTTTACTCAACATAGCCGTTGTCTGATTTGCTTTTTTTGATCTTTCATTAAACTCCAATTCTAAAGAAGCTGTAATAGAGATTATAGTTCCTAAATACTTAAATGATTCCACCTTATTAATCCTTTCTCCTTCCAATGACATTTCATCTTCCACTTCATATTCTGTTCTCATCAAGTGTCTTTCTTCTATTTATCTTGAACCTAACCTCATGTGACATTTCATGCATTCTAGTTAGCAAGCTTTGCAAGTCCTGTAGAGTTTTGCTAATAAGGACAGCGTCACCAGCATACTCAATGTCTGCTAATTTCCTGTTACCAATCCAGTCCAATCCTTCCTTGCCATCCCCAACTGTTCTATGCATTACAAAATCCATGAGGAGGATAAATATCATAGGTGATAACACATTCCCTTGGGGTACTCCACTGTTCACTAGAAATTCATTCCATAAGACTCCATTACCCTTAACTTTTCACTTACTATGGTCATGAACAGACTTGATCAAATTTACATATTTAAGAGGAACTCTATAATAACGTAGGACTCTCCACAAAATTGGCCGGTGCACACTATCAAAGGCTTTTTCATAGTCCACAGATGCCATCAAAAGTGGATTTCTATATTCTACCCATTGCTGTGCCACATGTCTTAAAATAAAAATTTGGTCAATACAACTTCTACCTTTTCTAAATCCTGCTCGTTCATCTCTCAGCTTTTCATCAATCTTTCTCTCTAGTCTCTTTAGAATGAGCATACTATATATTTTCATGATAACTGACGTAAGTGTGGTGCCTCTCTAATTATTGCAATTAGTTAGACATTTTTTCGCCCTTTTCACCAACACTCCTAGTTCCCATTCATCGGGTTTTGCCTCTTTATACCACATTCTACAAAATAATCATTTCATTTTCGGCCAAAATCATCTCGGCAGTTATTCCATTGTATCCAGGGGCTGTCCATCTCTTGAGTTTTTTTAATAATAGCTTCAAATTCAAACACACTGAATTCATTCATGGGCACATCAAGGTCTTCCTCAGCTTCAGGTATATCAATCAAATTATTCCCTTCATATCTCCTATTCATGACCTCACTAAAGTGTTCCATCCAACGTTGCCTATCTTCCTCTTTTGCTGTTATAACAGATTTTCTCTCTTTTTGATGGGCATATGCTTCTTTTTTGTCCCAGCAGAGATTTTATTAATAATTTTGAGCAATTCTTACACCATAGCCACTCCATGAATTCATAGCTTTGTCAGCCTCATCTGCTTTCCTGTCTAAATTCTCTCTGCAGTCATTCCTGGCTTTTCTTTTGACCTCACTATCAATACTAGAATACTTAGCATGCTCTACCTTGAAATTATCATTACTTCCTCGAACACTTTCAAAAATAATAAATTTCTATCTTTTTCTCCTTTTTATACTATTACAAGTATCATTTGATATCCAAGGTTTTCTCCTTGTAACTGTATGTCCCAAAACTTCACTACCAAATGATTGATATATGTTTTTGACTTCACGCCATACTTCATGAATTGTCTGCTCTTAGTCGCTTAAAGTCTCTAAGACTGCAAATCGATTCCTACATTCAATTGCAGATGTTCTTCTGTGCTCATCTTCTAGAAGCTTACTATCTATTTCAAGGCCCATGACATCCTCCTTTTCTAATATAACTAGTGAGCTAATCTTCTGATTAATGTGAAATCGAAACCACCAGAGTTTGAAACACCGACCTAATTAGGAGAAATGAATTCAAGCATCTACTCCGCATTATTGTCTTACTTTATATCTGGAAATGTCATCTCAATTTTGTGGGCCTAGCAACTAAACGCAGAAATACGTACGGCCCCGTGACGTTTACATCTGCCATGGCCCCATTTCTGTATGCTTATCAAATGATATATAAGTTGTAGTGAATTATACTTTTTTATGGAATACTAAATAGTTATTATGTTTGAATAAACTAATTTTTAACCTCACTTGTGTTTATTATTCTATTATTACGTAATTCTTATGAAAAAGAAGACAAAATATATAAATCTCTGGTGGCAGTCAGATAGGTGATCGTGGTAAGGAAAGTATACGTCTATTAGATACAGGCATTGACAAAGGCTCCTGCTGACACCTTGCTTCCTGCCTACTATTGATATTTTACATCATGTCTATAATGCTTCACCATTGTCCACAAGGTTGTCGTAACGTTTTTGTGTTGGGACTCTTAACATACTACATGAGGAAACAAGACAACAGTAAACTGAAGATTGGATCGAATAGGTTGGTATCATGTTGTCAAGTATAATGGCGTGCCATTACGGACATGTATAGTTGAATATTATGAATTATCATTTTCTCTCTCTCTCTCTCTCTCTCTCTCTCTCTCTCTCTCTCTCTCTCTCTCTCTCTCTCTCTCTCTCTCTCTCTGTATACACACACACACACACACATACACACACACACACACACATATATATATATATATATATATATATATATATATATATATATATATATATATATATATATATATATATATATATATATATATATATATATATATATATAGATATATATGTGTATATATATAGATATATATACACATATATATCTATATGATTATTTATTTACTTATACATGCATACACACACACATATATATATATATATATATATATATATATATATATATATATATATATATATATATATATATATATATATATATGTATATATATATATATATATATATATATATTCTACTTAAGTCGTGTAATTTAAAATGATAGCTCCTATACTACTATCTATGTACGATACACTTATTATTAATAAAGTATTACTATCCTTTCACCTCCATCCAATCTTCAGCCATATTAAATATTTATAATGATCATATTATGTAAGGACCCTTCAACAATCTTCCCATAACTTCAACCCACTAATTACTGCATACCTGCATTGAAAAATAAAAACACCTTATCTCTATTCAAGGTATATATATATAAATATATATATATATATATATATATATATATATATACATATATATATATATATATATATATATATATATATATATATATATATATATATATAGTATATATATTACTTATCAGTCACAAAACTGCACGTGACAGATATTAAAGTGTAAAATCCACAGGAAACAGGAAAGGAAAAGACCAGGTACCAAGAACTTTCGTGTATTACGTACACTTCTTCGGGGTACCCTGAAGAAGTGTACATAATACACGAAAGCGCTTGGTACCTGGTCTTTTCATTTTCTGTTTCTTGTGGATTTTAAACTTTAATATATGTACATATATATATATATATATATATATATATATATATATATATATATATATATATATATATATATATATATATATATTCTTGTACTGATATATTGATAATTATACAGAGAGGGGGGGCGTGGCAGATGTAAACGTCACGGGGCCCTACGTCATGGTCGACACACGTAATTCGGAGTAGATGCTTGAATCCATTTTTCTTAATTAGGTCGGTGTCTCAAACTCTGGTGGTTTCGGTTTCATATTAATCAGAAGCCAGTTCATTAGTTGTATTAAATAAGAAGGGTGCCATGGGCCTCGAAATAGATAGTAATTGTTTCAAACCTTGGTATTTCATCTACATTTCAGATTTAATTTATGTGTGGCAATGAGGAGCTGGTGTTCACTACCAATATCAGCACTTCTATAGCTTCTTCCGTTTCTCAGAATCCTCCTTCTCTCTTTATTAATTGCTACGTGATCTATTTGATTTTTGTAATTGCCACATGGTGAAGTCCATGTATACTTGTGAATGTCCTTTTGCTTGAAAAGAGTACCTCTAATAGCAAGATTGTTTGTTGAACAAAAACACGTAAAATGTTCTCCATTATCATTTGCAACTTTGCCAAGACCCTCAACATGCATCACATTCTCTATACCTTGATTATTTCTTCCAACTTTAGCATTAAGGTCACCAATCACAATTTTCATATCTCTTTCTGGGATCTCATCTATTACACTCTGCAGTTCTTCAGAGTATTCATCCTTCCTTTCTTCAGGGGAATCATTTGTTGGTGCATAGCAAACTATAATGCTCCCATTGCACTATTATGATTTAATTGCAAGGAATAATCTATTTGCAGCTCTCCATTTCGTAAATGCCTTTTCTGCTCATGTTGTCATTATCATTCCTACCCATTCTTTTCCAACTCCATCTGATCTTCCCGAGTATATATATATATATATATATATATATATATATATATATATATATATATATATATATATATATATATATATATATATATATATATATCTTTTTTACTAACTGTTTCATCTTCTCTGGAGGTGTAATGAATAAGGCAGTGGAGGTTAATGTGAGATCTCACTTCAACTAAGAGGGTAAATTAAATACTTATAAAATACAGTATCACATGATATTCAATAACTGCCTTCTTTATGTACTATAGTGCATAAGAGTAACGTTAATGTGTTGTGCGAAGCATGGCAGAGTAAACAGAATAAAGCATGTTGCCTGTCTTGGTTGGGTTGGTATGCGTGATTATCCGTCACAGGCGCTATTGCTAATAATTCTGCAGTCACACTGAAACTGGTAATACTACAGATTATCCAAGATTAACAAGGATTACCCCCGAACCGTCAGGACCATGATCCAGGGTGATCCGGGACAATTCAGAAAGAAAAGATTATTGGTGATGTGTACACCTGTAGTACAGTGTCTTTGTTTCTGTATTTGAATTGTCTCTTTGTGTAACCTATTAGTTTTTGTGCTAATAGGAGAGAGAGAGAGAGAGAGAGAGAGAGAGAGAGAGAGAGAGAGAGAGAGAGAGAGAGAGAGAGAGAGACTAGGCTTCTACCCCGGATGTCCAGGATCACCCCGCAAAAACATCCAAGGTGACATCCCAGACAATCACGGACCTTCCTGGACTATCAAGGAGCCTCTACGGATTTCTCCCAGGATCGCCCTGGATCAGGTCTTGACGGTCCGGGATAACGTGGGAGGTCGGTTTGACCGTCGCATAAACAATCCAACGGTGCCATAGGACTCCAGATATCCACGATAATCGACATGCATATGAAAACTGTTCCAAAATATTTATACTATTTTGATAAGCAATATAGCCCATTTGGGGATACTATATTGTGATGTAATGGATCTTGGAAAACATGGTAACAACAATGGGCTGAGTTGCCATAATTTAATATTGGTAAAACCACAGCTAATGAATAAATGTGCGTTATGTATCATCATATCACAACCAAATTAAATATATCTATATAGTATGACGGAGTAATTCATATTTCCTTACAAAATAAAGTATTATACTATCTAATGTCATACATGGCATCCACTCCTCACTAATACGGCTTAAATTTTTATCTCAACTCACAACGCTTCAAATAACATCGTAGAGTGTGTCAGATTATACAGCTAATTTTTTAAATGTTACTTTAAGGAGTTATAGTACATTATTTATCATTTATGATACAGCACTGAGTAAGTCGTGGTTGTAGTGATATAGCTGCAATTATGATCCATTTCGGAAGGTTTGGCAGGTTCCTGTGATCTTCGAGAACATACAATGAATGACGCTTGGAAGCTTGATGTTAAAGTCTGATTGATGCTTTCACTATTGGTACTGCTTTCTTGCTGGGGTCATGTATACAAATTTTCTTAGCTTGAACTGTATAACCTTTCTCTATTCCCTATCTCTACCTAATTCCTAAAGGTGGAAAGGAATAGGATTTCATGTGCTGTATTCAAGGCGAGTTTATTTTTCTGTATTAGTAGAGCCTTCATAAACGAAAGTCAGCAATTGTCCGAAGGCTGGTTTATAATTTTCTAATTGTTCAATATTTCCTCTCTTGTTGATCGTCTTCCATAGTTGGTATTAAAATGGATGAGAATAGCTCCTTCCTGAACGTGAAAAAGAAATATGTTTTCTTCATTTCGTTGAGGTTTTACCGACATAGTGTGGAGGTAGCTTCCACTAATAAGTCATAAAAGTTGATAAACCAAGTGGTGTTTATCGAGGTCCTCTTGATTTTGTCTTGGGTTATTTCATAATCAAACTACGGGTCTTGGCATTTTAGTAATATATAACTAGTTCTATTTCAGTGCATTGTCGTTCATAAATAAAGCCAATTTAAGGGAATACTGTACTGTACGCTGAACTACACACTACGATACCCGTGTATGAGGAGGTAGAGATACTTCGCAGATTTCTAAAATGATAATAGGAAGGTGTTCGATTTCAGACTATCACTATCAAGTTCGCCAACTAGAGATGGGTACCACCATCCACTTATTTAAGAAGAGACCGATGTGTAGCAACCACACAGCTAAGAAACTGATGAGAAATCCGAAGGCTGAACTCTTATGGCAATACCCACTTCAATAGGAAAAAAGAGTATAGTACATATACAATACAAGCTAATATATATATATATATATATATATATATATATATATATATATATATATATATATATATATATATATATATATATATATACATATATATATATACATATATATATATATATATATATATATATATATATATATATATATATATATATATGTGTGTGTATATGTATATATATATATATATATATATATATATATATATATATATATATATGTGTGTGTGTGTGTGTGTATGTGTGTGTATACAGTATATATATATATACATATATTAGTAATTTCAATACTAAAGTGGGTCAAAAGAAGAGAGGAGAATCAGCAGTAGGTAAATTTGAAGTAGGCACAAGGAATGACAGACAGAATAGATCTACTTGCAGAATTTGCTGAAAGAAAATATTCAAATAACAAACACCTTTCTTTATAAAAAGGAACATAGAAAATGGACATGGAGAAGCCCAAATGGAAAAAAGATAAATGAAAGATTTTATTCTCAGTGAAAATGTTAATTTAGTTAATGATGGTGAGAAACAAATTGTTTAGATCTAAGGAAAGAAAGAGAAAACTAATTTAAAGAAAAAAATATAATCACTGCTTTAATAAAAGAAATATCTGATGAGTTTAGTTTAGTAATACAAAATAGGTAGGCCTACTCCCAGCTACATGATGAATTGGAAGTAAGTAACGAAGAAATGAACAGTAATTTAACAAAATTTGTATTGGAATCGGCACAAGAGATAAGATCAAGGAAAATTATCAGAAAAGACCAAAAACCTAACCAAGAAAAGAATGGAAATGAGGGTAAAATCCAAGAGATATGAAATAGAATTACAATTAACTATCCAAAACAATAAACAAACTAAAAACCCAAGACATTCGTAAACACAATAAAAATTGAGGAAACACTAAAGAAAGGAAGAAGCATCAAACTGATGAAAAGAATACTTGGAACAGGCCGCTAACAGATGTTTCGATGAAAGGATGAAAATGGAAATATCGTCAACAATAGAGATGGAGTGATGAAAATTGCAGAGGATTTCTAAAAGAAATAGAGGAAATAACTTTGTGAATAAAAATAATGAAACGCCTGAGCCGGTACCAAAAGTAACAGTAGAAGGCATAAAAGAAAACATCAAAAGGCATGAAAAGAGGCAAAGCAGCAGAAGATGGCCTAACAATTGATTCAATAATAAGAGATGGAGGATATTTCATACTAGTGAAACTGGCTGAACTTTACACAAAACGTCTGCAAGAATGCATTATACCTAAAGCTTGGAAAACTTTATCATTATATTAATCACAAAAAAGGGAGACTCAGAACACCTGAAAAATTACCATCCAATAGGTTCACTCTTCGTAATATTGAAAATATTTACAAAGATCATATTAGGCCGAATAAAAAGACAGCTAGACTTTAATCAACCAAGACAGCAAGAAGATTTTAAAAGTGAGTATTCAACAACTGACCCTATCAGCTAATGGAAAAATAACCTGAGTATGACATACCACATGTATGGCATCTATAGACTATATGAGAAAGCTTTTGATTCTGTTAAAACTTCTATAGCATTGAAAGCCTTTCAAAGACAGGGAATAGATTTATCTTATGTTAGAACACTTGAAGATATCTATGCAAGAAGTAAAGCAATCCTAAAACTACGTAAAGATAGTGAAAAAAATTATTTGAGAAAGGAGTTTAACAGGGAGACCTCATCTCTACAAAATTATGCATAGTATGCCTTGAAGAAGTTTTTGAGAATTTATATCTGGTAAATTGTATGATTTGATATTAATGGGGAATACCTTAAAGATTTAAGATTTACAGATGACATAGTTCTTTTTAGTGAATCAAGGATAGAAATGGAAAAGATGATAGGATATTTTAATAGAGAAAGCAAAAATGTACGACTGAAAATGAATATGATTAAAACTAAGATAATGTTCCATGAAAATGCAGAGAAACTGCAAATATGGATTATGGAGGAACCCCCACATATTGTTAATGAATCTACGTATTAGGGCAAACAGTAAGTGTTTCCCCAAGCCACAAGACCGAAATTATAAGAAGAATGAGCATGGGATTGAGAGGTTTTGGTAAACAAAATGAGATTATGAAATGTAAAATAGCACTTTCTCAAAAAGGGAAATTTTTTAAGCAGATAGTCCTACCAGTATTAACTTGTGCACTGGAAACCTGGAGTTTACTGAAGCCTTAGGACATAAGCTAAGAATACCACAAAGAGCTATGGAAAGAATAATGATCAGAATAACATTAAGAGACAGAAAAAGAGCAGCATTGATACAAAGACAAAGTAAAGCAGAGGATATTCTAACAACATGGAAGAAAAAGAAATGGACGTCGGCAGGACATATAATGAGAATGGTAGGTAGTATATGGACATCAGGTATAACAGAATGGGTCCCCAGAGGTTAGAAATAAAGGCAGGGGAAGGAATAGTAGAAAAGACAGTGGATTGACGAATTAAGAAAGTGTGCGGGTGTGGACCAACATAGAAAGACCACAAACACACGCAAGTGGAAGGACACGTTTGAAGTCTTTCTTCTTCAGTGGACTAGTAACGACTGATGATGTGTGTATATATATATATATATATATATATATATATATATATATATATGTGTGTGTGTGTGTGTGTATGTATATATAAATATATATATGTATACATATATATACACATATATATATACATACATACATACATACATACATATATATATACATATATACATGCATATATATAAATATATATATATACACAGTATATATATATATATATATATATATATATATATATATAGAGAGAGAGAGAGAGAGAGAGAGAGAGAGAGAGAGAGAGAGAGAGAGAGAGAGAGAGATTCGGCCTATGGAGTGTAAGTGAAGACAATCAATAGTACTATACATATCAAGGTATTCTGCGCTTTCTCTGTTGAATACGTAGCCAACGTAATCACGGATGAACTAGTTATGCATATCTATAAATTCTGCAATTTGGAGGCTAATTAAATATGTATCTATCAATTACGTAAATTTAAGAATATTAAAATATGTAGTGATATACTTCAAATGAAAAACTACACGCATGAACACCAAAATAAAGAGAAAATCCACATTTGATTAACAGTTGAACATCACTGTTACACAAGATCCTGTTTCCAACGGAAGTTAAAAGAGCCACATTTCAAATGGTTTAGCGACGGTCGCTTTAAACCTTTAAAGCGTGGAGATATTAAAGGACCGTTTATGAGCGAGCTTCTACGTGCGCAAAGAAAAGGCAATTTTGATTTTTACAACACCCTGTCGTCTTATGGGTTATTTATAGATGACGGACCTTTATAGAAATGCCGGCACATACAAATTGGATGTGTCGGTGTCTTAATTGAAGCTAGCCTGTATACAAATAAATATGTATATATATATATATATATATATATATATATATATATATATATATATATATATATATATATATTTACATATATATACATGTATGTACTGTATATATATATATATATATATATATATATATATATATATATATATATATATATATATGTATATATATTTACATATATATACATGTATGTACTGTATATATATATATATATATATATATATATATATATATATATATATATATATATGTATACAGGCCAATATATATATATATATATATATATATATATATACACTCGTATATATATATATATATATATATACACTCGTATATATATAAATATATATATATATATATATATATATATATATATATATATATATATATATATATATATATTCCAATTACAGTTTTCTCAGCAATACTATACACCTCAAAGTCCATTTTTCTTGTATTCTCTACTTATTCAATACCCAATTTAACAAAAGTCTTTCATGTGTACATAACATTTGTTAGTATACACAGTACGTAGATAATTTTCAGTATCAAGATATATATATATATATATATATATATATATATATATATATATATATATGTATATATATATATATATATATAAATATATATATATATGTACTGAAATACATATCTAATTAAAACCTCAAGAAAGTAAGTCATAATATAAATATCATTTATAAAATAATTGACTGAATAGTTAGAGAGGTCCAGTCTTTCCTTTAAGCACTGTAGAACAAACAAGATACTAATATAAAAATATATGTAGAGTTATTAGGTCCTTTGATTGGCCAGACAGTACTACACTGGATCTCTCTCTCTCTCTCTCTCTCTCTCTCTCTCTCTCTGGTTACGGCTCATTTTTCCATACCTTGCACATACACCGAACAGTCTAGCCTATCCTTTCCCCATTTTCCTCTGTCCTCATACACCTGACAACACTGAGATTTTTCGCTTAAAGGGTTAACTAATGCAGTGTAGTAGTTCAGTAGCTACTTGCCTCTTAGTAAGGGTAGAAGAGACTCTTTAGTTATGGTGGACAGCTCTTCTAGCAGAAGGACACTCTAAAATCAAACCATTGCTCTCTGGTCTTGGGTAGTACCATATAGCCTCTGTATCACGGTCTTTCACTTTCTTGGGGTAGAGTTTTCTTGCTTGAGGGTACATTCGGGTACACTATTCCATATATTTTTCTTCCTCTTGTTATTTTTTGAGATTTTATAGTTTATATATGAATGATTTATTTTAATGTTGTTACTTTTCTTGAAATACTTTATTTCAATTGTTCATTACGTCTCTTGTAGCTTGCTCATTTCCATATTTCCTTTCCTTACTAGGCTACTTTCCTTGTTGGAGCCCTGGGGCTTAGAGCATCTTACATTTCCAACTAAGGTTGCAGCTTAGCAAGCAATAATAATAATAATAAGAGGCAAGTAGCTACTGAACTACTACACTGCAGTAGTTAACCCTTTAAGCGAAAAATTTCAGTGTTGTCAGGTGTATGAGGACAGAGGAAAATGGGGAAAGGATAGGCTAGACTGTTCGGTGTATGTGCAAGGTATGGAAAAATGAGCCGTAACCAGAGAGAGAGAGAGAGAGAGAGAGAGAGAGAGAGAGAGAGACCCAGTGTAGTACTGTCTGGCCAATCAAAGGACTCTCTACATAATAATAATAAAAGTGGCTAATGTATCGGCGAGATCCAACCACCACAAAAGTTACGTGTTTTTTTAAATAATATATAATAATAACAAATAAAAAATACCATTCTACATATCTAAATGTTTATAATACTTAGTCTTAGAAGGCAGACTAGTTTTGACAAAACTAATTTCGAATGTCTGTCAAGAACAAAGAAAACAATTTATTCGTTAAATGTACTCTAGTGACCTGGTCTCTATGAAAACAAAATGCAATCTTTGAAACAAGGCGACTCGAAGCCAGCAAAAATGGTGGCCACCTAATACCCAGGGTCAGAGAAATATTAAGAAGAGTTTTCCAATCACTCGATCCCTATCACCTGACTAACTTTCCTCTCATTTATATGGGCCATGGGTCAGAACAACCACCCGTGCAAGACCCCCCCCCCTCCCCCCACCTCCCATCTCTATATATTTGGTATCGCTGGAAAGCTTAGTATATCTAGATTCCAAAAATAACTAGTAACAGGAAAAAATCGTGGGACTGACTATGACAAATAACAACTTTCATTCATCTGCCCTAATGAAATAAAAATGTCCGCTCACGGCACTCCACATTTTTTCTTTAAAAAATAAAAAAATTATTACAGACTTATTGAATCACCATCTTTGAAGCAAGGATGACATGTTACACATCAAATAAAAATTAGGTTTACATACAATAGACTTCTTTTTTAATTATTATATATATATATATATATATATATATATATATATATATATATATATGTGTGTGTGTGTGTGTGTGTGTGTGTGTGTGTGTGTGTATGTGTATCTGCATTAGATAAAAAGTTATGTGCGAATGAAGTACGGTACCATAATTTGAACAAAATATATCCCATAAATTTGATATGCTTGAGTTTTGCTGTTTGGAAGAATGTAATTCCAAATAAATTGAAACAAATTGTAAATATGCATCAGTTTTCATTTGGTACATAACGTATTAAAAATGAACAAGTATATACAAAGTTATTGACCATTTCTCAAGATTGACATACTTTACGTGAAATACTTACTTTTGTCATTTAATCAGATGATATTCTTCATAAATTTAATACGTTTAATTTTTCTTAGTTGTCAGATTAACCTTCGTGTAAATTTTAACTAATTCTACATAAATCTAAAAAACAGAATATTTTAGCTTTAATTTTGTGCATTTGATTAGCCTTGCTTTTGAAGAATTACATACATACATACATACAGACAAGCACTATCACTAGATTGTTAACACCGTTTTATAGTGTCATTTATTTACATTTGCATATTAATAATTATAATAATAATACAAAAATTATTAGTACTACTATTATTAATGGCATCATTATTATAATTACCATTATTCAAATACAAACCAAAACACGAGAAATAAAAAAACTGAAGAACTTACTAACCGTCAGAATAAGAATACGTTGTCGCTGAAATCTCCAAAAGTTAAGATCTGAAAATACGAATGTCAACATTGTGTCCGTTCGTTTTCGGTAATAGAAGAGGAGGACCTCGCTTTCCCAAAATTACTTGTGTGTGTGTATTTGTCTATTTTCTAATCGAGCACATACCTGGTATTCCAGTCCAAATATGAAAGACTTCACGAGTGACAATTCTTCCTGTTCATATTCCAACGCTAGAGCCCGTGTCTTGCATAAGGCAAGGCAAGCTTATCCATCCTTTTCATAAACTGCTGGTTCAGTTAAGATAAAGTGTTTATTTAAAAGCACAAGATACAGACGACTGGCGGAATCTAATCGAGGACCCTTGCGTCAATAGACGTAGATGATGATGATGATTAAACGTTCCACACAAGTATCTTTTTTGCTATATATATATATATATATATATATATATATATATATATATATATATGTGTGTGTGTGTGTGTGTGTGTGCGTGTGTACTGTATGTGTATATGTACATATATTCATAAGGCAGAACAATACTGATATAATTTACTATTATCTTAACATAAATAGTTATAAGTTGTGCTTAAGATACTGATTGTCCGTAAATTGAATATCTATAACTAAAAATAATGACAATATAAATTTTGCCACATAGAATAAAGATTTATCTTGTTTGCATCAAACTACGCTGTTTTAAAAGTCAATTAGTAGAAGATGTAATAGCTCCGCTACAAGGTCTCTAGCTTTGAGTGTGTATTGGAACTAAACACTGATCCATGTATTTGGCTAGCATAATCTGTCCGAAATAAGACTAATCTTCATACATCATCAATAAATTTGATTTGTATGTTATGAGTTCATCAATAGGTTGAAAGCATTATTGTATTTAGATTTTGTCTAAGATATATTCTTTCCAGTTGAGGTGGATACCGAATATTAGTCCCAAAAATTTTATCCAATGATGAAATTGGATTTGAGTGTTCCCAATGGGAGATAAGTCCTAGTTTTATTTCCATCTACTATCACCTACCTTCACAGAAGTCACTACCACATTTGCATTGTGATCTATAGCTAATAAGACTTTGTTATTCACAAAGATATTTATGTTTATTCGAACTCTTTTAGAGTTACATTTCAAACATTATATACTAAGAAGGAGAAATAGCTAAGAATGGTTATGTTGTTGTTTTCATTATGGGATGGTTCGCATCTTGGTTGAAAGCGCGAGGAGCAACAGTCGTCTCATTCCTGGAGAGAAAATCCCGTAGATCTCTCTCTCTCTCTCTCTCTCTCTCTCTCTCTCTCTCTCTCTCTCTCTCTATATATATATATATATATATATATATATATATATATATATATATATATTTATATATATATATATATATATATATATATATATATATATATATACACACACACACATACACTGTACTGTATATACATATATGTATATATAAATATATATATATATATATATATATATATATATATATATATATATATATATGCATATATATTGATATATGATTGTATATGTCCCTGTGTGTAATAAACATAAACGAACACTTATTACATTACATTAAATTAACATCAAATACAAGTCTACTTAACTGTTTACAAGGATCAATAACGAACTCATGTGTGATGAAAAGAGAGACGAATAATGTGAAAAACGCATGTGACTAAATTCTATTCTTATACGACTTCGGAGAACAGTACATGCTAATCCTAGACATGACAATACAAAGGTATATTGAGAGAGAGAGAGAGAGAAAAAGAGAGAGAGAGAGAGAGAGAGAGAGAGAGAGAGAGAGAGAGAGAGAGAGAGAGAGATGCTTATTGTACATAGTTCACATGTCCGGTGATAATGATGATTTTAAGGGCAAACTTTATATTCTTTTAAAGAATATTTAACTATTGTACCCAACAATATAGGCTGAATATATTAACATTAATTATACAATCCTTAACAATAGTAGAACCAGTGGGCTATAACACTTTAGGAAACCATTGTCTAAAAACAGGAATAAAAACCACATGAAGATCATAATAATAATAGAAATTTAAACACTGATTGCACTTACAGTACATCCTACCATAATAGGTTTCTTCTACTGAGATAAAGGTCAAGTCAACTAGAATGCCTTGTCTATTTTCGCGAATGGGATCATATAACCCATCTGAGTTACAATAACAAGTGTGAAATTAATTATTTGTGAAAAAAAAATGTAGATTGAGACGCGTTGAAAGGGGGGAGAAATGCACAAAGTATGATACTATACAAACACTAGTTTCAATTCCCACGTACGGTATTCACGTGCAGAATAATACACCAGCAAAGCCGTTTGAAATGTATCGACCAGTGAAGAAAACTGTCGAAGTTAAAGCTACAGAAGCGAAACTGCAGGAGGACTTAAACTGCAGACTTACAGTAATACCACGTTGTTAGGTGTCAAACGACATTTTTTTTATTCTTTTATTATTTTAGTAAGAACAATCAGCAATATTAAACCTTTTTCAAAATACCCTGATTCTTCTTCACGAAATTTATTTTTTTAGATTCATGCAAGTAGGCTCTCTCTCTCTCTCTCTCTCTCTCTCTCTCTCTCTCTCTCTCTCTCTCTCTCTCTCTCTCTCTCTCTCTCTCTCTCTCTATATATATATATATATATATATATATATATATATATATATATATATATATATATATATATATATATATACAGTATATATATATATATATATATATATATATATATATATATATATATATATATATAGATTTCCCTTCTATTCATACTATATATTTCTTTCCAAACTTTCGCAGAACTCCTTCAAACCATTCTCCAGCCCCCTTGAGCCCCTTGGACATTGGTATTTCTATCGTTAGCCGAAATGGATTCATCAGCTTTTGTATATGAATTAGTTTTAAGGCAATTGTATATACATATAAGAACCAACCACTTCCCCCTTCCCCTTACTAACTTTTATCACTCAATCCTCTTTGTTTCGGTTCAAATTCATTACATTACTGAAATAAGCATTCATGTTCGAATATTTTCTTATTATCTTTACACTGTCACTGCGGATTTTTTTACAATCTTCAATTAACATTATCATATAAAAATCTACATCCGTTCTTTTACATGTTTTCTTCATTGCTTAAGTAATTATTATTATTATTATTATTATTATTATTATTATTATTATTATTATTATTATTATTATTATTAGCAGCAGCAGCAGCAGCATTAGTAGTAGTAGTAAGTTTTTGTAAAAATTTTGCTACTGGAAAACGTAGAGAGAAAAGAAGAAACAAATAATATTCAAATGGTATGAAGGAAACTATAAATAGAGACAATCACTCTCTGGGTTCGGGTTAATGAAAATACGATCAAATCCTGAAAGAGAAATTAAATTTCGGGGAAATAAGATATGCAATCTAATCATCTCAGTAACTTTACTTACACAGGCAAGCAGTGTCAGCCTGAAATTACTGAATGTAATTGTGGAAGCAATTAATAAAACCTCTCTATGCTTTAACAAGGCAATCTTAATGAAGATTAATTAGCGTTCCTTTGGTTAATATCATATCGCAAAATTATTACCACAAAGTTCCTCTGAATACCAGTCAAGGAGATTGCGGAGTTTTACACTTCAAAAAATCAATTGTTTCGCCGATTAGGCAAAAGCAATCATTTCCACATGTGTTACCCACAAAATTCAAGTGAACCCGTTTTCAGTCGCGTGGTTCACCTTGCGTGTGCTAATGACAGAAGAGCATCCGCCACGTGGGTGATGACTCCACCCTCAAAGCTATCTGGCCAATCCAGTTGCTCCAAATTTTCTCAGCGAGTTTTCTCAATTCCGATTGGACGCGTCGTAATGACGTCTGAGAGGAGCGCATGCTGTGGGTGGAACATCCGAGGAACGTCATTATCTTAGTTCCAGCAATTAAATCTGTTTCACAATTATATATACGTTTATCTGGAATCGGAATTATGTATTTGACAACAATCTTGCAGGATAAGTCATGAATAATTAAATGCAAGATGGAAAAAACTATATAAAAATGTGAGAAGAGTTGATAAGTATTTAGGCAGAAATATGTATCGAAATAAAAGTAGTTGGCACCTCCCTATGAGCTAGCCTTGGGTGGCGGTCGTGCGCTAGGACAGTTCACGTCTGGCGGTCACGCGATTTAATAGACACCTCTCCGTAAGGCACGCGATTCCATAACTTCATGGACGTGTGCCGTATGTCCAGTGTTCACTTTTACTAGTGCCGTTGCAATAGTCACTGTTCTTCTGTTAATTCAGTCTCCTTTTGGGTACTATAAAAATTAGATAAACGTCTAGACAATTCATGGACCGCTAATTCCAGAAATACACTAAAGAGCAATTAATACATTGCATTGTTTTGTGTGGAATGTGTAGTTCTAAAAGCATTACGAGAATGGCAGAAACACCCAAATCCACTAGAAGGGTAAGTTTATGATCTCTTTCTGTCAAAGAAAAACATCACACTTTTATTTCTAAATACAGGGCAAGAGTCATTATGTGGGAAAAAAAGGAAAATATTGTCTAAAATATTATTTTGCAAAGCGAAAAAAAAAAAATAAAACTTCTAAGTACAATAACAACACATTGTTTGCTAGAATAAAGTTGTACACGAATATAAGCTAAAGAAAGGCCAAAGAAAAATTTTATGTTGAAAAATATTTTCGTGTCTGTTGTAGAGTATGCAATCATGTCTTTTACTCAACAAAGTTTTGGTACAAGATGAAATAAAAATACGAGACAGTTATACATAAAAGGGTAATTAAGGAGACACGAAAATCAGTCTCTGTGCCTACTATTTTTAAATCCGCTTACTTAGAAATAGAGATAAATTTATCAAATGCATCTTAAAAACATATAGAAATAATGAAGGGAACATTACTTCAAGAAGAGTCAACATTCATTCCATTAGGTGTAGGTAGACTTTATCCTCCAAATGTGGAAACAGCTTTTTGATTAGGCTATTAATTAGAAATAATTTAATATCAACTTACACAAACGATTTATACCTTTCTATGTAATAAGGAATGAATGCTTCCAAGCACAATGCCAATGTAGATTTAATTATTTCTTAAACGTTGATAAATTAAACTTTGAAAAATTAAATCTGTCACCATCAAAGGTGAAAGCTCTGGATTTCATTCTATTACAGAAACACTTCAAATGACATCCTGTAGTGTAGGCCTATTGGATTCAGACGTGAATCACAAAGCCTCAGTAATTAACCTGAATTTCAATAAGGTGAAAGCATTAACTATGAGTGTAATTAAGAGATAAAAACTCACATTGTTTCTGTAATTACAGAAGAGAGATAAACTGATAGAGGATAAGGTTGGCTTTAAGTGTAAAGATAGAATTCACGAAAATACACAAATGTTGAGAGAAATACACAGCACATGATAATTCACCAAACAATGAACGGAGAATTAGATTATTATGAAAACGATATACATTTACATTTTGGAGGCAGGCCAAACTATGTGTATATATATATATATATATATATATATATATATATATATATATATATATATATATATATATATATATATATAGATATATATATATATATATATATATATATATATATATATATATATATATATATATATACTGTATATATATATATATATGTATATATATATATATATATATATATATATATATATATATATATATGTATGTATGTATATATATGTATGTGTATATATATATATATATATATATATATATATATATATATATATATATATATATATATATATGTATGTATGTATATATATGTATGTATATATATATATATATATATATATATATATATATATATATATATATATATATTTAATATATGAATATGAAAATACTTAAAAACGATAATCAAATAGAGTATAAAAAAATCAGGGACATGTAAGTACTGTGCTTTCGAACGTGTGACGAGTGAGTCATTCTTCGAGGAACACATTGGATATCAATCATGCCACACTATCACATTGACACAATCTTCGTTACAATAATAGCTAATATTTTTCTTTCTTTCTTTCCAGAGTAACAAACCTTTGATGGAGAGGAGGCGTCGCGAGAGGATTAACCACTGCCTCAATGAGCTCAAGAACTTAGTGCTAACGGCTCAAAAGAAAGACGTGAGTATTTAAAACCCACCAACTTCTCTAACAAAAGAGGTTTCATTTCATGTCTGATTCTGCCATTGGATAATCTGGTGTTAAATTGAAACCTTACCTATAACGACATGGTATACAGTAGATGGTAACCTTGATTTATTAATAATGTATTTAATTATGTAACTTTCTTTAACAGCCCACTCGCTACAGTAAACTGGAAAAGGCAGACATCCTTGAGATGACGGTGCGACATGTGCAGGACCTCCACAGACAAGATTCTGTCCCCAGCCGGAATCTACCGTCCCCCTCTGCGACAGATGCCACAGCGAAATACAACGCTGGTTTCAGAAAGTGCGCCTCTGAAGTCAGTAGGTTCCTTTCTGGGGTAAACGGTTTGCCCCCGGATCTTCATGCCAGAGTGCTATCACACCTCACTTCGACTACAAACGCAGAATTTCCAGCGGGAAAAAGATCAGGCGAAAAGGCGGATGGTGTGTCTCCATCAAAATTCCAGCCCAGGAACCAACAACCTCATCATCATCATAATGCCGGACAACAACACCAGTTGAAAATTATGGAAATGTCAGTTATTAATGCTCGGTTGTCCACCAGTCAACTGCCAACCCTGGTTGTGCCATCATGGTCAAGTGTGTCTGTCAGCGGTAGCCCTCCTACTAATGCCACTTCTCCAGAAGCAGCCGGTGCCCCGTCCTCCCCGGAGTCGGCCAGGGGAAGCCCCAGTATGACAATCTGTACTGAAGAGCCCGCTTACGATTTCCTTCAGGGCAGTGACAACATCAGTGCCATTAAATACCATCCCAAACTACCATCGGCTGCCCACTCCAGTGCACCATCCTCCTCTTTTTCCAGTGTTGAAAGCACCTACTCCAGTACCACGGTGTGTTCGGGTAGGATGCAAGTTGACCTCCAAGTGGCACCATTAGATCTAGCTACATCTCATCGCCGATACGTCACTACCACAACTTCATCTCCAAAGAGGCTCAGAGCTATAACGGTTTCCGTCGAATCCGCTTCTCCCCAAAAGAAGGCATATGCGTCAGTAACTCACCCAAGTACTCCATTATCTTCTTTCAGCAAAAGTATGCAACTACCAAATGTGACCCCTACTTTATCAAAGGGAGTAGGACCCCAAGCTTCCTTCAAGGAAGTTCAACAAGCCCCTTACCCTGCTCACAATCATCAGAACCCACACTGGAGACCTTGGTGAACTTCTGCCCGCCAAGAGCGTGTCAGGTTTCGTGGATAAGTTGTCCACAAAAGAGGAAAACATCACACATGAAGAAACCATGACGTCAAGAACAAAAACAGGCAATCAATTCCGACGTTTTGATTCTAAATATTAGCTTGAATATTGCAACACTTTCAAGTATTTTACAACAATAATATCTTCCTATTCTGTGAAAATATCGTGCCTTTTCTATGGTTATTGTACCTGATTGTGGGCATATACTGTACAGTATACACGCTGTGTCTAGAAACGCAAATTCATATCTGATAATTATTTTTATATATAACAAAATATTTTAAGATCCTTGATTCTGTACATTACATGCATTCCAAAGAACTTTAGAATTTGTATAAAGTATATCACTTCTTAGCGATATATGTCATCAAGTCCATTTTTTTTCTTTTTTTTTTTTAGAAGTTGCAGCTGTAATACTTAGGTAAAAACAAAGACATTCTTGCCATACTATACTTTTGTAAATATGTTTCCCGTGTTCCTAATACCAATGGTGCTGTGATGTGTGCATTTGCGTGTGTAAGATGTTCGTGTATGTCAAGTAAGTTTGAGTATATATATATATATATATATATATATATATATATATATATATATATATATATATATATATATATATATATATGATGACGTACACTATATGACTTGTTTGCGAGATGGCGTGTTTGTATGTTTCCTAGGTTTACGATTGTGCATCTCTCTCTCTCTCTCTCTCTCTCTCTCTCTCTCTCTCTCTCTCTCTCTCTCTCTCTCTCTCTCTCTCTCTCTCTTATATATATATATATATATATATATATATATATATATATATATATATATATATATATATATATATATATATGTATAAATATATGTATATATATTTATATAATTTATATATATATATATATATATATATATATATATATATATATTCCTTCATCTATGTACTATGCCAGCTCTTATACAAGGTGAATGTAATTAAAAATACTTTAAATGACTTCCTTATAGATACTGGATTATGATACATAGTAATGCTATTTTCTAGCGGTCCTTAAAGGCTAGTTGATAGGGTAGAAAGTCAATCCCTGGCCAAGGGCTTTGAGTAAAACCATGAATATGTAAAAATATATTTTGAGACACCTCTTATCTCTAGATTTTTGTCTTCCAAATCAAGTGTACTTCCACATTCTTTGTACATTCTGCAATAGTACAAAATATGAAATTTACCGTATATATCTTAACAAAATTATAACAGAATATCCCGAATTACTAGTATCTTTTTACATCCTTCGTTTTTCTTATATTTTTTTATGCAGATGATTCCTATTTACAGCAATAGTGAAACTAGAATGAGCAATATTAAAAGTAAAGTCAAATAACAAAAGAGTCAAACAGATGTTTTCACTAAGGTTAAATATCATCAATCTTTGTTGGGAAAGTAAAATGCTACAAATCAAAGGGACCCAATAATGTAGCAAAGTACATGAAAATTATATATAGAATAAAATAAAGAGAGAAATGACAATGAACACAAATAAAATCAAAACCAATATACAAGATAAATGAGACAAACTATGAAATAAGAACCATGAAAAACAGTTTCACTCATCATTTCGAGTCATTAAATTTCAAAGTTAAAAGCATGTTCGTAAATATAATTAAATTATTTAGTTCTTCTTACCATAATTGAATAAAAAGATAATTTCCAAGTTACGATTGTTAAATAATTTTCTAGATTGAGGAAAGCGTATCTTTGAAACAACGTTTCAGGCGTTTGTCCAACATCAGGTTTTTATGTTAAAGACATATATCTATAAAAAAAAAAAAAAAAAATGGTTGATCAGAGTCCTGAGAAATTGAAATTAGAATTACAATTAAAAAGCTTTACAAATAATACTGTAATCTTCATGATTGAAATTGACATTACACGAGCCAATCACAATGTTCTCATATAGGATACAGGATGCCAAAAAGCTCAAATCAATCAGTCATATAGGAGACTGAGGAAGCTCACCTCCATGTTTAAAGGTTCTGGTGGAAACATTTGTCAATCTATCTGCAGATTTCAAACTACACTTCGGACTCATATATTTGTACAAAACTGTGCTCTACATAATTCGGTAGCTAAGGATTCCTTGGACTTGAGTAAATTGCCTATCTTAGAATTAAATATATATATATATATATATATATATATATATATATATATATATATATATATATATATATATATATATATATATATATATATATATATATATATATATATACAGTATATATATATATATATATATATAGATAGATAGATAGATAGATAGATATATAAACTCATTCCAATGAAATCACAAGAGAAGAATATGGAAATATCCCTCTGCTCCCATCAGGCCAAATCAGACCTTGGGTGACTGGGTTGCAGAGTTGGTAATTCCCTGCCGGAAATCGTAAAGGCGTCATACGACCCACGTGGAACGCACAGTGTGTAGGAGATTCATGGGAGGACGACCAGACTGAATGGTGCTTCCTAAGGGATGATAGGCTGATGGAGGTATCGCTGGGCGGAAGGGTAAGGCAGAACTATCATTATTATAATTATTATTCGCCTTTCAAAGAAAACAAAGGAGAGTTACATTTTGAGAGTTGATGGTCTTAACAATTACTATGAGAAGAAAAATTTGATTGAAGTGCTGGTGCTCGGTAGGCTATTCAGGACCGAGGTTCATATACGCCCATAACATCACTGTTATACTACAGAGTTGAAGTTGAAGGACGTTGGGTAGCAACATAGATTAAATGGAACAGGAACAAAAGTCTCGTCGAAGGCTATTAAGGGGGTGCCTGAAGGGGCCGGGCAAGAGATGCTATAGCCAAGGTCCTTTAATGACCTTGGCTATAGCGACACTAGCGCATGATGCGCACTTACGGCACTAATCCTCTATGGAAAAACGTTAGAAACGTAAAATGAAACGTTTACCTACAAATTACTATTCATGAAGATATATAAAATCATTATTATTATTATTATTATTATTATTATTATTATTATTATTATTGCTTCTAACGCTACTATTCGATTAAGTATCAGATCTTGATGTAGACTCTTGACTAGAATTTCAACCTTATAAAAACTGCAGAGTTACATAACATGACTACTTATATTAGATTTTGCTGAAAAATAATTTTAGATCTCCTCCAGAAAGCCGAATTCAAAATTCTGATATGTTGTGCACATAATCTATAAATGCAGTGTAAATGGAATTGCATAAAGAAAATTAATCAGCATGCACGCCGAGAAGGCTTGCCTGTTTGGTCACGTAACTAAAAATTAGTTTGTATAATTTGTATGATTCCAGTCAAATCTTATTGTAAAGTACCCTTGCTAACTGAATATGAAACATGTTTAGAAATAAAATCCTTTGCTTTTATAATCAGCAGAAGTGGGTACCATATTTCAATCCACACAAATATTGAGGTAAAATTAAAGGAATATTTTCTGTATCGTTGCTGCTACACACTGTGACACGCACATACAGTATGGCCATATTTATAGCTAAACTAAGGCAGATATCTACAATGTAAACAGGTAGTTCTCGGTAGAAAGGGCAAATAAAGAGAGACATAATTTCGAAAATACATCAATATATATATATATATATATATATATATATATATATATATATATATATATATATATATATATATATATATATGTATATATATATATATATATATATATATATACATATATATATATATATATATATATATATATATATATATATATATATATATATATATATATACACACACACACTATTCTTCTTCTCTCAAGGGGTTAACTACTGCACTCTAATTTCATTGGCTACTTTCCTCTTGGTAACGTAGAAGAGACTCTGCAGCTATGGTAAGCAGCTCTTTTAGGAGAAGGACACTCCAAAATCAAACCATTGTTCTCTAGTCTTGGGTAGTGCCATAGCCTCTGTACCATGGTATTCCACTGTCTTGGGTTAGAGTTCTCTTGCTTGAGGGTACACGCGGCCACACTGTTGTATCTAGTTTCTCTTCACTTTGTTTTGTTATAGTTTTTAAAGTTTATATAGGAAATATTCATTTTAATGTTGTTACTATTCTTGAAATATTTTATTTTTCCTTATTTCCTTTCCTCACTGGGCTATTTTCCCTGTTGGAGCCCCTGGGCTTATAGTATACTGCTTTTCCAACTAGGGTTGTAGCTTAGCATTTGATAATAATAATATACATATATATATATATATATATATATAGAGAGAGAGAGAGAGAGAGAGAGAGAGAGAGAGAGAGAGAGAGAGAGAGAGAGAGAGAGAGAGAGAGAGAGAGAATAAGGAGGGGTTAGAGAGAAGGCCGGTATTCTGTGGAGACGTGGCATCAACGGGGGAATCCATTTCGAAACAGGTTCCTTTCCCTATCGGCCTTTTCTCACTGTACTAAACATAAGTCTGTGAGGAACTCTCAACTTACTACCCACCCAGAAGTTTAATTATATATGTGTGTATATAGGCTGCTATATATATATATATACATATATATATATATATATATATATATATATATATATATATATATATATATATGTATATATATATATACATATATATATATATGTGTATATACATATATATAGGGTACTATATATAATTTTATATATATATATATATATATATATATATATATATATATATACAGTATATATATATATATGTATGTATATATATATATATATATATATATGTATATTGTTATTATCATTACTAGCCAAGCTACAACCCTAGTTGGAAAAGCAAGAAGCTATAAGCCCAAGGGTTCCAATAGGGAAAAATAGCCCAATGAGGAAAGGAAATAAGGAATTAAATAAATGATGAGAACAAATTAACAATAAATCATTCTAAAAACAATAACAACGTCAAAACAGATATGTCCTATATAAACTATTAACAACGTCAAATAATAATGTCATATATAAACTATAAAAAGACTCATGTCAGCCTGGTCAACATAAAAGCATTTGCTCCAACTTTCAACTTCTGAAGTTCCACTGATTCAACCACCCGACTAGGAAGATCATTCCAGAACCTGGCAACAGCTGGAATAAAACTTCTAGAATACTGTGTAGTATTGAGCCTCATGATGGCGAAGGCCTGGCTATTAGAATTAACTGCCTACTTAGTATTACGAACAGGATAAAATTGTCCAGGGAGATCTGATGGTAAAGGATGGTCAGAGTTATGAAAAATCTTACGCAACATGCATAATGAACTAATTGAACGACGGTGCCAAAGATTAATATCTAAATCAGGAATAAGAAATTTAATAGACCGTAAGTTTAAGTCCAACAAATTAAGATGAGAAACAGCAGCTGAAGATCAGACAGGAGAACAATACTAAAAACAAGGTGGAATGAAAGAATTAAAACACTTCTTCAGAATAGATTGATCACCGAAAATCTAAAAAGACTTTCTCAATAAGCTAATTTTTTGTGCAATTGAAGAAGACACAGACCTAATGTGTTTCTCAAAAGTAAATTTTCTGTCGAGAATCACACCTGAAATTTTAAGTCATACAAATTTAAAGAAACATTATCAATACTGAGATCCGTATGTTGAGGAGCCCCCGTCCTTGACCTACTTACAATCATACTTTGAGTTTTGTTAGGATTCAACTTCATACCCCATAATTTGCACCATGCACTAATTTTAGCTAAATCTCTATTAAGGGATTCACCAACCCCAGATCTACATTCAGGGGATGGAATTGATGCAAAGAGAGTAGCATCATCTGCATATGCAACAAGCTTGTTTTCTAGGCCAAACCACATGTTATGTGTATATAGTATGAATAGTAATGGGCCAAGAACACTACCCTGTGGAACATCGGATATCACACTCCTGTACTAACTAAGGTGCCCATCAACAACAACTCTTTGAGATCTATTACTTAAAAAATCAATAATAATGCTAAGAAACGACCCACCCACTCCCAACTGTTTGAGTTTGAAAACAAGGGACTCATGATTAACACTCAAAGGCAGCACTAAAATCAAAGCCAATCATACGAACTTCCTGACCACAATCAAGGGATTTCTGTACACAGCATTGGAGATTTTAAGAAGGGCATCACAAGCTCCAAGGCCTTTACGAAAACCAAATTGCAAACTAGGGTATAAATGATTACCTTCAGCGTATATATATATATATATATATATATATATATATATATATATATATATATATATATATATATGTGTGTGTGTGTGTGTGTGTGTCTGTGTGTGTGTGTGTGTGTGTATTGCAATGGGGAAATGGGTATGAGAAAGATAGATATGTATGTATATATCTACGTACATTTATACAGTATGTATATGTATATATATATATATATATATATATATATATATATATATATATATATATATATATATATATATACTGTATATATATATGATATAACCACATTTAGACGTGTTTTCATGTACATATAAGCCATATATTATACTCCTAATATTCCCAGGCTGACCAGAAGCTATTATCTTTGAGTTGTTTTCCCCTTAGGTCCATGATCCCGA
>NC_090732.1:78754505-78764505 GCF_036898095.1 Palaemon carinicauda | reverse complement strand
ATATATATATATTTATATACATATATATATATATATATATATATATATATATATATATTCAAATAAACCATATATGGCTTATTTGCATATGGAAAAACACGTCTAAATGTACAAAAATTTATCATATATATATATATATATATATATATATATATATATATATACATATATATATATATATACATGTATACATATACTGTATATATATATATATATATATATATATATATATATATATATATATGTATATATATATATATATATATATATATGTATATATATATATATATATATATATATATATGTATATATATACATATATATATGATAAATTTTTGCACATTTAGACGTGTTCTTTCATATTCAAATAAGCCATATACGGCTTATTTGAATATATATATATATATATATATATATATATACTGTATATATATATATATATATATATATATATATATATATATATATATATATATATATATGTATATATATACTATATATATCTATCTATATATATATATATATATCTATCTATCTATATATATACATACACATATATATATATATATATATATATATATATATATATGTATGTATATATATATATGTATATATATATATATGTATATATTTATATATGCAATATATATATATATATATATATATATATATATATATATGTATGTTTCAAATAAGCCATATATATTAATACATTAAAGTCTGGATTCTCTTAACGACCTCGGGATCAGAGCCCCAGGCGAAGTCACTCAACGACTATAGTATCAGACCGGCCGGGATTTGAACCCTGGTCCAGGATACCTGTATGCCAGTGACCATGCCACTCAGCCAGGGTTCAAATCCCGGCCGGTCTGATACTATAGTCTTTGAGTGATTTCGCCTGGGGCTCTGATCCCGAGGTCGTTAAGAGAATCCAGACTTTAATGTATTTATATATATGGCTTATTTGAAATATGAAAAACACGTTCAAATGTGCAAAAAATTATCACATATGTATATATATATATATATGTATATTTATATATATATATATATATATATATATATATATATATATATATATATATATATATATAGATATACAGATGTATATATATATATATATATATATATATATATATATACATACATATATAAATATATATATATATATATATATATATATATATATATATATATATATATATATATATGCTGTATATATGTGTGTCTGAAAAGATGATAGCGCTGGTCAACTGTCAACCGATGAAGTTGGTAAAAACTACCTCGTAAAGGAGTTATTGTTTAATATGAATGCGTATAAGTTAGTACAGACATTTATTTTGTTGGTTTGGGTTTTTGGTAATGTCATGCATTATACATTTCAATATCACTCCTTATTATAAGACAAGATGGCAAAGGTTTCTGCTACAGTTGCGGCTCTTACGTGCGACTTTCTTAACGCCAATGACTACTGTTTCATACATTTGAATCCGGTAATCACTCAGCATGTCAAAGGTTTCATTACAAAAGAAGTACTTTCTGTGATGTAATGATCGGTGGATGGAAAAGAAAAATACATTTCACTGTCCGCGAGCAGAAGTGAATCTGCAATAATTTGAAGAAAATTATTAAAAAAAAAAAAAAAATGAATAGGTATTTATAGTCCAGTCAAAATAGAAACATGAAACATCTTAGAAATACAATGCTTTATTGACCGCCAAGATGTTGGAATGAAGCACCTTATCAGAAGAGAAATCGGAACGTGAAAGTATGGCAACTTCACGCGGCAGCATTAACGGAATATTACATTAGTCATCAAAACTATAATGCGTGAAAGAACTTAAGCAACCTAAAAGCCTCCAATCATTTCACCACTGTTATAAAAATGCCCTCTAATTTTTGAGAATAAAAACACATTCAAAGAGTATGCGGTTGAGCTTCGCTGCTATGCAATGCTATGACATTAACAGTGCAACAAGGACATTTGAGATGTGTCAAGGCTTGCTACCATTTTCTTCTGGTTCCACTACAGCAGTAACAACTAGGGCTAGGAAGGAAATCAATGGAATCAGTTATGGAATGGAAAAGTATTAACTATTTTACCCATTTTTAACAATATCACTAATCACTTACTAAACTAAAGGATTAGACAAACAAGAAAAAGAAGACAACCAGATGCAGGGTACCTTTATTGTTAATATCGGGAATTCTTTAAAGCTAATACAGAATCTCCTTGCACTCTGCTTCTTTTTGGCATATGTGAAACCTCTTGTCGAGTTTTAACATCATCATCACCGACATGACACGGCCCTTTCAACGACGAGAAAAAGCCAAGAGGCAGATATCCACTCTGACTAAAGACTGCCTGGGAAATTTTCTCGCTTCCTTGACTGCCTATAGCGAGAATTCATGCCTAAATTAAACCCATCCCATAACATTAGAAGGAACGTCTTAAAAGTCGTAACTTAAAGAATCTTGGCTACCGGCCCATACAATGTCATAGCCGTCTGAACCTGACACGGCCAACCGTCAAATACCGCGGAGCCGCTCTGTAAGCAGACACTTTCTCTGTTTCCATGGCTGACTGCTTCCGTCTACTCTACATTTCTTATCCGGTACTATAAGCAAAATATTGATGTGGGTATATCTCTGTCGCTTTGGTGGCATAAAATTTCCAAATTACATTAAACTTACTGTATGTGCAGTGCAAGGGATGGCAAGCAAGCTAATAAAGGAAAGATAATACTTGCATGCGCGTGTCTACTGTGCGTGTGTGTGTGTATATATATATATATATATATATATATATATATATAGAGAGAGAGAGAGAGAGAGAGAGAGAGAGAGAGAGAGAGAGAGAGAGAGAGAGAGAGAGAGAGAGAGACCCACCACAACAACAAAAGTAAATAAATATATGTATGTTAATAATATGGTACATATCATTATGTATTTTACCTACCAATGTTTATAATGTTGCAAAATGTAATGATGCATAAAATCATCACAACCTGGAGACATCATGTAAGGAGCCAATGAAAATTAGTTAAAAGTAAAGCATTTCTCTTTTAGCAAATTAGAATGACAATTTTCCCATCATAATAGAAAACGATCGTAATGGCAGTTTCTCGTATTATAGCATTTTCTATAACTTGAGAGGGAAAGGTTTTACCGAAGCCTTCTGTTAACCATAGTGAAATAAAAACGTCAAAGGTTTCAATTCAATCCCTCCAAAACATCATGTTTTTATAAATAATATTCAGGGAGAGAAATTCTTTACATTTATATATGCGCACTCACAACATCTCTTTAACATACTATTAATCATAAACCTTTAGTTCATAAGCAAAGTAATATTATTCAATGTACAGACAGAACATCCTCTAAAACTGGCTTTTGAAAATCACTTTAAAGGCGAAAACCTTTACTATATGTTAACATTGGTTTCAGTGACTAAACTGAATTAAAATTTCTAACCAACTTTCCCTATCCAAATATAAACGACGCTGATCTCTTTAATCGTAGCTCATCTTTGCATGTTTTACATTCGTTGGTCTCTTTACACATGAGACATCTTTAAAAAAATAAATTGAATATAGTTTTCAAAATTTAGCCCACAACACATAAAAAAACTATACAAATATATAAAATCTAAGAAATGAGACGCTGGTAATTTTCGGCCGAAAATAAAAGTTTGGAATAGACAAAGTGAGAGCATGCTAGCTTTGTATTCATTCTTTAAATTTAGAGGAAATGTTACTGAGAATAAATAGGGGCCATCGACCTTTCTGAAAGCGCCACGCCATTTGCAAACGAATCATTTCATAGTTGAGGGGAAATTATTTTTAGCTTTCCACTAGGCAATAAAACAGACACAAAAATATTTTGATGGATGAAACCAAAAACCTTCATTAATACTTTCTCCAGAAAAAGATGACATAATCAGTAAAATTAAATAAATTTCTGAAAGTATTCCGAGGCAAGGAAAGAAAAGTAATCGTTAGCAAACAAATGCCTTCATTTGTGTAAGAACTTTAGCAAGAAAAGAAAACTACCACTTCAATGCAGCATGCGTAACTACACTAACAGAATTACTGTAGTTACACTAAAATATTTGTTCAAATTCCAGTATTTCTACTCGTATATTACATCTAGATGTCATCTAATGAATTTTACTTTCTTAGCAATTATTTTTAAGTTTGTATTTTTTTTTTTTTTTTGTGTTTAATGAAAGCAGATAAATCTTTCACTCTCGGCAAAACATACAAATAGTACATAGGCAGTCATATGTATATATATATATATATATATATATATATATATATATATATATATATATATATATATACTGTATATATATATATATATATATATATATATATATATATATATATATATATATGTGTGTGTGTGTGTGTGTGTGTGTACACGTGTGTGTATGTATGTATGTAATGCATATATACAGTATATATATATATATATATATATATATATATATATATATATATATATATATATATATCAGCCATCATCAGCCATTGCTGATCCACTGCTGGACAAAGGCCTCAGACATGACCTTCCACTCGCCCTGTTTATGGTCTTTCTATGCCAGTCTATACAAGCAAATCTTCTTAACTCGTCAATCCATCGTCTGTTCTTCTTTCCCCTGCCTCTTTGGCAATCTCTATGAACCCATTTTGTTATTCTTAATCACTGCGTATTAGTTGTCATTCTCATCATAATATGTCCTAACTATGTCCATTTTTTTCTCTTACATGTTGTTAGAATATTCTCTATACTTTACTTTGCGTTCGTATCCATGTTGCTCTTCTCCAGTACCTTGGTGTTATTTCCATCATTATTCTTTCCATTGCTCTTTAGAGTTGTAACTAACTTATGCACTAAGGCTTTAGTAAGGCTCCGAGTTTCTTATGCATAAGTTAATACTAGTAAGACGATCTGATTAAATATTTTGTTTTTAGAATAAGTGGCACCATAAGAAAAGAAATTTATATATATATATATATATATATATATATATATATATATATATATATATATATATATATATATATATGTGTGTATATATATATATATATATATATATATATATATATATGTATATATATATATATATGGATATGTGTGCATATATATATATACATATATATATACTGTATATATACTGTAGTCTGACACTTACTCTTTATTAAATAAGGGAAATGCTCTGGAAGTGTTACTGGCCAGGATACCCGTCCACAATTTATCATAAGAAGGATAAATTTAAGGACTGTGGACTGTTGTGTTATTTTTTCTGAATCCAACCCCTGTTAGGCTTGATGATATTTATGCATCAGTATATATATATATATATATATATATATATATATATATATATAAATATATATATATATATATATATATATATATATATATATATATATATATATATATATATATATGTATATAATTTTACATGTATATCTATAAGTTTGTATATCTACGTGTGAAATATACAGAAAAGTACCAATGAGCAATTTTGTGAGAGTAAACGTAGACAACTGGGCCTTAAATCCACAATGAACAACTATTAATCAGATAACACGTATAGTTATAAAGCTGACAAACAACCTAACAACACTTCTCAACAAACACACACACAATTACTCTTCTGGTCGCACTCACCCATTTTTTGCCACAATGACTTCTTTCATTTTCCATTTAATTTCTTTAATATGATATATACTAATTTTTTTTAAATTCAAGAGAAAATGATTGAAGAAATTCCCCTTCCCAGCTGGATTTGTGCTCCTTTGTTTTAAAACTAAATATTCTGATCATTGTTGTTTGATATATTTCTTAAAGGGAAGAATTTATTCCTTTATTTCCTTTAAGATAAGCAGTTCCTCAGCGATAGAGGTATCCAAAATATCAGTAACATGGTCATAAATCAAAAGAGGCCGACTGTGCGAATACTTTGAGTTATTGCCGCTGATTATTTCTGGCTCACAGAAAAATACCTGAAGCACACTGTGTTTTACAAAAAGAGAAGATCTGCTTCTATGGGACACTAACAACTCCGAAGTAGTCTCGTTATGTCCAGAGATTAAGATTTGTAGATTCGAATGTGTGTGCCTTCTTCATTACATTACAAATCAACCGATAAATGTCAGCTATTCTATAATGATGTTTTAGAATGATGTGATCACGCTTCCCTTAGCCTTATCACTAATTCAGGTCGAGAATTAGTACTTTCATTATTCTATCTTGCTTTCTAAAATATAATGAGGCCTCATTAGATTAATATACCTCCTTCTGCTACATAGATATAGTGAATGAGCTGTTTTATATCATCACTAAATTATCCAAATAAAGATACATTTTATTTATGAGTTTTGAGCCAAATTCCGTGAAACTACATTTTTTTTTTTTTTTTTTTTTTTTTTTTTTTTTTTTTTTTTTGTCAATATAACCAGTGTCATTAAGAGGAGGATGAAGTTAGCTGCTACTATTTCTACTCGAATGCGGGAAACTGTCGGCCTCACTCAGGTCCATCCATTTATTTCGGATCGGCTATTTTCTTATTCGCTTCGTCTATTATTTTTTTCCATCTGTATATAATCATTCCTGCTTCTACTTGCATTGCAATTGGATATTCGATTCTTTGAAGTTTGCTAACCAAATTACTGATCGTTAGGTTCGGCACTTTAAATACATACACACACACACACACACACATATATATATATATGTATATATATATATATATATATATATATATATATATATATGTGTGTATATATATATATAGGTGTGTGTGCGCTAAATACATATATATATATATATATATATATATATATATATATATATATATATATATATATATATATATATATATATATATATATATATATATATATACATATATATGTGTGTGTGTGAGTATATATATATGTATATATGTGTATATATATATATATATATATATATATATATATATATATATATATATGTATATATATGTGTGTATGTATATATAAATATATCTATATATATATATATATATATACATATATATATATATATATATATATATATATATATATATAGGTGTGTGTGCACGCACGTATGTGTGTGATCTAGTATCTAGTATTTAATAATATCGTAAAATAAAACAAGGAAATTTCCTCTTTTATTCTTTTCTACCGGAGAAAATGACTAATGAAAAGACACGAAGAATAGAAAAATACAATTGTATCAGCCATGAAATAATTGATAGTGCAGGAAGAAAAATTGCCTTTTTGTAACGTTGCAGGTGATGTGCGGCAAACAAAGCAAAGTACAGTCGGTTAGCAGACTAGATCGAGTAGAGGCTGAATTTCATTATAAGATAATGAGATTGAAAGGATGAAGAGAAAGACTCGTTTTTACTGAAAAAGAGCGAAACAATTGAAGCACGATCCAAACCACGACTGCCTTGTATTTTCCTCGTTCGGGAATCACTAGAAACCTAACAAATACAGCTCGAATCAAACGATTAACAGGAATCAGTAGATAGAGAATGAGCCGCCTTTGGTAAATAACAGGTGTTGAAGTTTAGAAAAAAAAACAAAGGCATTAAGCTCACGTTCTATGTTTGGTATGCAATATCTTCTATACTCGATTCAGTTCAAACAACACATTAATGTAATGATGATGATGGTAAATCGTATATAGAAATGTACAAAGCCATTAAGTTAGCGTTCTGACTTCGTTATCAAATAGGTTACAGTAAACTTTACCTCGCATGATATATGATGACATTGACAGACTAAGCCGCACGAAATAGTATGTGGCACTGTCTCTTGCTACTTGGAGCGACAATGTCATTAATTTCAATATATGTCATCAACCGCACTGGATCGAAAAATTAATTTGTTAAAGGGTCTTTCTGCCGAAGCGTACGTTTGTAAAAAAATTTTTTTAATCAATCAATTAGGCTCTTAAAGTAAATTCATTCAATCCAATATATATTAATCAATTTGATAGCTTTTATAAACATAATTCCTTCGTACGATTTACTTCCATTGTTTCATAAAGTGTTAAACTTTTCCAGATTTCTAACAAATGGTTCCATTCAATAAAGTTTAATAAATCTATCAAAATGTGTAAATAAATATTTTATTATCAATTTCCTTACCTTAAAGAGCTGCGTCATGTCAATACTATCTTGTGATTATGAACATCTTTCCATGAAAGTACTTTGAGACGTACTTTGTTCGATGTTTAAATAAATACTCTTTAGATGTATTCCCACAAATTTTTGATATAGTATGTATTTAGAGAGAGAGAGAGAGAGAGAGAGAGAGAGAGAGAGAGAGAGAGAGAGAGAGAGAGAGAGAGAGAGAGAGAGACTTAAGTCGTCTGAGAAGTGTCCCACAGAACGGTTGAAGTTTTTTCTCTACCTAAATGGTGGATATATATCTTTATAAATACCTGTACCAAAGGCTGTGTCCTCAAAAAGAGAAAAATACACAAACAAACAAACAGGTTAATCTTCTCTTTGTCAAACACAAATACCTCAAGATACCACAATAAAAGACAAAATAGATGGGGTAAAAAGGGGAAAAAAGGAGGCCGTGGGAATTGGGAGATTTTGTGCTCTGAAAAAAAGTAGAAAAAAAAACAGGAGCTGCATGGCAAGGACAGCGAACGTGGCATTTAGAAACGTTAGAAAATTATACAAGAACAACGAGAGAGAGAGAGAGAGAGAGAGAGAGAGAGAGAGAGAGAGAGAGAGAGAGAGAGAGAGATTTAAACTGTTGTTGTCTTATCTTATCGTTCAGTTTACATACACAAAAAGGGTAATGGGTAATAAATACGAAATATAAGCATAACAAGAAAATTGTTGGTTAGCGTCTTATAAAACTTTACAAATAAAAGTTTTGAATATCTAAAGCAAAATATTTCTGAGAAGAAACAAATGTTACCTGTAAATCTACCAAAAGGAGGATAAGAGATGTCAAATCACAAGGATATCATTTACGTGAATTCATTCAGAGGGAGCATAATTTCTCCTTAAATTTTTCTTAAAAGGGAAGCTTGTATCAGAATAATTCACAAAAGAGGTTACATCCACCTACAAAATGAGGGATTTCAACTTCAGATACTATAGATAGGTATTTAAAAGAAATAACAGAAGGGTAGAATATTCTTTTGAAAGTACCATACAGGAACCACATCTAATATGTGTATTTTTTATCACAGATTAAAAATCTCCAATACGTTTTAATTAATCGCTTACAAAGAAGTAATAATGATTATAAATACCAGGTGATACAAGTTAAAACGTTCAAGTAATATCAGTCCCGTAAGCATTGACTATGCTTTCATATTAGGCAACTCCAGTTAAAATCTCTCTCTCTCTCTCTCTCTCTCTCTCTCTCTCTCTCTCTCTCTCTCTCTCTCTCTCTCTCTCAAATGCAGACCGTGATTTTTTAAAACATTAAGCATTATTCGTTAAAAAACAAAGTATTAGCGAAAAAGAGGCAGTTTAACCAACCACCGTGAAAGAACCAGCCTTCTGGCTTCTCAGCAAATCTTTGGGGATGCTAGTGTCATGCTCACCTTGTTAACCCTACCTGGAAAAAGTAGAATCACAGACCTAGTTAACATGAAGCGATCGCTGCACTATAAGGAAGCGTTAACTTGGTTGGGAGTTCCTTTAATACGAAAAAAGGGGGGAAGGCGTCATGGGTTTGCACCATTTTTTTCTTTCTTGTTTTTCGCACTTTCTATGTGAATCACTTTCCAATCTTAAAACTTACGATCATCAGCTAGTAGAATTCTAAGTTAAACTATCTGGTACATAACTAGCGCCTTAGTTTGAACAGCCATAAGTAGAACAAATAGTCAAATGCATTACAAAAGAAAAATATTAAATGTGCGGTGCTCATTACCTTTAAATATCCAAAAAAATAAAAAAATCACAAAGCAGACTCGAAAGCTCTTTCAGGAACATACG
>NC_090732.1:78747005-78749505 GCF_036898095.1 Palaemon carinicauda | reverse complement strand
ATATATATATATATATATATATATATATATATATATATATATATATATATATATATATATATATACTACATATGTGTATGTATGTATGTATGTATGTATGTAAGTGTATATATATATATATATATATATATATATATATATATATATATATATATATTATATATATTTATATACATATATATATAATATATTTATATAACATGTATATATATATATATATAATATATTTATACACACACACACACATATATATATATATATATATATATATATATATATATATATATATATGTATATATATATGTGTGTGTGTGTGTAAGTATGTGCATTATGATGTGAGTGTGTGTGAACTTTTATTTCCCAATGATTTCGTAAATCAGAATTCTGATAAAATATCGCTAGTTAGTGATAATGTCGACTGACAAGGACTCAACTTTTATCATAAAGTCTTCTTCATAGCACTGATCACTTCTAGAAGAATAATTTATGATGGAGACTAACATGAGATCATGAATAAAATTGTTCATGAATGGAGAAAATATTATGAGGTAAAAGTGAAATGGATGGTTATATAAGACATGAAAATAATATCAAATTTATAAAATATATAACGGCTTACTTTGATTTTGAATATTCATGAGTAAAACTTTCAGGAATCCATCCGTCTTTAATAATACTCGTACTAATTCATATTTCTGAGTGAATTTTTAAAATAACCCTCAACTACCAATCTGTTTTGTAGTGTCGAACTTTTATAACCCTTTTTAGCAGCATTTCAGTCAAAGAGGGACTGACCATTTTGTACGTGAACTGCTTCCAATTTGTTTACCATATTTATTTTGTGTAACTCTCTTTTACAATTGTTTCCTAAACTGTCCGATATGAGGAATACTATATGAGCACATGAACATGAGCATTATTGGTTCAACATAAGTTTTTTTTTATTCTTTATAATAAAAATATACACCCAAACACTAGTAATTAAAAAGTTTCATTCACAAATTAACACAAACATAATTATTTTCTAAAATTCTAGGATACTTATAAGGGTTGAAAACTAGTGACGGTATGGCAGAACTAAATATTTTCAAAGTCATAGATGGTTCATCTATAATTTATAAATGATAATAATTTCATCGGAATTAATGCATTGAGTTTAGCCTACATGGCCATGCACTACGACCAATTTATCCTCTATCCCATTTACAGCATGCAGGAAATAAGGCCATCTATATTTTCATGTCTGAAATATTTCTTACAAGTGACTAATGCTTTCGAAGTTTTATGTACAGGAGCTTCATATTTTAGATAAACGAGAACAGGCATTGAGAAGGTAATTTTTCTTTCGAGTAGGTTCAGAGTATTCTAATTTTACAATAACCCTATACAAGACTGATCCATTATCCTGTAATAATCCTCTAGTGATGTCAATTTTTGCACTAATCCTTGATTAATTTCTGAAATTGTAATAAATGATCTTAGTCTGACTAAAGTTTTGTTGTAATGTATGAGATATGAGGCTTTTTAAATCTGTAATCATAGATCGATATTATGTCCCATATGGCTAGGAGTCTCATATTTGTTTACGTTCTACATGACTGCACATTGACCAGCGAGTGTGAGAGACATTTATGATATGCTCGTCATCATGGCTTCGGAGCGAAATAAGAAAGTTATCGGACTAGAAAGATAATGCGCTGTCCGAAGAATCTACCCTTAGAGCCACACCCCACCTCATGTTTTTTTACTTTACCTTTATGGGATCCCCACCTGTAATCCAATAACAATATGCCTATGGACAACAAACATGTCAACAAACTATTAATCATGAGAAGGCCAAAAACTAGACATCACTGCCACATATACAATTTCGTGGATCATTTTTCCTCCAACATAAATAGCAAAAGGCTATTAAAATCAGTTGCTTCAGCATTACATGCCAACGTCAAGATAGCTTCTTCGATCTAAAGAATTTATGGATTGTTAGCAGTCATTAAAAATGAAAATAATTAGCCGTTTAGCAACTGGACCCAGCGTTACACAAACGTCCACAAGGGCGAAAGATAAACATTCCAGGGTTACATACATTGATGGGGGACGCTGAATGGTCCGTAATCGACCGCGAAAGGGTATACACGGCATCCAGGGGAACAAGGGCTTACGGGCTCCCGAAGGCAAGAGCCCGTGTCTTACACAATGGTAAGGCAATCTCCACCGAACCGAACCGAACAAGGGCACCTTCAAGGAGCCTCTCAGTCTCACGGGAGTTACAAAGAATCAAACATCTTCTAATGAGCCTCCTGTTTATAAAACGTTTCACCTGTAAAGTTTACAGAATCAACTGCAATGGGTTAACATTTGTTATACAAATGTTTTACAATATTTAGAAAGCTAGAATATAGATTAACAAGTAACGGGGAGAAATAGATGGATTTAAGATACCCTTCTTATTGCTCTAGGTTTAACGGGACATCCAAATTTTCTTGTCATTTTCATACCA
>NC_090732.1:78737005-78744505 GCF_036898095.1 Palaemon carinicauda | reverse complement strand
ACTAAAGAAAAAATAAAAAAAAATTAAAAAAAACAAGAAGATAAGTGTGCCCGAGTGTACCTTCAAGCAAGATAACTCTACTCCAACATAGTGAAAGACCATGGTACACAGGCTATGGCACTATCCAAGACTAGAGAACAATGATTTGATTTTGGAGTGTTCTCCTAGAAGGGTTGCTTACCATGGCTAGAGAGTCTCTTCTACCCTTACCAAGAGGAAAGTAGCCACTGAACTTTACAGTCCAGTAGTAAACCCTTTAAGCGAAGAAGAATTGTTTGGAATTCTCAGTGTTGTCTGGCGTATGAGGATACAAGGATACAAGAGTATCTGGAAAGTGTAAGGAAATCCTTTGGCCACATTTGTTCCATGTTTTGCTCACTCTCTCAATTTGGTGGGGCAGTATGATGTTTTCTTTTTTTTTTTTTTTTTTTTTTTTTTTTTGAAAAGTTTCCTTTATTCTTAGTTCTACAAAACTTATCATAAAACTGAAGGATGCTTTAAGAAAAATAAGGGGCTGCATGTACCTCAAAATTCAATTCACAAACATGTTAGTCTGCACATCGTGAAGCTATGCAGGGCCCGTCTAGTGCTACAGAGAAATTTTTGAAGTACTTGATGGAATTGGAAACGATAATCTTGAAGAGGGTGATATGATACATAGTGTAGGCTATATATAATGTATAATACAATGTGTAAGCTTGAAACCGGTTTTAGGGCCTAAGCACACTAGCGACTTTGTAGAGCCACAAGTAGCTGCGTTTTGTGGCGGGGATATTTTCTCCCATACGTTCCCATTGTTTTCAAGCTTTGCCGATCACACTTGTGTCTGTGACTCGCGAATGTGGCAAGCTGTCGCTCGTCCCCGCCATAAACAGCGCATTTTGTGGCGGCGTTTTGTTGCTGGCTGAGAGCACACTAGCGACCTCTGGCGACCACATGTCGCTGCTAATCAGATGTAGTGATATCGGTGTGGCGACCACATGTGGCCGGGTATTCAAAACATAACCACATGTGGTCGCCACATGTGGTCGCAACTTGTGGCTCTAACAAGTGGCTAGTGTGCTCTGGCCCGCCACTTTGCGCGGCCACTTGTAGTGCCACAGAGTGGTTAGTGTGCTCAGGGCCTTAATGTTAGCTTCTGGAACAGTGTTTGAACGATTCAATCAGACTAACAAATCTTTACAGTCAGATTTATATACGAAAGATCTAATTTAATATTGCTATTGTTCTTTAAATATTTTATTTAGATTGCTTATTAATTATTTTGTTTTTTATTTATTTTCTTGTTTCCTCTCCTCACTGGGCTATTTTTTTCCCGTTAGAGCCCTTGGGCTTATAGAATCTTGCTTATCCAACTAGGGTTATAACTTAGCTTGTAATAATGATATAACAACTAATAATAATATATGCCACAATCAAGCTGCCATGAACATAACTATCTCCACCTTTTTGGCTAACCACCTCAGTAGACTAATCACCAGGTTCATAATTCAATGATTAGGCAACAGTGGAAAGATTTATAACTAATCCAGAACAGTTGGAAGGTTCAAATAGCCCTACCTAAGTACTCGGCTGATGTTTGCAATTTAATATCAGTGTTTGCTGGAGGCAAGGAAAGGAAAAAAGTGGGTCTGGCATCTTCCCTATGGACTCGTATATATAAAGTATGTGTATATATGACGGCTAAATATTTAGATAGATATGACCACACAAGCACAAGCACAAGCACTCCTCTTACCAGGGAATGACTACTTCCTCTCCCACCTACCCGCGGCGGCATATTCCTGAAGTCTGGATGGAAATAGACCCTTTCGGATATGAGAACCAATCAGAGCGTGTTGTGGAGCGGTGACGTCATGCTACCACCTACAAACTTTCCTTAATCCTTGCAAAAGCATTAGTTTTGAAAATATTAATCTTATATAATACGTTATAATATTGGTAAATATACTTGTTATTATAGATGCTTACAGAATATATGCATTAACTATGCTGTACCAGCTAGCATTTACGCTGGCGCTTATTATTATAAAAAGGTACTGAGAGTCTGAGTACGCAAGGTATATGGCACCATTGTTCAATGTAAACAAACTGCATGTGCTGTTCCTACTCTGTAACTTCTGTCGAATTGATTGAGTCTGTAGTCTATAGTCCTCCTAGTCTGTTGTTTTCGTCGTGTCGTGTGTTACTTTTACTTTAGTCAGTATGGAGTGTACAAGAAATCCAGAGTTGCTAGATTTTAAAGGTAGTGACTTACCCTCCATCACAAGACGCTCAAATGACAGGTCAAGGGGTGCTGCACCGCTTTGTAAAGGCCGTCATCCTACAGGTGCTGTGTTTTCACAACCCAAACGTCCCCGTAATTTGGGTCACATTTCCTGCAACGTGGCCAATGGGAATTCTCTTGGTACAAATCAATAAGTGAAAAATAGTGATATTTATGTATTTTATTATTGGCATATATTTAATTCAAATGGAAAATAGGAAACCTATTTTCAAATTCATATTTCTCACACCTCACAATATTTTTTGATTAGTGTTTAGGCAACGTATTAATTTTGTATTTATTATAGCTCTTAAGACATGAATTATTCCATTTTTATTGTATCTGGTTGACAATGGAATAGTGCAGTTTGGAGTCAATCAACTTTGGTATGATGTACAATATGAGTAATCTTTTGTATATAATAAACCTTTGTATAAAATAACCTTTTGTAAATAATTTGTTTTTTTTTTTTCCTTCCATTCCAAGCTATGCAGTTGATTTTAAATTTACAACAAAATATCAGCAAAGGAAAGCTTTTTGGTATCCGAGGCCGCAATGGTAATATGTATAGGCCTAATATAAGCAAAGCAAAATTTTTTGTATAGTTTAGGATATCTGCACAACAAAACTTGAGCATGGCCTTGGTTGTAATACACAGTGTAAATTTGTGCTTTTTATTGCATATCTGTGCAAATTGAAAAAAGAAAATTCTGGTATATTTTTCTTTGACTAGAATGAATTTGCTACTCATTTCCGTTGGATATTATTGAAAAAATTTGCTTTTTTTATTGCAACATAGATTTACCCTAGCAACTAAAATAAAGGTCTATATTTCCTGTCTCACACTATGTATACTTCCGAAACATTAATTACCATCCGTATTGTAGCCTAACCTGACGAAATATGTACATTTCAAAAACATTGAGTCAAAACTACAAAACAATAATAGAAAATATATACATGTATATAAGCAGCAAAGAACAAATCAACTTGCAGAAGAAATATATATCATCAGCAGGGCAAAATTTTGCATTTTGGAGAGTACAATGCTTCCAAATATAATTCAAAGTAAAAAAAACATTTTAACTCAGCCTATTTCATGTACTAAATGCTTAAGTGTCGAGGCCAATCTGAGTAATTGAGTCATTTTTTTTTCAATGGGTGAAGTATTACGTAACGAAACAGCTGATTGGCATAGCCCTTCTGGTGTGTTTTATTGAACAATGTTGCCAGCCATATGCCTTGCGTATCTCTACTTTTTTAATAATTATATTTACCAATATTATAACCTCTCACAAGATTCTATTCTCAAAAGTGGTGCTTCTGCATGAATTATTATGTAATGAAGCGGCTGATTGCCATGGGCATGGCTTTTTGCATGTTTCATTGAGCAATGGTCCCATATGCCTTGCATATCTCAGTAACTTATGTTGCATAAGCGCCAGCGTGAATATTAGCTGGTATAACATTGTTGATACATATTTTCTGTCTACATCTATAATAACTATATTTACCAATATTGAACCTATTATATAATATTAATATAACTGGTGCTTCTGCAAGAATTAAGAAAAGCGTAAACGTGGTAGCGATGGGGAGGGCTGAGTCTCACGACGTCACCGCTACAAAACACGCTCTGATTGGTTCTAATATCGGAGAGGGTCTATTTCCATCCAGACTTCAGGAATATGCTACCCGGCGGGCAGGGGAGAGCGAAGCGTGACCAGATATATATATATATATATATATATATATATATATATATATATATATATATATATATATATATATATATATATATATACATATACCGTATATATATATATATATATATATATATATATATATATATATATATATATACTTTATATATATATATATATATATATATATATATATATATATGTATATATAGATACTTTATATATATATATATATATATATGCAGATGTATATATATAATATATATATGCATATATATATACATATATAATATATTTACGTATATATATATATATATATATATATATATATATATATATATATATATATATTCAGACACATGCTCTTTATTATATAGGGGAGGTATATATATATATATATATATATATATATATATATATATATATATATATATATATATATATATATATATATATATATGTGTGTGTACATATATATGGTAGTTCTTGAAGTTGCGAGTTTTAATCGTTCTGTTAGAAAGCTTGCAGCCTAAAATGCTTGTATCCTAAAAGTATTTTCTGTTTTCATCAGAAATAAAGGAAATTTATGCATTTCACACATACTTAAATACACACATAAACAAATTTTTCAAAAGTTCTTAATGTTAATCATTTAAGAATCTATAACACCTAACATTAGAAATGAATGAAAATGAATCATGCATAATGAAAAATAAAAATAATTGACAATTTAACTAGCACTTTACCTTAGAGGAGTCGTGGCTGGCACTGGGAAACGAGAGAGGAGGCGGAGGAAAAAGGGCTACTGATTGGAAGACTCTCTCTCCAAGAGAACTTCTTGTCAATACTGAATGTCAAGAGTTTTCTCTCTACACTATCACTTAATTTATGCTTTTCGGTCATTTTGTCAAGACGTTCCGTTTTTACAAAGAACTTATCTAGAGACGACTGCTTTTATAATCTTTTAATAATGGTATGGAAATTGGATGAAAAAGTTTTATTCATAGGGTACTTAGCGGTAGCATTCTTCGTGTCTGTATCATTTCCCATGCTTGCGTGATAGACTGTACATTCCACCGTAGCCGTATTTATGGATGGTTGGATTATCATCATCTTGTACGAAGAGTTTCGCAGATTAGTGCACAGGAAAAGGGTTGTGTTATGGTGAAATGATGCCTGCGAATGCAACAATCTTCTTTTTCAGTGCATCCACCAGACGGACTGCCATTGTAAGTTTATCAGTTGGTCTTGCGAGCCAGTGTAGGCTACTTCACGCACATTTTTTCTGATTATTAATCCCTAGTACCTTAACACTGTTATTTTTCATTTTCCTTCTTCAACAACTTTCGACCATTTCCCCTTCTACAAAATGCCTAACGTCTTTCATCTGGTCCCTTCTTTATGATAAAATGATAATAAATAAAAAAATATGTTATCAAGGGCACATGTATCATTTTCTTATACATATAGCTAGTTTAATAACTGAGTGCACACATACGTATAAGTTAATATTGTAAACAGTACTGTACATTATTTACAGAGACATATCTCAACATATATAAAACATTTAAAGGCTATGAATTTGAGACGAAATTATAACAGTTATTAAGAGCTTGAGTAACAATAAAGCAGCTGGAATTGATATCAGTGCAGAACTTGCTAAATATGGTGAACAAAGATTATTTACAGAAATATGCAGAGTGGTCAAGAAAATCTGGGATCTTGAAAGCATGTCTGAAGAATGGAAGGAAGGTAGGCTATATTTGTATCACTACAAAAAAAAAAAGGCGATAGAACTGAATGCAGTAATTACAGAGGTTTATGCATTCTCACTGTGGATTACAAAATAATAGCCAAACTATTATATGGGAGGTTGTTACGATATTAGCTTAACACTGTAGGTGAATACCAAGCTGACTGCACTCTGGGCAAGTCCACAGTTGACAACATATCCATACTTCGTCAGTTGAGCGAGAAAAACTGAGAATATGATAAAGATCACTGGCATGTCTTTGTGGATTTTCAAACAGGCATATGACAGCATCCACAGGCCATATATGTAGAGCTTAAGGAAAATCAGCATCCCAAAAAAGATAGCTAGACTAATTCAGATGTGATACCATGACACAAGAGGTAGAGTGAGGGAGCGAGATGACCTCACTGACCCTTCAAACATAGAGACTGGACTAGAGCAGGATTGTTCATTATCGTTTCTCCTTTTCAACCTTGCATTGGAATAGATGATGAGACAGACATCACAAGAGGGGGATGAAGTTAGGATGACCAATGAAGTAGCATGTGACAGGATGGCATATGCAGATGATGTAGATCTGTTAGGTGAGAAATTTGCTGAACGCGATAAACAAGTAAATAACTTTAGAAGAGTAGCAAAACAAGTTGGTTTGGAAATTAACGCAAGTAAGACCAAGGTAATGGGAATTCCAAGAGGAGGAAACGAGGTGAACTTTGTGGAGCTTAGAAGGTTAATACTTGAGTTGGTGGAACAGTTCAAATAGCTGGGCTCAACAATAACCACAGACAATAGGTGAAGGAAGAAATAAAAATCAGAATTGCTGCAGCCTCGAAATGCAGTTGGGCCATTAACGAACTACAGGTACTTAGGTCGCAACAAGTATCCAGAAGCACAAAAGTTCAGAGATACAAGGCCATCATAAGACCCATACGGCTGTGAAACCTGGAGGCTAACAAAGGAATTGGGCAAAATGCTGCTTGTGTTTGAGAACAAAATATTGAGGTGAATATCTGGGCCAGTCCGAGATGAAAAGAGTGGAGATGAGAGGAGAAAGAACGGTATGGAACTGAGAGAAGTATCAAGGGTGCCACTTATAACAAATCATACAAGATCACAAAGGCTTAGGTGGCAGGTCACGTTGCGAGAGTGGGTAGCAAAAATTTGATTACAGGAATGGAAACGGGCAGACCAGCTGGTATAAGACCTGTGGAGCAGACCATGCAGGAGATGGTCTGATAATATTAAGACAGACTTAGAGCAATTCGGAGTGGAGTATCCAGCAGAGTGGCGTATATTGGCTCTGGATCATAGGCAGTGGAGCCTTCTGGTAGAGGCGCCAAAGGATCCCGATGGTCTGCGGCATTAGATGGGTGAGTGGGTAAGTAATTTGAGACTTGTAGATAGTATTCATTACTACCGAGAAATTCTACACATCGGGTGATAGTCTAAGGTTCACAGTACTTATCCACACACACAAAAAAAAAAAAAAAAAAAAAAAAAAAAATTCACGTACGGTTCAAAATTTTTGCTTACAGGCCGATGCAATACTCGTAACCCAATTCAAGTTTTCATGCTCGGATCTCAATTTAGTTATGTGTGTGTCAAACATTAAACCACAGATACGCACTAATAATAAAGTCCCTTTCCCTTACACCTAATGCAGTATATATCAAATGCATCTACCTTTACTCGAGCTAGAACCTTTCCCTTTCGGGTATGATACAGAGATTGTATGTTCATTTCTAATATGCAACTATGCACTACATATTCCTTTTCAG
>NC_090732.1:78725389-78736505 GCF_036898095.1 Palaemon carinicauda | reverse complement strand
GATCTAAATATCATTCATTTTGGTTCAAGAACTATCTTGAAGATAGAGTTCACTCAGTTCATATTGGATCAACCATAAGCAACTCTTCTAGGAGAAGGACACTCCTGTGACGGGCCGAGAGAAGGCTGTGACTCAAAGACAGGATGAAAGCAACTGAGTGAGTTTATTAAAGAGCACTCTCCTTTATATACAAAAGCTCAAGGCAACAGGAAATTTCATGTTCAAAATCAACACCGTTACCATTAAGACAAAACAGACATGCTTTTTCAGGTTCTTTTTAGTGCGAGGGGAGAGCGAAGATACAAGCACAAAATGAACTATGTACGATCGTGTACACTCCAAAACCAGACCATTGTTCTCTAGTCCTATGTAGTGCCATAGCCTCTGTAACATGGTCTTCCACTGTCTTGGGTTAGAGTTATCTTGTTTAAGGGTACACTTGGACGCACTATTCTATCTTATTTCTTTTCCTCTTGTTATTTTGAGGTTTTTTATAGTTTATATATGAAAGATTTACTTTAAAGTTGTTACTGTTCTTGACATATTTTATTTTAATTGTTAATTACTTCTCTTGTAGTTTCCTTATTTCCTTTCTTCAGTGGGCTATTTTCCCTGTTGGAGCCTTCGGGTTTAGAGCATCCTGCCTTTCCAACTAGTGTTGTAGCTTAGCAAATAATAATAATAATAATAATAATAATAATAATAATAATAATAATAATATTCTCTCCTCAGAAAATGAAATTTTAAGTCCTTCAGGGATCAATTTTAGGACATTTATTGTTATTAATCTATATAAATGACTTGCTCAAATACATTCGTGACTGCCTCCTTGTAATATATGCATACGATACTCAGATTTTACTGACAGGAAAAATTGAAAAAAATACTGAAATTCTACAAAGAAGCTAAGGAGGTTTTGATTAATACAAAAGCATATTACAATAAGGACAGATTATTGTTAAATGAGAGCAAACCTCAACTAATTTTCTTTGGCTCCAGGCAGTATATATCCCGTATTCCAAATAACAGTAGAGGAACAATTGTCATTGCAGTTCAGAGCAGAAGGGAGGTTGCAAAACCCCTTAGGTAGTGCCTACATTACACTGTGCAAGGTTCAAAGACGGCATTATTCTCCTTATGGTGTATAAGTTATAAATGTTCTGCGGAATAAACCAAATTTTCAAAATCAAATACATTATAAGCAAGCTAGGATCACGGAATAATTAAAATTCACTATAAAATACAGACTATGGTGCTAGAAGATAAGTAAAATATGTGAATAAGGTTGAATATCTTTAAGAATATCAGCATATTGTAAAAATCCAGTATTGTTTCAGCATTATCATTTAAGATGATATGTCTTGAAATTAAAATCATAATGTTAAAATATATTATAAATCTCTGAGAAATGGTTTCATTTAAAAGGTTTATAACACAAGCCAAATCAGTATTATTAATGAAAAACGTCACAAATATTTCTATCAATAACGTAATATCGCCTCTTTAAGTGTTCCCACCTGGTGCAGTGCACTAGTTATATGCTCGAAAGACAGACAAGTGTCACATTCAACACCTACTGGATCACACCGCTTCCTTCTCAAAGACTTTTGTGCCTTGGACAACTATGGCCAATCCTCAACCTACACAATACATTCCTTTAAAGGGCTTGAATCTCTGACATCCTTAGTTCAGATAAAATGTTCCCCAAAAATACTTCAATTGACTATACCTGCAGCCATTAGTATCAATGTTACTAACAATGTGATATCATTCCTGTGTTCTGCTTAGCACAACTGGGTCCCACTCACGGCTATCGTGGGGTTACAGAATTGAATTTCACGAGATAAAAATCAATTTCTTGGGTAGATGTAAGTAGTGTAAAATAACCATTAAAGATCGTAGCATTCAGCCTAATGGTCTTAATCTCAAATAGGCTACTACTACTATCACTACTACTAACAATATGAGCATGTGCAAATCAAATTAGGCTTCCTGGAGGAGAGTTTAATGAACAATCCTGAATTCTTTTTCAAAGAGTCAAGTTTTATCACATAAGACTACCAGTGCCCTTCTACTCCAATTATGAAAAAAGGGGAAATTCATACATTTTAACATTTTTTCCTTTAAACGTTATATTGTATGAATTTTGGAAAAAAGTTTAAGATCCAGAGGGAGGCTTTTAGTATGGTATGCTACACAATTGAAGAATTGTGCAGCATAAAATACCTCTTGTTGCTAATTATTTCCATTTTCATCCCGTATTTCGTGTAATTCTCCAGGACCACACATAGAGAGTCGAGAAAAAGAAACTGGGCAGAGGAGAAGGAAAAAGGGAAGAAAGAGCGGAGCTCGTGTACTATCTAAATAAAAATGAAATAAACTGATAAAAAACATATTCATAAAAGTTAACAATTTCTACAGCAGAGTTAGGTAGTTGAACGTTTGACTGGTTTCGTGCTCTCAAACACCTTTTGTCCAGAGGGTAAAATACCATTAAGTCTCCATTTTTTGGAGTGCACTTATTAGTTCCTCCCTTACTTAAACTAGATGGCTCTATCACTCATTGTCCAAAGGAAAAGAAAACCCTTCTGGCTGATGTGTTTGACTAAGAGTGTTGAGAAACTTGATCTTCCCCTTGCCGGTTTTATTGAGGCTAAACTAACTAGTTTAGCCTTTCAGTACCGTGAAATTAAAACACCCTCGATAGACCTTGATGCTTACGGAGGTGTAGACCCAACTGTTATCCTACCTTTGTTTTTTTATTAAAACCGCTGATTTCTTAGCTATTAAATTGTGTTATTTTCCACACGTTACCAAGAGGAGGTTCTTTTTCCAATTGTTGAAGAGTTGGTAATGCTACTATTAGGTAAATATGGTTGTAGTAGCTCTAGTCCAGCTGATTACCGCCATATTTCCATAAATCCCATTTTATTTAGTTTAAATTAATGGCAAAACGTCTAAATAGGTATGCTGAAGGTAATAGCCTGTTCTCTGGTTTGCAATTTGGCTTTTGCGAAGGACTTGGAGTATGTGATGCTCCAATACTGTACAAAAATTACTTGATTGTGGGCAGGAAGTTCATATGACTGGCCTTGATTTTAGTGCTGCCCTTAACCGTGTTAATCATAAGGCAATTTTTTTTCAAACTCAGACAGTTAGGAGTGGGTGGGTCTTTTCTTAACATCATTATTTAAATTTCGAAGTAATAAATTGCAAAGAGTAGTTGTTGATGGGTACTTTAGTGAGTATAGGAATGTGGTATCTTGTGTTCCTTAGGGTAGTGTTCTTGGACCATTGCTTTTCATGCTATATACACATGATATGTGGTTTAGCCTAGAAAACTACCTCGTTGAATATCTAAATATTGCTGCTCTCGTTTCTCAATTCCATCTCCTGAATGTAGATCTAGAGTTGCTGAATCTCTAAATAGAGATCTAGGTAAAACTAGTGAATGATGCAAGTCATGGGGCATGAAGTTGAACCCTAACAAAACTCAAAGTATGATTGTAAGTAGGTCAAGGTCAGTGGCTCTTCAACATCCAGATCTCTACATTGAAAATATTTCTTTAACTCTGTACGAATTTTAAAATTTTAGGGTGTAATTCTTGTTTACAAATTTACTCTTGAGTAACACATTCGGTCGCTTTCTTCTTCTATTGCAACAAAAACTGGCTTATTGAGAAGGTCTTTTAAGATTTTCAGTAATCAATCTATCCTGAAGAAATGATCTAATTCTTTCATTTTGCCTTGAATCGAGTATTGTTCTCCTGTCTAGTTTCAGCTGCCGAATTTTATCTTAATTTGTTGGACACAACTTGCATTCTATTAAATTTCTTATTCCTGATCTAGATATTAATCTCTGGCACCGTTGTTCAGTTACTTCTTTATGTAAGTTGCATGAGATTTATCATAATTTTGACCATCCTTAGCATTTAGATCTTCCCAGACTGTACCATCGTGTACGAAGTATTAGGTATGCAGTTAATTCTAACAATCATGTTTTCTCCATCATAAGGCTCAATACTAACCATTATTCTAGGATTTTATTCCAGTTGTGACAGATTGTGGAATGATCTTCCTAGTTGGGCAGTTGAATCGGTGGAACTTCAGAAGTTCAAACGTGCAGCGAATGTTTTTTAGTTGAATAGACTGAAATTAGTCTCTCTTCTTAGTTTACCTAAGGCGGATCTATTTTAACGTTGTTACCTACCTTAAGATGTTTTATACTCATTATTCATTACTTCTCATGTAGCTTAATTATTTACTTATTTCTTATGCTCTCGCTGGGTTATTTTTCACCGTTGGAGCCCTTGGACTTATAGCATCCTGGTTTTTAAACTAAGTCTATAGCTTAAATGGTAACAATAACTAGCACGTGAAACTCGGAAGGATATTGTTTATGAGATCGACATTGTCCCTTGTTTAATGTCGCTCACTATAATGTTGCTACATTTAACAGCATATTTAAGAAGGCTACATAATAGCTGTGTCTTTTCAATTGTAAATATTACCATGAAATTTTATCAGGAACAGAGAAACTGTTTCACATCAATCCCTGAAATTTTCACTTTGATATGTTAACTATTCTTGGAACAATTTACTCCACCGCCAAAAATAACCCTTCAACATAACCGGAATAAACGTTTGCTTTGGCTTCTCTATGGCAGATATCAACAAGAAAATTGGTATGGACTAAGTAATATCTATATCATAAATCCGTAAAAATTTCATTAAAATATGTGAGGTATTCTACGAGTAATTTACGGCGCCGTCGGAAATCTGCCTCCCGCGGATATAGAAAAATGTCTGCTGTGACTTTTCTATGGCAAGTATTAATACTAAAATTGGTATGAATGTAGTTCACATAACATCCATCAAACCCGGAGAAAATTATTTGGATATCTGTAACTCTCGGAGTTGTTTGCTTCTCCTCACTGATTTTTTAGCTAAAACTCGTCACTTACGAACAAAAGTGACACCCAGGGTATGCCTATAGCAGGTATGACCATAATAATTGGCATAAATAAAGGTTTTATATATCTAAATATTCCCTTAAAGTTTAAAGTTTCATTTGGATATATTTATTGGTATAGGGGTTATTGATCCCATCGCCGAAAATATCAGCTGCTCCCCCCTACCCCTCACAACAGCTCCATAATCTATGGTGATCGAAAAATGTCTACCGTGACTTTTCTATGGCAGGTATAAATACAAAAATTGGTATGAATGTAGTTAAAATAACACCCATCAAACCCTTTGAAAATCATTTGGATATCTGTAAAACTTTACAAGTAGTTTGCCCATCCTCACAGATTTTTTAGCTAAAAATCGTCAATTACTAACTAAAGTGAGCTTATATATATATATATATATATATATATATATATATATATATATATATATATATATTAAAGTGAGCTTATATATATATATATATATATATATATATATATATATATATATATATACATATATATATATATATGTATATATATATATATATATATATATATATATATATATATATATATATATATATATATATATAATCCCTTAAAATTTCATACGAATATATTTATTGGTATAGGAGTTATTGACCCCGCCTCCGAAAATATCAGCTGCTACCCACCCCCCCCCCCCCCCCCCCCCGATAATAATAGAAGGGAATGGCTGGGCTATGGGTTGAGTGAGTTTCGTTCGCGAAAATTTTGGCATTTCAAATAAAGTCACTCCGCTCGCGAAAATAATAATTGTACCTAGAGTACTTAGATGTCAGGGTTGAAGCTACCTGGAAATCATTACAGCATACTAGACTGAAGCAGTCTGCAGTCACTTGCAACAAACATTCAAAATAAAGCTGTTAATAGAGGTAAATGAATGAATGTGCTACTATAGTCCTATTGCCAAAATGTTAGGTTTTAATCAGTAAAGGTAAATGTCTGGCAAAAATCTTTGTATCTTATTGAATTGTCTCCCCCGAGTGTGGATTTGTGGTGCTTGGAAGAAAAAAATTCCTAATTTATGTGGAGTCTGTATACAAAGGCTATTTAGCATAGGGGCCAGTGTATACTCACCTCATAGGAATCCCTCAAATATAGATTCAAGGGAAAAACTTTTGTTTCTAAATTATAATCATAGAATCTCAAACTGTGATTATTAACTGGATAAGAAAATCAAGACTTTCTTTTTTTGCTATGATTTTTTATTCATATGATTGAAATTCATGGAATAATTATTTCTCATTTTATACCATTCTCTAAAGTACTGAAATGTCATTGATCATAAAAAAATCATAAATTCCAGTACTTTTGTAATTTTCTAATATGAATATCAAGACTGTTCTTTACTATCCTTTTTTTTTTTTTTATTAAATTGAGTACTTCTTTACAATGTTTATCATACTCGAATATTATTGACCAGTGATTCACAACCTATGGTCCACGGACCAGTGCTGGTTCGTGGTGTATAATTTTCTGGTCTACCAAATTACTCTACTTGCTAATTCTGTCATTCATAATCTAAGCAAAATAATAATCTGTCAAAGTAAATTAACACATTTTTATTTCAAATAAATAGCTATTATTGAATAAAAAATAATGATATGTAATGAGTGCTAGGCGGTATATTACAGTGTTATACGGTATATCTTTTCAATCCATGTTTGTGAACGGTTATATAAGCAGATGAGCAACCTGGTGGAGTATCAGGAACTTTGGGTGTGGAGGAACTATCCCCTAATCTCGGTGAAGTCACTGGCCACAGGGTAACAGAATGGATTTAAGGCGATAGTCAACCTGTCGCTTCGCCTTCCACTCTTGATACCTGGTGGATGATCTTATTGGAATTAGTATGGGCCGACTGGAGTCACTTGCCTTAGTTAAATAAGCAATGCACATCACAAGGAACTAGCTATCCTTTAAAGAATCTAGCCAATGAATCCTCTATGGATATAGTCAGTTTATAGAGAGAAAATGACACAGTGGCCACCAGTCTCGGCCATAGTGGGGTACTATGAATCTTCCAGTTTATAAATGCTAAAGAAAAATTGAAAATTGGTTATTGGAATGTTAGAACACTGACCCATATTGGGAAGTTACAGGAAGTGGAGAATGAATTAATGAAATATAGTTTGGATATCTTGGCCCTAAGTGAAACACGTTGTAAGGTGATTGGCAAGGAAATCTTAGACCAAGGCAATATCTATCTATCTATTTATCTATATATATATATATATATATATATATATATATACATATATAAAGAGAGAGAGAGAGAGAGAGAGAGAGAGAGAGAGAGAGAGAGAGAGAGAGAGAGAGAGAGAGAGAGAGAGAGAGAGAGAGAGAGAGAGGGTAGGAATGATGATGACACCAAGACTAGAAAAGTCATTAAGTGAGTGGAAAGCTGTAAACAGTAGATTGCTACTTGCAAAAGATAAAAATAATGCAGTGCAATATGGGCAAGAAAGAAAAGATGAATATTATGAAGAACTGCAGAAGGTAATAGATGAGATACAAGAGAGTGATATGAAAATTGTGATTGGTGACCTCAATGCTAAAGTTGGAAGGAATAATCAAGGTATAGAGAATGTGATGGGTATTGAGGGTCTTGCAAAAGATGCAAATGAAAATGGAACACTTTTTATAAATTTTCGTTCAACAAATAATGTTGTTATTGAATGTATTCTTTTCCAGCATAAGGACATTCACATATGTACATGGACTTCACCATGTGGCAATTAAAAAATCAAATAGATCACATAGACATTAAAAAAAAAAAAAAAAAAAAAAAGAGAGAAGGAGGACTCTGAGAAATGTAAGAACCTATAGAGGCACAGATATCAGTAGTGACCTCCAGCTCCTCATTGCCACACTGAAATTAAAACTGAAAGCAACAAATAGATATATAGATGGAATAACTAATTTTGATACATCTTAGTTTCTAGAAGATGAGCACAGAAAATCATTTGCAATTGAATGTAGGAATCGATTTGCAGTCTTAGAGACTAAGAAACGAAGATCAAACAATTGATGAAGAATGGTGTGATATTAAGAACATATATCGGTCAGTTGATAGTGAAGCTGGGACTTGATGATACAAAAAGAAAGCCATGAATATCAAATGATACTTGAGATACTATAGATAATAGACAAAGACAGAAATTGATCGTTGAAATTTTTCTAGGAAGTAATGAAAATTACAAGGTAGTGCTTGCTAAGTATTCCAGTATTGATAGTGAAGTCAAACAAGAAAAGCCAGGAATGACTAGAGAGATTATTTAGACAGGAAATATTTAAGAATTGCTCATAGAATTATAAATGAAATCTCTTCGGGAGCAAAGAACAAGCATATACACATCAATACAGAAGATGAAGAACGGCAACATTGGATGGAATACTTTAGTGAGGTAATGAATAGGAAATATGAAGCAAACAATTTGATTGATATATCTGAAGGTGAGGAAGACCATGATATGCTCATAAATGAATTCAGTGTGTTTGAAGTCGAAGCTTTCAATAACAAAAATAAAGCCCCGGGATTAGATGGAATAACTGCTGAGATGATATTGGCAGAAAATTAAGTGTCTCCCAGAATACTTACAAGTGGCAAAATCTGATTAATGTGAGCTAGGCGTGTTGGTGAAAATGGTAAAAAATAAGATCTGACAGATTGCAATAATTACAGAGGCACCGCACTTACCTCAGTTGTCATGAAATTATAAAGTACGCTTATTCTAAAGAGACTGGAGAAAAGGATTGATGAAAAGCTGAGAGATGAACAAGTAGGATTTAGAAAAGGTAGAAGTTGTACTGACCAAATTTTCATTTTAAGACGTACAGCCATGTGTAGAATATAGAAACCCACTTTTGACAGCACTTTTGGACTAAAAAGCTATTGATAGTACACATCAGCCAATTTTGGCAAGAGTTCTGCACTATTATTAAGTTCCTCTTAAATATGTAAACTTTATAAAGTCTGTTCATGAGCATAGCAAGTGCAAAGTTACTGTTAGTGGAAGCGTATCAAATGAATTTCCAGTGAACAGTGGAGTACTTTTAGGAAATGTGTTGTCACCTATGTTGTTTATCCTCCTCATGGATTTTGTAATGCATAGAACAGTTGGGGATGGTGGAGAAGGATTGGACTGGATTGGTTATAGGATATTAACTGACCTAGAGTATTCTGATAATGCTGTCCTTATTAGCAGAACACCACAGGATTTGCAATGCTTGCTTACCACAATGCATAAAATATCATAGGAGGGAAGGCACAAGATAAATAGAAGAAAGATGAGAACGGAATGTGCAATAGAAGAAGAAATAGCATCAAATGGAAAAAGGATTAATGAGGTAGAATCATTAAAATATTCAGGAACTATAACCTCTAATACAGGGTGTTTAGAATTGGAATTTAATGAAAGATCGAAAAAAGAAAACCAGACAATGGTTAGGTAAGGTAAAATTTGGAAATCAAATTGCCTGAAATTACATGTAAATATCAGGCTATATATCAGTTTAGTGAAGTCGGTGTTACTATATGGACATGAGTCGTAGTATGACCATAAAACAATATACAACAGATTTTGTAGATTTGAGAACAAAGCCCTCAGAAGAATATTTGGAGTGAAATGGTAGGAAATGATTAGAAATGAAACTATAAGAGATTACTCGAGTGCCATATGTGGATGAGATCATGGCGAGGGGTAGATAGAGATGGTTTGGTCATGCTCTTCGTACTTCCCAAGAGAGCTTAGTTCACCAATCATTTAACTGGGCTCCAAAAGGCACTGAAAAATTATTTTGCTATATCATCTAAATATCTGTTCTACAAAAACTAAATTTGTTTACAAATTCTATGACATGATAACTTACACTAACCCGATGAATTCTTTCATCTCTTTTCTGCTTAAAATATAATGTTTACTAAGACGATTTAATTTAAGATATCAAGGAATTTCACCACAATTCTGACTATACAGAATCATAGTTCTGCAAATCAAAGGTTTAGTTTCGAGTTGCCAAGGATGTCGTTTTCTATTTCAATATCAAATATACTCCAAAAGCAATAGTATATGTAAAACAGTAAAGTGATAGATGTAAAGAATTTAGTATTATAATAAAGAAAAACTGCGTAAAATCGTTTTCCATAAGGCGATCAAAATTAGATCTCTGAAGTCTTCCCAACCTACAGGTTACGTATTAGTCATCCGGACCTGATTAGAATATTAACTTGCCAATCATGTTCAATAACTATAAACAGTAGAATCCTACATAAATGTTTATTCTACATCTACATCAGGGGTCAATTAAAACAAATACATAATTACCTCAGGTTTAATTGTTTGTCTGTGTGTCTCTGGACAATGTTTCGTCAAAACTACTTAACGGATTTTGATGAAATATTCACCGAAGATAGACTTTAGGTCATTGACGAACCCAGTGAATCTTGGAGCTAATCCCGGTCCAGATTTTAATTTTTTGTGTGTCTTTAGACAGGATTACGTAAAAATTACTCGACGAATTTTGACGAAATTTTTACCACAGATAGATCTTATGTCATGGACAACACCATTAAATTTCGGAGATCATCCGGATTCTGATCCAGATTTACATTTTTCGGCATTTTAGCGATAACGTCGAACTACTTAACGGATTTTGATGAAATTCTCGCCACAGATAGATCTTAGGTCGTGGACAACCCAATTAAATTTTGTAGATGATCAGGATCCAATCCGGATTCTAGTTTATTTTTCTATTTATTTGTGTGTGGACAGTATTACGTCAAAACTAATCGACGGATATTGAAGAAATTTTCACCACAGATATATTTTATGGACGACCCCATTGAATTTTGGAGATGAACCAGATCTGGATCCGATTCTAGATCTGGATTTGCATTTTTTTGCCAAATTGAAGATAACTTCAAAACTACTTGACGGCTTTTGACGAAATACTCACCAAATAGATCTTAGGTCATGGATGACCCCATTAAATTTTGAAGATGAACCGGATCCGGATCCGGATTCTAGACTCAGATTTGTATTTTTTGCCATTTTGAAGATAACGTCAATACTATTCGACGGATTTTGACGAAATATTCACCACAGATAGGTCTCAGG
>NC_090732.1:78702889-78720389 GCF_036898095.1 Palaemon carinicauda | reverse complement strand
CTCGATATCAACGTTTAAGATAAAACAATAATTTTCATACTTTAAATTTATTAGCCACAACTCGGAAGACTGCAATTTTTAATCGATATATAATGTATGTATATATATATATATATATATATATATATATATATATATATATATATATATATATATATATATACAGTATATGTGTATATATATATATATATATATATATATATATATATACAATTATGTATGTATGCACATAAGAATACGTGTGTGCGCGCGCACCTATGTGTGTGTGAACTCGAATCTAACAAAGATTCACACATGCTAAATATTTCCCCCACTTACATTCAGATGAGACCTTTCAAAGTTAATTCAATTTGAGGCCTCTTATTTAAAAGAGGTTGATGCATATATACACCATCAATTCGGATTCAAATTCCACGTCAGGGGCGTATCTATTCGCAAGGTGCGACAAGTGTTGTCATTTGTCAAGATCTGCGTCAGGTGAGAACTGTCACTAGTACGCCCTATTTGATATGCGCGCCATACAAATTCATATGCGGAAGCGTATTGCGTATTCGCTTACGTATCTTTCCTTTCTCTTTTTCTCTCATATCAGTCATGAATCACGATTATATCCTGATATACAAACATCACATGTAATTTCCATAAGAAGCAATAAGTTCAATAAGCTCTTCTTTATAAAAATATGTACAGTTGAATTTATTATATGAAATATTTTACGAATCATCACTTCACAATATACCGACTTTGATTAAATGTTTGTCATAAATCCAGAATACAAATCTGCCAGACAGTCACGCTGAACTTTTTTTCACAAATATAAAATGATAATTTAAATAATTGTACATGACAATAATACATAAAGAAAGTTAGGAAGATCGCCCAGCATCCCATCCTTATCTTAGCGTGTTCAAGCAGACTGAAATCAAAGAATACAGAAAAATGAAGGTTGCCTCAAAAAGGAGCAATTGAATTGCCCCTTGAAAGATAAGTCATCAAAGTATTGGAACCATGAAAGAGCACTGAAGAATTTATGGAGGCCATGGCAGACGGTTAGAAATTATTCAGCAAATTATTCTTAAAATCAGAAATATAAAAACGCCCCGTTCTGTTCTGTCATTAAATTTCATCAACTGAGTGAGATATTACTTCACCATTCCCACTGATGTATTATGATAAATGCAGAGGTTGACAGAACATTTTCCTAAGTAAATTCAAATTTCCTGTCAAGTTTGTAATAAATTCAGTTCTTTTATAGTGTTCAATTTATCACATTATATTTATTTAGTAATTTTCTCTTTTTTAGCTCTATTTTTAATTTCGGGAGTATAGAATTATAAGGAAAAGTTAGAGGAGGTCACAAGAAGGTTGAGATTTTTTGAACGAAAGAATGAAGTGAAAAGGGTTGAGAGCCCCTGAGTTAGGATAATTAAGGTCACTGTAAAGCAATGGGAACTACTTAAAAGAAAACTTACATCAAGACCAGAAAATAATTGAGTAAACTGGGCCATTTCAAGTTGCAGAGAGAGAGAGAGAGAGAGAGAGAGAGAGAGAGAGAGAGAGAGAGAGAGAGAGAGAGAGAGAAATATTGGACGAAGCTGCGATATTTGGAGGGTTGAACTACTGGAAAATTCAGGTAAACGAGAAGAGGTAAATTGCAACGGACAGCTGATAATATGAAAGAAAGATACGAGAAAACATTTCCATGAGGAACATGAATAAAAATGGAAAGGAGAACATTAGCTCTAGACATTAAAATAAAGTTTGAGATAAGCTTATCAGAGATTTCTGTTGAACTTTTGAAGGACTTAAGAGATGTCAAGAAACAAAAAAAGCTTGCACAATAGATAATATCCTGCAATTCCCTTTACTGAGGTCGTATTGGTGGAATAACCCCTTTCGTAAGCAAGTGGTCTGTACAGGCTTTATTTTTGTTAAATTTAATAGTCTATTCAACTCAGCTGCTGTGACATAAATCACGCCATATGTTTTCAGCCAATAGGAACATTCTGCTTTCTATCACTCCTATAATGTCAATAATTATGGTAGGTTTCTAAAAATCTTATAACATAGCTAAATAAATGATAGCGTTTTATGCTCCTAAGGTTGGCAAGGGCACCAGACACCCGTTGAGATACTATCGCTAGAGAGTTATGGGGTCCTTTTACTGGTCAAACAATACTGCATTGAATCCTACTTTCTGGTTACGGTTTATTTTCCCTTTGCCTACACACACACACCGAATAGTCTGACCTATTGGTTACATATTCTCCTCTGTCCTCATCCACCTGACATCACTGGGGTTATGAAAAAATTCTTCTTCACCCAGGGGGTTAACTACTACACTGTAATTATTCAGTGCCCACTTTCCTCTTAGTAAGGGTAGAAGAGATTTTAGCTATGTTAAGCAGCTCTTCTAGAAGAAGGACACTACAAAATCAAACCATTGTTCTCTAATCTTGGATAGTGCCATAGCCTCTTTACCATGGTCTTCCACTGTCTTGGGTTAGAGTTCTCTTGCTCAAGGGTACATCCGGGAACACTATTCTATCTTATTTCTCTTCCTCTTGTTTTGTTAAAGTTGGTATAGTTTATTTAGGGAACATTTATTTTAATGCTGTTACTGCAATTAAGATATTCTATTTTTCATGTTTCCTTTCCTCAGTGGGTTATTTTCCCTGTTGGAGCACCTGGGCTTATAGTATCCTGCTTTTCCAACTAGGGTTGTAGCTTAGCAAGTAATAATAATAATAATAATAATAATAATAATAATACTGTAGGTGAAAAAAGTCCCACCACATGTTCCAAGTACTATATGGGGGTTTTAAAAGTTCTGGGAGGTTGGGCTGTGGCACCCTAGCAGTACCAGCTGAACTCGGTTGAGTCCCTGGTTAGGCTGAAGGAACGTAGAGAGTAGAGGTCCCCTTTTTGTTTTGTTTCATTGTTGGTGTCGGCTACCCCCCAAAATTGGGGGAAGTGCCTTGGTATATGTATGTATGTACTATGCACAATAGGGCTAAATTGACTCCTCTCCATGTGACTACGTGGAGTTTGTTATTACCCTTATTTCGCGCATTGATACTGCATTAGAGATAGTTTAATGACAAGAATAGTAATTTGTTGTAATGTTAATATAGCCTACTGTGCATTTCAGTGCCGGACAAACACAGTGTAACGCAAATATCTCGTAAACGAATCGTTGGATCAGTATGTGCTATGATACAAGTTTCTAGAAGGATATAAAGCCTAATACAATCATCATCTCAAAGGTGTCATACAGAACCGGGCAAGTGTGGGGTACTTGTCTAACTCCTTCACCAATACCACGAAGAACCCCCAGACCACTCGGAGCCTACCTTAATAATTGTATTTTCCACTACCCGTTTCCCTCTTCAGGCCCTGTTCTTCTTTGAATTTCCGTGTTTTTTCTTTTTTAAATTATATGCATAATATTTAGGCAATGGCAACAATGTGTAGAATGTTGTCCATTTGCCGCCAACCGCCTCCATGGATGCAGGACAGAATTTATACGTCATCTTGCCACCATGAAATTGTACCATACTTGTAGTAAATGATCATATCTATGCATCTACAATTACAAAATATTTTAACACATAATACACTGATGCGACAATGAGGGTGTGACACAGAGAGATGAGGAAGGCAAAGGAAGTAGGGGAAGAAGAGGAGAGTTAAGGAGGGTAAAAAAGGGGGATATCGAAGTAGGGGAGGTTATGAAATGGTTTAGGGGGGTGTTGTTGGCGATGGTAACAGAATTGCCAGTTTCCTTCGAATGTGCTAACATAGCTAGTTGGCTTTATGTTTTTTTCACGACTAAACTCGTAGCACAACATACAGCAATGTGATATGTCAGCCATAAATCCGGTTAAGATGATAAAGGTAGTGTCTTGAAAAAAATCCTACTGATCTAGTGATTCGTTTAGGAGATATTTGCATTAAACAGTGCATAGTAGTGATTGTCAGACTCCAACACAGTAAGTCAATGTGGTCACTGTGGCTTACAAGGGGACAAAGGCCGGATCCTTACGACAGTACATCCAAAACAACCCTAACAAGTGGGGGTAAAAGTGTTTCTGAAGGACAAGTATTGATGGATTCATCCATGAGATCTTCCTCTACCAATATGAAACCACTTTCAACAGCCATTCAACTGAGCTATACCTTGCTGGTTAGCACCCATTAGTCAGCCATTTAAGTGGAAAATTGGTTTACAAGTATTGGCTTAGTAGAGTACCTCAAAGAACAGAATGTCTGCAGATATGTGAGCGCTGCCAGAACCAACAAGATTAGGTATCCACCACTGACATCTGTCAAGATGGAAACAGGAAGTCTACTCTTGTTAAAGGTTAAAGGTGTCTGGTTTCAGTTCCAGTTTCATCAGAATAGATGGTCACCAGAACATCAACCGGGCAAGCCCAATAACCCACTGTGGTGCCCAACCACAACAGTGGACTCCCCAGTAAACAGCATACGCTCATGGTCACTGGCGGGGATAAATCTGCTGTCATGCAAATGCTAGGAAAACACATTACCACTGTACTAGCCAGGAGGCTAGTATATTCAGATGCTGAGGTGACACCGCTGAAGACAGTCTAGCTCTAGCACTATAACAAGCTGCAGAAGAAGGTGGAAGTGCCCTGTCCTAATGTTGTAAAATAGAAAAATGGGAAGAAGCTGATCCATCATTATATTACTCCTGTGAATACAAGACAGTGTACATCAAGCTGGCTGTTTGGCTACATCCTTGATCTTTGTATCTGCAGCACATAGGAGAGACTGCAAATCTCTGAAGGCAAAGATCATACCTCTGAAGAACTTCAGGCTGGATATTTCAAGGTTTGCAAGGTTTCAGAAGACCATGGCAACAAGTATGCCGTGTCTTTCCCTAGGCGTGAGCCCATGCCTGTACCAAAGAGGGGGAGAAGAACAATCGGCCACATGACAGCTAACGGAGTGGCATATGCCTGCCTTTGTCTCCAACAGGATGAACTGCAAACACTGCACCACGGATGATCCCAATTGCACAGCCAGTCAGGTGGCCCTCTGCTTGTCAGACACTGTTTCGTTGGCTCCCATGCAGTTCCTGAAAATAAGCCTAGTGCCTCCTGAAGTCCCTTATCGTTTGTACTGTTGTAACTTCGTGTCGTCTTACATATTTTAGTTCTTTTATACAGTAAAAGTACTAAAATGTCCTTTTGTTGAAGTAAAATGTTCCTCTTATATATACATATGAAATATATACAAACATTGTTATCATTGTTAGATATACAAAGTGTCAAGTGAAGGACATCAGTGTGTTTAAGATTTATATTTAAAGGAAAAAAATTGCTAATTCCTAAAACCATAACAGGCAATAAAGGCCGGACTAGCATAGTGTGGTCACAGGGAGTCCGAGAGACTACATTATTAATAATGTGATTTTTCGAAATGTTTTTGAAACATTTAGATCTGTAAATACATCTGCGGATCCACTACTTCCTTGTGTGCAAGCTAATGGCATTGATAAAATCGTTCAGAGCCATGATGCCAACAATAACGGATAGCCACAGTTGCAGAGCATCAACATCAATCGTTTGGAAAATAGCCCGCCACTAAGACAATCGAAGAGAATCCGTAATAAGCGTTAAAATGTCCAGTTACCAGGCGACTAGCCATTTTAACATGAACACTATTCACTCGTTAGAAAACTGCCATTTTCTTTTAATCTGATGTATAGTTTCAAATACTGCTTTAGTTTCATTACTTTTATCTTGTAATTGTCATATGTTTTTAGTTTTACTTTGAAACATTGTGAAACTTTTTTTATTCTTTAGCAGAAGAGGCACTTAGTAAAAAGTCAGAAAGCTCCTGCATTTTTTAAAAATACAACCTATATAACTGAGGATTTTCAATACACAAGATTGATAGACGTGGCATGGTGTTTTATTCAAGTTATTATTATTATTATTATTATTATTATTATTATTATTATTATTATTATTACAAGATAAGCTATAACCCTAGTTGGAAGAGCAAGATGCAATAAGCCGAAAGGCTCCATCAGGGAAAATAGCCCAGTGAGGAAAGGAAACTACAAGTGAAGTAATAAACAATCAAAATAAAATATTTTAAGAACAGTAGCATTATTAAATTATTTCTTTCATATATAAACTATACTAGCTGCAACTCGGGACGGATATTGTTTATGAGATCGGCATTGTCCCTCGTTGATGTCGCTCACTATCGCGCAGTTCACTGTAATGTTGCTACATTTAGCAGCATATTTAAGAAGGCTGCATGATAGCTGTGTATTTTCAATTGTAAATATTAACATGGATTTGGCAGGAACAGAGAAATTATTTTTCCCATCAATCCCTAAAATTTTCATTTGAATATATGAATTATTCTAGGAACAATTTAATCCACCGCCAAAAATAACCATTCAACTCATACCGAAATAGACTTTTGCTTTGGCTTTTCTATATCATATATCAACATGAAAATAGGTATGGACAAAGTAAATATTCATCCCATAAATCCCTGAAAATTTCATTTAGATATGTGAAGTATTCTACTGTAAGTGTAATTTATGACTCCGTCGAAAATCAGCCTCCTGCGGATATCGAAAAATAGCTACTGTAACTTTTCTATGACAAATATCAATACGAAAAATTTTATTAATGTAGTTCACATAACACCCATCAAACACTGTGAAAATTATTTGGATATCTGTAAATGATAACAAAGTAAATGACTTGGCTATGGCCATACCTATAACAGGTATGATCATGAAAATTAGCCGGAACAAAGCTTTTATATATATACTGTATATATATATATATATATATATATATATATATATATATATATATATATATATATATATATATATATATATGTATATATATATATATATATATGTATATATATATATATATATATATATATATATATATATATATATACATATATATATATATGTATATATGTATATATAAATAATCCCTTAAAATTTCATTTGAATATACTTATTGGTATAGGAGTTATTGACCCAGCCGCCGAAAATATTAGCTGATTTCGCCCCCCCCCCCCCCCCCCGGCGGCGATAATAAGAGGGATTAACTGGGCAATGGGTTGGGGGAGATTTGTTCGTGAAAATTTTGGCATTTTATACAAGTTCACTCACTTCGTTCACGACAAAAAACTCAAAAACACAAGAGCAAGAGAAATAAGATAGTACAGCATGCCCCAATGTACCCTCAAGCAAGAAAACTCTAATCCAAGTCAATGGAAGGCCATGGTACAGAGGCTACGGCACTACCCAAGACTAGAGAACAATGGATTGATTTTGGAGTGTCCTTTTCTTAGAAGAGCTGGTCACTATAGCTAAAATGTCTTTTTTACTTTTCCCAAGACGAAAGTAGCCACTTATCAATTACAGTGCAGTAGTTAACACCTTGAGTGAAGAAACATTTTATGGTAATCACAGTGTTGTAAGGTGCATGGTGACAATGTGTAAAGAATAGGCTAGGCTATTCGGTGTATGTGTGGGCAAAGGAAAAATTAGCCGTAACCAGAGAGAGAGAGAGAGAGAGAGAGAGAAAGAGAGAGAGAGAGAGATACAATATAGTGCTGCCTGGCCAGTCAAAGTACCCAATAACTCTCTAGCGGTAGTATGTCAGCATTCTCATTTCTGTTCTCTCTAGCTTTGCTTCCTCTTTTCGTCTTAAGCCCACGTTCCTGATCCATACATTAATACTGTTCTTATTTCTTTGCTATAGATCTTGAATTTTAACATGATTGGCATTTTCTTATCATATACCACTCCTACTACCTCACTTCACTTCCCTCAAGCAGCTTCTACCCTATTCTCAACTTCGGCCTCACATCCTCAATCCTGACATATAACAGATCTCAAGTATCTAAATTTTTCCACGTGTTTTATAACTGAGCCTCTATTTTAATGCATGGCTATCCTGTCCTTACCTTCCTTATTGCTCACCATAGCTTCCATCCTATCCACATATAATCTCAAGCCAACCCTTTCCAAAGTCTTTTGCCACTCTAAAACCCTTCTCTTTGCCTAAGTCTTCCTCATTTTCAGTGATAATCAAAATCGTCTGCTATCCATCAATTTAAAACTGGGAGGAAGGAGACCCGTATATCTGATACAAATGCCATTCATTTTCTGGAGGCAAATGTTGAAGTTTTTGTAGCCTGTTTCATATATTTTAGAGTAAATAAAGTCATCGGTCTAGATTTCGGAACAAAGGCTTCGGCAGGCCCAGTGAGTTTCAGAATATGACTCATCGTCTCACTAAATTAATCTAAGGCTATAAATACCTCAACACACAAGAGACCCATTTAAGGATATGTACTGGGCAAGTTAGGAATAGCAACAAGCAGACTTTAACGATAAAAATAAAAAAAGAAATCAAGGAGGTGGATCATTTGGCTGGTTGGTTGCAGATTTGTCTCGCAAAAGGGAAGACAAAGGCTAAACAGCCCTCAAGGTCGACCCTCTGGACTCAGATAACACGAAAATATTTCACTCTCAATATACTGCTGGGAGAGTTCATTCATTTAATATCAGAATAGATAGCTAGTGACTTCGCATTCATAAAATACTATGACAAACTTATTACACAATTTATGTGGAAGTAATGGATTGCCCTCTGTCTCAGAAATTGGATGACAATGTTCTTAAACTAAATACAGATTAAATGTTACAGTGAACCCATATTTCAAACAGGCGCAATATATATATACTGTATATATATATATATATATATATATATATATATATATATATATATATATATATATATATATATATATATATATATATCATCATCATCAGCTGTTATGAATATACAGAAAAACCAAGGACTCAGACATGGCCTTCCACTTGCGTCTGTTTATGGTCTTTCTGTGACAGTCAACGCCGCAAACTTCCTTAAGGCCCGGTCACACCGCCCGAACGTTGCTGGAGCGTTCCGTGAACGGTAGGGAGGTGGACCAAACCCTCGAAAATTTAATTTAACGTTTTTGCGTTCGGTCTTTATTAGGCTGCTGAACGTAGCAAATCCTCGCATATTTCCTGAGTTTTCTTACACTTCTATTATGGAAGTTGCTAATTTATGCAATAAGAGTATTGGTATACAGGATATCGAAAAGCGTAGCGGAGTGATATTACAGTCACCAACCTGTAAAGATAATAACAAAGTAGGGTAAAAATTACGGTCGCTGTATCTTAATTAAAATTACGGGTTTTTTTTTAACAGTTTATTAAAAAAAAAAAGAAAAAAAAAAAGCGACTGAAACTTTTCGACATCCTGTATACCAATACCCTTATTGCATAAATTAGCAACTTCCATAATAGAGGTGTAAGAAAACTCAGAAAATATGCCAGGATTTTCTACGTTCAGCAGCCTAATAAAGACCGAACGTAAAAACGTTAAATCAAATTTTCGAGGGTTTGGTCCACCTCCCTACCGTTCAAGGAACGCTCCAGCAACATTCGGGCGGTGTGACCGGGCCTTTAGTTCGTCTATCCATCGTTTTCTTTATCGCTGTTTCTTTTACAATCTCTAGGGACCATTCCGTTATTCTTAATGTCATATATGTATATATATATATATATATATATATATATATATATATATATATATATATATATATACATATATATATATATATATATATATATATTAAATATATTATATATATATATATATATATATATATATATATATATATATATATATATAAATTATATAAAATAGTAACGTCTTAATTTCTTATAACTTATTTTGCGTTCTCATGTAAAATATAAAAATCCACAATACAAGATGAAAGAAGGAACTCTCTTGATACAAACCAAGTTTCAATAAACGAGTTGTGCACAATAGGTCACTGCTTTGCCTTGGAAGATAATAATTTGCTGCAGATTCTGCTTCCATATAGTATAGTGTATCTGTCGAATAAATGTATCATGCTGGAATTAAAATATATAAAATCTCAATTTGGTAATATGTTCACAGTAAAGGGAAGGCCAAAGAAGTGAGAGCATAGGCGACATGAAAGCAGTGTGGGAAAGACCCACATACAAAGCAGTCATGCATACATGGCTAAAAAAATTCTAAGATATTGAAAGTTTGGCCAATAACTCAAGTGATTAATCTATTACATTTAACTTAAGAGATTCAAATCTTCAAAATCATTGCCACATGTACAAAAAGTTTCTGGCTAACGAACAATGACTTTCGTAAACTGCGGGCAATAACATTTATTTTATGAAAGAACTTTTAACGTTTTTCTTTTTGTAACTGTTGAAAAACTATCCATTCCTCATACACACGACTCTTCTGTATACCGAAAGAAAATCATGTCTAGCTACAGACATGAGACCTGTTTTGAAAAAGCAATATGAAAATAGAAATCCAAAACTTCCTCACAAATAAAGATTCTTACAATTCGAAACACTTGTATTTAATAAGAAATCAAATTCGAGGAACATATTTCATTTGATTGTTTTTTCCTTGCAGAATAAGTTGCTTCATAATGTCGCGAATTTAATAATAATGTTTTTGAAAATAGATCGATACGTGTGATGGCTACGTATGTGCATCGCACAAGAAACAAGAAACTGATATTGATGAAATAATATACATTATATATATATATATATATATATATATATATATATATATATATATATATATATATATATATATATATATATATATATATATATATATATATATACTTTTTGTAAATTTCTTGGAGTGAAACTGTAAATGAAATAAAAAACAAATATATTCAAATATGAACTACGGAATTCATCTTAAGTTCTAGGATCATTCGAGGCTTGCCAAAGATTTTATTTGCTTTAATTGATGCATTTTGGGCCATATAGCTGCATTCTGGGACCGGGTGGTTCATGAGACAAACAAAACTAGATTGAAATGAGAGCATTAAAAGGCTGTTTTAACATCGTTACCGTCATGGTTCCCTTAGCATTTCCTTTGAAAAGACGGACGTTATCTCCAGCCATAAACAAGCCATCAAACCAAAAAGTTCAGCCATTCACGACCGCCAAGGCAACAGCAGATTATTTTTTCTTTCTGCTTTTTCTTTCTTTCTGTGCCTCTTTTGCTTTTCTTCCATTCTGGATTCGTGTCAGAACTCTGATCCGTGAGATTATGTTCTTTTGACTTCCTGTTTCCTTTTTTTTTCAAATTTTTTTTTCTTGTTTTTTAATCCTCTCTTTAACATCTTCATCTAATACGAGAAAACATATAATATTACGTGTAAAATTCCAATGCCAAACACAAATCAAAATATTTCAAATTTTCAATCGTAATAATATACAGTCATTACAACATTTTAAAATATCCAAGGCCTTCTCATAATGAGTGCTCAGTCTTACCTTTGAAATAATTATGTTCATCTTAGCAGCAAGAATACTGGAATGGAGTAGGAACTATTTTCTGCACTAGTTTCATCTTCGTCGGATTTTAACCATGACATCTGGCATTGATTACTTAAATCACTCGGGAGACAAATGAATCAACTCTCAAGGAAACACCATCTGGGGGGACATTTAAATCTTTAAACTCAGTTAGGTAGACGAGAATTTAGGTCAAAGATACGAAAACCCAATGAAGAAACTATCAGATAGGTAGTGGGTTGTCCAGGGCACCAGCCACCCGTTGGGATACTACTGCTAGAGAGTTATGGGGTCCCTTGACGGTTCATTTTCCCTTTGCTTACACACACACCCACCGAATAGTCTGGCCTATTCTTTACAGATTCTCCTCTGTCCTCGTACACCTGTCAACACTGAGATTAATAAAATCATTATTATTATTAAATTATTATTATTGTTATCATTATTATTTTTATTATTATTATTATTATTATTATTATTATTATTATTATTATCATTATTATTATTATTTTCATCATCATCATCATTATTATTATTATTATTATTATTATTATTATTATTATTGTTGTTGTTGTTGTTGTTGTTGTTGTTGTTGTTAATATTATTATAATTATTATTAATATTATAATTATTATTAATATTATTATTATTATTATTATTATTATTGTTATTGTTATTGTTATTGTTATTTTTATTATTATTATCAATATTAAAATAATAATTATTATTATTATTATTATTAACATCATCATCATCATCATCATCATTATTATTATTATTATTATTATTATTATTGAAAATATTATTATTATTATTATTATTATTATTATTATTATTATTATTATAATAATTTTGAATATTATTATTATTATTATTATTATTATTATTGTTGTTGTTGTTGTTGTTGTTGTTGTTGTCATTATTATTATTATTGTTATTATTATTATTATTATTATTATTATTATTATTATTATTATTATTATTATTATTATAGTTATTATTATTATTACTATTATGCCGTAGCAACTGTTGCATGGTCTTCCACTGTCATGGGTTAGAGGGTACACTCGGGCATACTATTCTATCTTATTTCTCTTCCTCTTGTTTTGTTAAAGTTTTTTATAATTTACATATGAGATATTTATTTCAATGCTGTTACGGTTCTTAAAATATTTCATTATTCCTTGTTTCCTTTCCTTACTGGGCTAGTTTCCCTGTTGGAGCCCCTGGGCTTATAGCATTCTGCTTTTCCTATTAAGCTTATAGCTTAGCAATTAATAATAATAATAATAATAATAATAATAATAATAACATGGGTAACGATTGCAGAGGTATTAATAATGAGAATAGAAATGGTAAATCACAATAAATAAAAACAATAAAAGACTGGCTTAATCAACAATAACTTTAACAAAGGCAATGATTGTATTCAACAATATATAGGGGAACCACTGAGCACCTTTTTATTACAAGAATTAATATCTGCCTTTCATCAACAGCCACGTTTAATAAAAGATCATAGATATTTTGTAACGAGTATATCAATTATTCTAATTAATTTCGTTATTCGATGACTGGCTGTTAATATAGTAGTAGATTAATATTATTAAAATTTACAATGAAACGATAAAACCTTTGAGCCCGAGATTCACTTTCAAGCCTCTCTCTTATCTGTAGGTGTCCTTTTGGTTACTGTTCCATTGGATTCTCTGGAAGAGTTCCTCCTCAATCAGGCCGAAGCACAACACAGGTCGGTGAGTGTTCCTTTCCCTCACAAACTAGCTTTAGAATTTTCCTCCTGCTTTTGGTTTCTTGTTTTAATACTAAGAAAATAATACTCTTTATGATTTAAGGGTTGTTGTGGCCTGATTGGTAACATCTCTGCCTGGTGTTTGCCAGACGGGGGTTCGAGTCTCGCTCAGACTCCTTAGTGCCTTTAGCGTTTGCAACCCTACCATCCTTGTGATCTAAGGTTTGCGGGTTTGGGGGAGCCTATAGGTCTATCTGCAGAGTCATCAGCAAGCATTGTCTGGCCCTCCCTCGTCCTAGCTTGGATGGAGAGGGGGCTTGTGCGCTGATCATATAATATATATATGGTCAGTCTCTAGGGCATTGCCCTGCTAGCTAGGGCAATGTCACCGTCCCTTGCCTCTGACATTCATGAGGATCTTTAAACCTTTAAACCGTAAAGCTTCCTTCCTTTTTAGTGTGAAAGATCATACGGTTGCCCATACAAGTGACCCCTGGAAACAAGGAGGGCAAGAAATAAGATAATAAGTGTGATGTATTATCGTTTCCAGAGGCCGTGTAATAGTGTTTTTCCCAAATATCTAACAACCCGGCTTATGAACTTCCATGAAACTACAGCAATGAATGTTTCAAACATTGGCCTAATTTTTGGTGGTACAATGAATTGACAGATGTGCTTAATTAACCCGTTTACTCTTAGAAAAAAAGAGGAACTTCTTCCCTTCCTTCAGAGCGTTTCGAAGAAGTGTTACTTAATCACGTAACTGTGACGCAGAGGTTCCCCCAACCCTCCTTCGGTGTTTACACCTATGGCTTACCTAGTACTCCCCCCTCCCTTCTTTCTTGCCTTCTTTCCTTCATTCCCATTGTTATTAGGCTACCGAGTAAATCCCTGTTAGGAAAGACTGTGTACTGCACATATAAAATGAGCCGAAAGAGCAATAAAATGTTTTATGGTGGTAGATAATGATTAGATGGTTAACACAAATTATCAAACATAATATAAGAGGTTTAAAACAGGGGTGTGGAATCGCACAGAGAGATATTCTACTCGGACTCCTACAAATTTTAGATTTGCGACTAAAAAATAAAATAAAAAAAATAAAATAAAAACATTTGTAGAAATAGAAAACCATTTTTTTCCTTGAGAGTGATGATGAGTAAAATGTATAAGTGTCCATTTCTTGGTTATTTTTTTTTATCACTCATAAATCTATGGCTTCCAGCAATTAGTGATAACATTATTTTGGAAAAGCAAAGCTAATGAATACTTTGATACGAGTATATCAGCTTGGCATGTAGACAATGTCAATGGATTTCTCAAAGTAAGGTTGATTGGTTCATTAATTGAAGTCTGGTAAAATTCCAGTGACAAAGTCGCAATGATATTTGTCACATACCTTTTAAGTAACAAAAATAGGTACTGGTACTTATAACGTAAATAAATATATAAAACTATAGGTTGAAATATAATAAATCTTATGTATGTATGAACACACACACACACACACTATATATATATATATAATATATATATATATATATATATATATATATATATATATATATATATATACATATATATATATATATATATATATATATATATATATATGTATATATATATATGTATATATATATATATATATATATATATATATATATATATATATATATGATTACAAAATTTATCAAATAGCCGATGTCAATGCCCTTATATGAAACATCTTTTAGAAGTCTACCTTCTAAGGAATTCAAGCTACTCTCTCTGGTGAAATTGATATGATAAATTATATCAAACAATGCTCTCCGTCATTTTCTTCCTGGCAATTGATGTATCGAGTAACCTGTGTTGTATGGAAGAATGAGTCCTACGGCTTAACCTAAAGAAAACTATATTTCTATTGCTTTACCAACACTCGCTTGAAGTGCGAAGTGTAGGGTTAGCATGGCTTCTTTTGTCTCCTGTCATAAGTCTCATTCCTGATCTTCAATGTAAGTGAGTGGGTAAGATACAAAACGTTGGTCTTGTGTTTAGGTAAAGTCTAAAGTCACGAATCACATTACCAGGTATGCTGAACTTTTACTGACAAAGAATTTCGTATTGCTTGGGGTAGGTCATATGACAATTATCTATGGAGTTAAACAGGCGTTTAACAATTCGGGGGAAGGGAGGTACAGGGGAAGAAACGTTATAACAACATCACTGAGGGACGTCATCACTTTTGCGAATGTGTGGGGGTGGCTAAGACTGGCTTTAGCCTCATTTTCCTAAGTAAAAAAGTTAATGAAACGTAATTGGCAATGCACAGTATTTCCCAAAATTAGGCCATTGTATGAAGCGCTCCCTGCTTTGATATCATGGAAAACCATTAGTTATTTTAGGAGTTATTTAAAAAAAAAAATCACTATTATACGGCCTCTGGAAACGATAGTAGGTCATTGATCAAAATAAAGTGTGACCTCTGTTCCTATATAGGAGTGAAACAGAAGATGCGGCTAACCAAGGAAGGACAAATCAGTGTATCAGGAAGTTTCATCAATGGTAATGAAAAAACTAATTTTAATGGCATGGAAGGTAATTTGTAATGGGGTTTCTAGACTCCATGGCAGGACACACAGACATACGTACATACATACTCACACATATACAAAAATATATGTTTATATACAGTGCACACACAAACATACATACATATATACATACATACATATATATATATATATATATATATATATATATATATATATATATATATATATATATATATATATATATATATATATAATCATTATGTTATTCACATCCCTCCATCATATGTAACCAACAATTATCCTGCCATGAAGCTCATCACTTGTAAAATGTTTCTAAAATCGGTTCAATGGCCGTAATAACACTTTAATGCATCCTAAAAAAAAATTAGCAATTGTGTATTTCGACTGTTAATTCACCCATGAACACTTGTATAAGCGATGAGTAAATGTGGAAAAAATATACTGTACACGACATGTAGCCTACACTTGGATAACATATCACAAACAAACAGAATTAACGGAGAGATACAACACTGCTATGTTGAAAACATCAAAAGGGTCGATCACATTAAATCCAATAACTCCCGTAGGCAAAAAACTTGAAAAGTCTCCAGCTTTTGAAATATACCATATAAAGATTACTATGAAATGGGCGCATGAGAAATTGCCAGCTCTTTCTCTGAGGTTGGCTAGGGTACCAGCCACTCCTTGAGATACTGCCATGAGAGAGTTATTGGGTCCTTTGACTAGACATACAGTACTGCATTGGATTCCTCTCTCTAGTTGGCGCTTATTTTACCTTTTCCTACACATACACCGATTAGTCTGGCCTATTCTTTCCACATTCTCCTCTGTTCTCATACACCTGACAACAGTGAGATTGCCAAACAATTCTTCTCCGCTCAAAGGATAAACTACTCGACTGTAGTTGTTCAGAGACTACTTTCATCTTGGCAAGGGTAGAAGAGAATCTTTTGCTATGGCAAACAGCTCTTCTAGGAAAAAGTCACTCCAAACCATTGTCCTCTAGTTTTGGATAGTGCCATAGCCTTTGCACCATAGTCTTCTAGTGTCTTGTGTAGTGCTAACTTGCTTTAGGGTACACTCGAGCACACTATTCTGTTGTACTTCTCTTCCTCTTATTTGAACTTTTTTTATAGCTTATATATGAAAGAATTATTCTAATGTTGTTACTGTTCTTAAAATAATCTATTTTAATTGTTCATTACTTCTCGTATAGTCTATTTCTTTATTTACTTTCCTAACTTGGCTATTTTTCCCTGTTGGAGCCCTGGGGCTTATAGCATCCTGGTTTTCCAGCCAGGGTTATAGCTTAGCTAGTAATAATAAAAATAAATTGATCACAAAAATATTAAGAGACTTTCTCAATATTAAATAGAAAAATACCGGGTGTGTTTCTCAAAATTATTTTGTAATTAAGAATCATATCTTTAATTTTATATAGTTAAGGTAAAGATGCTGAGAAGCTACTAACTTTGACCTGCTTACAATTATAACTCGAGTTTTGTTAGGATTCAGCTAGCACCCCATAATTTGCAATAATTTCAACAGTATTCAATTAGGGTATTCAGCTATCACATATATACATCTAGGAGATGGAATTATGGAGAGTGGCATCAACTGCTTAAGCAACACGCTTGTTTTCTAGGCGCATGTAATTTGAAAAGTAATAGGTCAAAACATTACTATACTCACTATGCTACCCATCAACAACTACTCTTTGCAATCTGTTCCTTAAAAATTCAA